>NW_019525437.1:5099472-5287319 GCF_002814215.2 Seriola lalandi dorsalis
GAAATCAATCAAATAAATCTAACTAACTGTCTAGTCACATGAATTAGAAGTGTTTGCTGAGTTATGTTGTGTAAGTTTCACAGGGCGTATCTCCAGCAGCACGGGCGCTGTTATACAGCTGTGATTCCCACCAATGTGTTTGGTCCTCATGACAACTTCAGCATTGAGGATGGTCACGTGCTGCCAGGCCTCATCCACAAAGCTTACATCGCTCAAAGTAAGTCACATTCTCGTACGTGGTGGGTAAGTAGCAAGGCACCAAACAAATCCAATTCATTTTCACAAGGGAAATTGAATCATTATTATTGTAAATGTTTAAACTGCATTTTTACCATTTATGAATGACATTGACTGAAGACATTGTATTTAATGTTGATCTGGCCAGTGTTGACACAAATTTGATTCCATGTGTTGGGCTGGTGTATCCCTGTGAGCTGGCAATAAAGAATAATGATTAACTTTTTTTCTGCCTCTGCTTGTTGTTTTGTTGGCTAGAGGAAGGGAAGCCCTTGGTGGTCTGGGGCTCTGGCACTCCCAGAAGGCAGTTCATTTACTCTTTGGACTTGGCTCGTCTCTTCCTGTGGGTGCTGAGAGAGTATCCAGAGGTTGATCCAATCATTCTCTCTGGTGAGTCATCATACACAACACAGTGACGATATTGATACTGAAGATGAATTTTTATCAAGTGTAATCACTGTGTTGTGTCTGTCGGTTGCAGTTGGAGAGGAAGATGAAGTGTCCATCAAAGAAGCAGCAGAAGCAGTTGTCATGGCTTTGGGCTTCAATGGAAACGTTGTAGTATCCTTTTAATCATGCAAGTTCACCGATAACTGAAGTGTTTGAGCTGTTTTACCTGGATCAGTGATTTTTACATCAGTCTATGCTCCAGATTTCAGGCTGGTCTGGTTTTCTACTCTGCAAAGTTTTTCAAATAACTCCGTAAACTGGACAGGAAAAACTGTCCAAAGCACATTGTGTGAATTTTAAGAATGATTTACTGGCTTCCAGGCAGCCAATGGTTTCAGCCAATTTCAGTCTGCTATAAAACTCATCTGCTGAGACTTGACAAATTATCTACGGGTAATAAAAGTATCAAATATGTGACATAAAATTGCCATAATCAAACAAATACATAAATTGTGGAATTTTTGACATAAAATGCGAAGGCTGTGGGTTGTACACTGTGACTGATTACCATCTCAACAAAGCTACAAATCTGAATTTGATTTCTAGACACCACTGAAATGATTTATAAGTAATAGCTGCCTCGAAGGTAAGAAATCTCAAGACTTTTTTTTTTCATGGAAAATGGTTGGCACTGTTAAACTATGCACTTGTTATAGTTTCTGGTGGTTTCCTTGACCTCAGACCTGTAGTATGATACCAGTAAAGCAGATGGCCAATTCAAAAAGACAGCCAGCAATGCAAAGCTGTGCCACTACCTGCCAAACTTCACCTTCACGCCCTTCAAACAAGGTGGGACTGGCTCATTAAATTCCTGGGTGTGTGCATGCACATAGCTGTTTGGATGAGGATTTTTTAATGTAAATGACAGGATATATGTTTTGTGATTACATCTGTCATTTGTCTTCACTGATTCATCTTGTTCTCACTTACAGCTTTAAAGGAAACCTGTGATTGGTTTGTTGCCAATTATGACACCGCACGCAAGTGAAAACTCACAACTCACTGCTTCAAGAGTCGGCACAAAGTCTACTGATGGAAGAGAAGATGAATAGAAGAGATCATGGTGATGCAAGAGAGAGAGAGAGTGGGCTAGAAGAAAACAAGGGGGTTCTGTTACTCCGGTCTTTGCACTCAGTGAGCTGGACTTGGTGTCGCACCTTAAACCCATGTCTGCAGCACCATACCGTTTTATGTTGCTGCAGACTTTTTTCTCTTTAGGTATAATAAGCATTTTCTTGTACTTGTACGCATCGTATTTTCTACTACCTATATGTAGAATTTCCAGAGTCTTATACACTATGGTAGTGTTAATCATTTTGTTAATTGGCTGCTTCAATCTTGAAATCCAGGTGCGGGTGCTAATTTCAGTAACTGTCTAATTTAGTGTAAACCTTTTTTCAGCAATAAAAATTGTATTACTGAATTACTTTTATTATTGAGGGGTTTTGCATTTTGGAAGTTAAACGACTCTGCCTTGATTCACTTTATTTAGATGTCCACAATGGCGGTTATGGTGTGTGCTGCTTAATTGGTGACTAGGTTTTTTTATTCAGTATGCTGGCACTGAACGAAATAAATATTTTATACCGTTTTTGAGATATTGTATGTTTTCATGTTTCACAGGAAGATAAAATCTAAAGACAACTTCATAATTGAATTCAGCTTTTGGAACTTGTACAGACAGATTCACAGGTAAAGAAATAATTTATTAACTTAAAATGAACATTTAAGACATGGAAATAAGAATATAAAAGTACATTTTAAAAAATCTGCAAGCACAGCGCATGTTTAGCAAAGCAGACAGCTTAACAACAAAGACAGTAACAGTTCACTTTTGCATAAAAGTCTCTAGAACAGAGAAAACAGTTAAACGAGCTGAGAAGGGAAGCTGAGCATTTTCAGGAATGAATGTAGGAGGTGTGCCCCCCTTCGTGGACTCTGCAGTACTCCTGTCCCGGCACGGCTCTCTTCTTACAGGCCTTCCTTGTTTTTGTGATTCCGTTACACAGCTGACGTCCTGACAGGGAGCTGCCACAGGAAAAATGAACAGAAAAAGAAGAAATTCATGATCAGTTTATTGTGAAGAACCAATTCAGAAAAAAAAAAAAAAGGAATGGAAAACTTGACTTAATATCTTAAGTTTATCTGAAGACTGAGGTGTAAAACACTGACCTGTTACTAACTAGTGACAGGGTAGGACTCGCACTTCTTGAGTCATTCATTAAATCACGGGAGTCGTTCACTGCATCAAAAACTCCTCCCAGGTTTCTGGGCGGTATATCATCAATCAGAGCCTAAAAAATTAAAAACCACAAGATTTGCAATCACTTGTATGAATGATTCATTAAGAGTTTCCTGTGACATTCACTGATTTGCTCACCGATGACAGAATTGGCTGTGGTATGAGCCTTGGGGTGGAGTGACTGGGTGTGCCAATTACTGGCATGAACCTGGACTCTGGTATCGGCTTCCTGTGAAGGGGAGATACTACTGATATGCCGAGGTCGCCTGAATACAGAGACATTAATGAGAAAAATCAGTAAAACTCCAAGAGTGTCATTTCTACAACATTTCACCGTTAAGGTACAATATATTATGTATATAAGTCACACCTGATATGAAGCTTTCCTGATTCAGCAGGTCATCCTGCTCCATGAAGCCATCCTTTTCATCTCTGAGGAGAAAAGAACAGACTGCATCTAATAACCTGTGTACAGAGCATGAACATATTTTCTCAATCATTTAAAAGAATAATAATTACTTGATCCACAGCTTCACTATAATCAATCTTTAGGTCATTTGCTATAGACAACTATACCAAACTTTCAGCAGCTAAAATTTCTTATCAGTCCTGTTGAGGCATCACTTGTTTAGTCGATCAACAAAATTAATTTGATAACTAATAAATAGTTTGAGTGAATTTTAAGTTAAAAAACAACAACAAAAAAAAAAAAAAAAACACCAAGCATTTGCTGGTACTTGCATATTCAAAAATTCTCTGTCCATGTAATCAAACATCTTTGGGTTCTGAACTGTTGGTCGCACAAGATAAGACATTTTGAAGACGCCACCTGGGGTTCTGGACTAAAATTACACCAGGCATTTTTAACAATTTTCAGAAATTTTAAAGACAAAACAACCAGTGAAAGAAGGTTTCATGTCAGGTTTAATGAAAATAGTCATCAGTTGCAGCTTTTTCTGCAGACTTACTTCTGTGGTGTAGAGGATGGTGGATATGAGTGGCAGGATGAAACATGCTGCTTCTGCGGCTCCACGATGTCACATGGAGCCGGAGGCAGCGGGAGTGGGACGGCTGGCTTTCCTCTGATCTGGAAACACGCCCACAACTGATTCACAAACCAGTGACCTGCACATATGAAAGAAAACACTGTGACCAATGCATGAGAATAACGGTGGCCTCTTATTCGCCTTGTGAGCAGCTTTATGTCCGTACCCAGAGACAGAGTGAGCAGCAGCAGGCTGAGGCTGCAGAGATCCAGCGCTGGCTGCTGGTTGACCTCGGCCACTGCATTGAGAGGCACGGTGAGCAGCAGCATCGCTCGAGAGAAACCTGGACAACGCAGGAACGTCAGCAGCACTGCACACAGCACCAAGTAGCCAGTATGTGCAATACACGTCCACATGGCTGACAGACTCAAACCTGTAAGCACAAGAAGTAAAATGGGAACAGTCACTGACCCATGATGAGGAATAGACAATCTTTTCAGGATGTCTCACTGATGAGGTGAAGGATACTGACTGTTGAGTCAGTTACCATAATATTTTCACCTGTGTTTATGAGCAATGAAACTAAATTTCTATGATATGCAAAAGAATCATATTGTGACTACTTTGGCAGATACACAGGTTGTGATGTGAGGATTTCAGTTGGAATGGAAATTTTTTGATTTCATTTTCAGTGAAAAAAAAAAAATATGAACATGATAATGATGTAATTTTTTTTGCGTATTGTACCAAACAATTACAAGTGGATAAAATTTGGATATTGCACTCGGCCATATTGCAATCTCGATAATCAGGATACTAGTTTAAAATTAAATTCATTCACTTTTTCTCTTTTTTTTTTTTTACTACCTTTTTCGTAAATGTGTTTTTGGTGAAACAAACACACCATGGTAATATTCATTATTTTAAAATCAATACAAGATATTCACAGCTTTTAAAAAGTTATTGAATTACATTTCCTCCTTAAGTTTCATAAAATGTAAATCAACCATCCTAAAATTCACTGATATGTTATATTGTGCAAATTTGATTTGCAAAAAAGAATTAAGACGGCAGACATTGTTTTTTTGTAAATGTTGCTGATTTTATTTATATAAATGTTAAATGACCAAAAAATGTTTTCCAAATTTTTTTTTGCAGAGAAAAAAAAAAAAAAAAAAGGCCTAAACTATAAATAGGTGAACAAACTTTGTTATTTTCATTGTGCGTCTCACCTGCCCAGCCGAGGTAGCCCTGGATCATGTGAAGCCTCTCCTCCATCCGGCTCTGCATGTTGTCGATGTAGTGCAGCATGACTCCCAGCGTGCTGTTCATGCGCTCCAGTTTGTTCATCAGGTCGGTGTAGTACTGGGAGGTCTGGTCCTGGTACTGCAGAAACTCCACTATACTGTGGTCTGAGGGAAGACAGCACTGACATTAGCTACAAATTGAGACATCGTGTGATTACTTTAGTTTGTGATGCTCTGGTTTTATTACCAATTTTTTGGTGGATGTCACGAGCTTGGTGCCTGACATCTGCGAGGTCCTTCACAATCGCCTTGTGGTTGTCCTGCACCTCCGAGCCTTGAATCTGCAGATGCTCACTCACGTTCTCTAAAAAGGAGGACAGGAAGATAAATATATTTCAGACTTGATGACTGAGATATCAGCTGTTTACATGGAGCGCTTTTAGTCGAATAGCACTCACCCATTCTATTTGTAATGCCCTGAATGAGCTGGGCTACCAGCTGCTGCCCAGAGGCAATGAGGGCCTTCTCTTGACCCAGACGCTCCAGGTTGTCCTTCAGCGAACTCTCCATTTGCCCCTGGCCTTCATACAGTTTACCCTGCTGGGCCTGCAGCGCACTGTGGCCCTCCAGCAGCTTGTCCAAGGAGGCTGCCGTCAGTTCCCTCAACTCCAGCTGGCCCTCCTGTTTTTAAAACACCACAATCAAAAGCCAAATAATCAGAGAACAAACTGTGCATATGAAGATTAAAAAGCGAAAAAAAAGATAACTCAACTCTACCTTCAGTTCCTTCATGGCGTCCAGCTGGCTGGTGGCTGTGGAGATGAGGGCGTTGACCGTGTGCTCCGCTCTGCGCCGAAAGAGCTGCTGGCGAGTTGCGTAGCAAACGGAGCGAGCTCGGTTGCTCACTATGTGGTAAGCATTCCATGTGTCTGAGTCCATGTCTGCTGTGCACTCTTTAATAGACTGAAACATCAAACTATATCAACACACATCATCTAGGGATAATAATTTATACAATATAATATTATTAAAGTAAAAAAAATCCTTACCATCTCATCTGTACACGTGTAGGACTGCCGGCCCTCAATCTCCGCCTGGCAGTTAAACAGAACCACTCCGAGCTTTGCAAGCTGCTCCTCTGAGAGGCTTTCACAGCTCGCCTTCAGTCGGGCGACCACCTGACAGAACACAACGCTGTTTTCAGATGTGACGGACAAAGCAATGGAAGTGTACCAACTCTATTCCGACCCCATGAGTGGAACAAAGTCCTGACTATTTCCATTTCTAGTTTAATCTCAGAGCTTTACAGCAGTCTGTTAGAGCTGCATTGATTAGTCCACTAATTCACCAGGAAATTAATTGGCCAGACAATTGGTGAAATTTATGGACATTCTTCTTTACTTTGACTTTTGACACACACATATAATTGGCAGATTAATTGATAATGAAAAGGCCTGAGTGTAAAGGTACATTTTTACCCTGTGATGACAGCTGTCCAGCGGGCTGAGCTCCATCTGCTTCGCCTCAGCCAGAAACTTTTCATCTACAGTAGCCATTTCAAACTTTGCATCCTTTGCAAGAATTGCTGGAGCTACAGTTGCTGGTGGTGGAGCTGCTGCAGCTGGAGGAGCCTCTGTCTGCCTCAGCCATTCAAACAGCCCAGTGACTGCGGGACACTGACAGGCCAGAGTGATGATCAGAAGGAGACGCTGGTGGTGTTGGTGGATCAGGAGATGGCCCATATCTGTCGGAGAACACGATAAGAATACATGTTGGTGAGCTGAGTTTGTTTTCCATTTAATCTTCATTGGCAACAAATTAACAATAAATAAAAGAAAACATGGTGGTTTAATAGATTCATATTTTTCTATCAGTTATTCAGTCCTGTTGTGACTCCATTTTGATGTTGCAGTTGACTTTTTCACCCTTTTTCTTAAGGTATGCGTCTTATAGTTTCAATATGTGCCAGTTATTCCATTATACTTTTCTTTAACAATTGCTAACCATTGTTAATGTGTAGGGGAGTTGTTTTCCAATTCTTTATTATTATTTTTTTAATAGCTATTAACAATACTTTAACCAAATATTTGCTGCTCACTCTCTGGAGGAAAAAAAAAAAAAAAAAAAAAAGGAAAATTGCAGCTAAACCACAATACAACTCAGAGGACCTTTATATTCTAGTACTTACTTCACAATTTCCTGAAGCAGTGACTGTATTTTCTGACTTTCCCTTAAATATCTATAAGTGATCTACATCCAATGATCCACACTCTCAAAAACATATCTATGATCTACAGGGTGTAATTGCTTACCTTTAGACTTTTCTCCATGACTGTGAACTGGTGTATGTGTGACAATGTATCTTACACATGTTTTTTTGCCAATCACCATCTGATATCTCAATATTAGGATCTCCAAAATGCAGCTTTAACTTGCAGGAGACATGTTTGAGGAGAAAGACACCAATGTTTGTTTTTCTAGCAAAAAGTTCAGTTGCCTTTTTTAAAATCCATATACTCCAATTCTGTCATTAAAAAATCTAGTATATATGAATATACAATAATGTACAGTTAAAATGTTTAACTACTAGATACTATACATCTCCTACTGCTAAATTTAAAATAACCAAACTTGAAGGCATCTCACTAGATGGTGACATCAACAGAGCTGATGTGTGTGTTTGGATGATTCTTTAAAATGTATATGTAGCATTTTAAATCTGGTGTCTATGAATTTTTGGTGTCTGTTAAGCTGGAGAGAGCTGGGCATAGCTGTTCATTCATTCATTCACATGTTTGAAAGAAGACCACACTGAGACTTGCCCAGGCATGTCTGCTCTTCTGCACAAGCGCCCCTGACACTGTACCCATTGAAAAGCATAAAGGCATCGTTTACACAGTATTGAAAATTAAATTAAAATAGACAAAAGACACGGAACAGTCGCCTCTGGAAAATGGGAAACGCGAAAAAAAAAAAACATTTCCAACTTTACATTTCAACACATTCAAACCACTCAGTGCCCACTTTTTACAGAAATATATGAGACTTGAAAACCTGAAAATGAATTAACTTACCTTTCTCTGCATGCCGGATAAAATTCACACAATTTAAACATGTACCTGTTGTTTAATTTTGCAGGATGGTCGTTTGCAAGGGGGTAGAAAAGCTGATCCCAAGTCTCTCTCACACAGCTGATTGGAATGACAGCTAAATTTTTTTTCGCCCACCATTTCTCCGCCCTAAACGAGGAGGAGGCAGCCAATCGAATCACGCTGAGTAATCGGTGTCTTCGATTTGTTTCACGGCTGAGAGCGAAAGGTGCGGTGTTTGTATGGGCAGCGTGGGTGAGCATGCTGAAGGCGCCGCCCACCTGATGCAGCGGTGGAGCAGTAAAAAACAAAAACAAACCCATCGATAGTTCACTTTACACTCAGCCGGTTGGTTTTTGGATGGTACGGGTGAACCCAACGGTTTTTTATTAAAACTGCACTTTGAGCTTTACAAAGCGCCGGACATCTGCAAATCTGAAAAACATCAGGTGAATAAATATCCTACCACCGCCAACGTTAGCCGGTGTCATTCACGGCATCGCCTGGCATCGTGTTTGTGTCACTCCGTGTTACTTTATGGTTGTCCAGTCAACAAGAAACACGTGCATTGTATTTCTAATCTAATCTGTCCTGGATTATTTTCTCGCTATCCCTAGCTAGATACCATTAGCGGGGGGCTAGTTTTTGGCTATCGTGGTTTATAACGAGAGGATTTTAACATTTTATCGGCACGGTTTTCACGACCCCGTAGGTTATTACGGCTAAGATTTTAGCTAGCAGTTGCACGGCTCTGGCCCTGCCACATCAGACATGCTAATTAGCCGCCTAGCCGTGTGAGGATTCTACCGTTGGGCTAAACGGGTTGTCGCCGTCGAGCTAACCAGGCGGCGTTAGCGTTGCCACAACAATGGACGACTCTGGTATAAAGAAGCAGAACTGGGACGTGAAGGAGACGGAGTTATTTCTCGAAATTCTCAAGGAGCTGGACATGAAGAAATGTTTAGACGGGAGGAAAGTGAGGAATAACAAACTATTTAAGGTGGCGCACAGGAGAATGACAGCGGCTGGCTATCACAGATCCGTGGACCAGTTGAAGTTTCGCTGGAAACTTCTCAAAAGTGCGTACTACAAGTGCAAGAGGGAGCCGCACTCCCCGGCCCCGACTAAAATACAGGGCTGGTGGCGGTATGAAAAGACAATGATCGCTATCATGGAGTCCAGACACCCTTTGGTCGGAGCTGGGGTGATGAACTCTGACAGGAATGATGAAGTGACTGAAGACTCGGATGGAGAGGCATCAATACTGCACTGGCCGCAGCCCTGCCCGGACAATACCACTCAGAACCTGGATTTAATTGTAGGGGTGATAAAGTGGATGCGATGTCGTCTGTCATTAGACCATAGTTGTGATTTCATTTTCTTTCGTGTGTTGTCTAGATGCATGCACGCATTCGTTCGCCAGCTGTGTGTGTTATTGTGAATATACTCTCAGTTGCCAGTTTATTATTCACTTAAAGCTAATGCAATCTAATACAACAGACCTGCAATGTGTTTTTGGCGTAGAGGAGTTGATTGAGCTGTATGCCCATCTTGGAGGCTGCAGGTTGTGGTACTGTTGAATGGGCTATCACTGTCACTATTCAGATGTCAGTTTTATCTGACAGTTCAAAAGCCAAATATATGACCATTATATAAGGTCTGCAAGAAACTGTTATTTTCACTACTGATTAATCTGCCTATTATTTTCCAATTTAATCGTTTGGCCCTGTAGTCTATAAAATGTTTTTTGTCTTGTTTTTTTTAAAGGAACAACAACAACAAAAAAAGCCATTTACAGTTTTTCTAAGCCAGAGTCATGTCTTTCATTTTCTTGTTTTGTTCAACCAACAGTCCAAAAGCCAATTATATTCAATTTACTGTCATATGATAAAGTAAAGCGGCAAATCCTCACATTTGAGAAGCTGGAACTTGCAAGTCCACTGATTTTGAGCTCTGTTTATTGTGTATGCATTTCAGAAATTTGTTCACTCACAGTTCAAACTTGAGAATATTTGTACCTTTTGCATGAAAAATGACTGGAATTATTAATCTATTAGCAAAATAGTTGATTAAGAAACAAAGTGTTTGAAAAACCAGCTCACAATCAGATTTGAAAAGCCGAAAGCAGTGGATGTCTGGCATTTTTACAAGAAATTACATTTAAGTAGATGCCTATTAGTTTTCTCTTGATAGACTAATCGAGAAATCAACCATTTGTCTCGAGATTTTATGTCTATTATTTTACACAATACAATTCAACATCATCACAAGCTGCAGCCTCCAAAATAACCATGAAGTTGAATCAGCACCTCTCTGAAACAGCCAAATTAAGGACTGAACATTATACAAGCTTCATATAAAGGTAGACTGTTGTATTAATTGCATTAGTTTTAACTAGGTGGACCTAATAAAATGGCAGCCGACTGTAATTGTTCTCAAGAAGGGGTGTCGCAATTAATTGCTACAGTAGCATATGACCACATAATACACTGGTACTAATATCTAAATACGTTTTATTGCCATATCTTTAGGGGTGCAGCTTATTATTATAGTATTTTTCTGCTATTGTTTCACGGCGAATCAGTGTGTATAAAAGAGAAAAGGCCCATCGCAGGGTCCCAAAAGTGACATCTTCAAGTTACTCTGACAACCAACAGCTGAAAACTCAAAGGCCCTGTTCAGACCAGACCCGGCATTAACATGTGAGTCCACACCTCTAAGTATGACGGTCCACACCTGACATTAAAATGCGTCTCCACATGCGTCTCGAGTGACCACTTGTGATCAGATCTCACTTTCCCGCTCGGTATGCAAATACACACGTATGCGTTGTGTTTAGCCAGTGACAGACGGGTCTGTTGTATTTGTGTGTGTGAGAGAGGGAGAGGCAAGGAGAATGAAATAAGGTTTTGGCTATTTGAAATAGTAAAATGTCTGTTCATTATGAAAGTGTGGCAGAGGATGTCAGCTCAGAGGGCAGTCCTTCAATGTGGCCCATTTGACCACCTCTGAATGTGGTCTGAGGCACTGTTCAGACCTGTCTCAGGTGGTTTGATCACAAGTGGACAGCTCTGAGCACGTCAATCCACACCTGGCATTGAAATGTGTTTCAAGTGACCACTTGTTAGCAGATCGCACTTCCTCGCTCTGTATTATGGGTTGTTGTTTCTAGCCAGTCCCTGACAGACAGGTTTGTCGTCAGTGAGGAGAGAGAGAGTGAGAGCCCTCAGTGTGGCTCAGGATGCATTTGTGTTCACACTGTTGAATGTGGCCACCTCCAAATGTGGTTTGCGAAATCATATCTCAAATGTGTTCTCAATGCATCGTGGGTGTGTTCACACCTGTACTATGAGCTGTCCACTTGTGATCAGATTACCCGAGATGCCAGATCTGAACAGGGCCTACAAATATGTTCAATTTGCAATCATGCCAAATGGAGAAAAGCAGCAAATTTTCTTATTTGAGAAGCTGGGGAAGCACATTTTGGGATTTTAGCACGACAAATGATTAATTGACTATCAAAATCTGTCAGCCGACTGTACACAGCAGATGCATTTCATAAGTCTGATTACTCCCAGTTTTTGCTGGTGTCCTGCTTCCAGAAACATCATCAGGTTATGAGAGCGAGGGAGAAATCTGATTTACAGTCAGACTGACTGGTAAATGTGCTGGTTTCTTGGCCCTGTAAAGTATTAACTGGGTTAAAGATGCAGTTGCATGACAGAAAAAAAAACCAAGGACACTGAAACTCAACTGTGGCAGCAGTTATCGGGGGGGAGGGGCAAAAATCTGATTACTGACCAACTGTCAACTGGGATTTAACATGTTATCTGATTTCTTGCCTTAACCTGATTTCTCACAGTGATCAGGTTTCGTGTGTGCATGTAAACAAAGTTGACAACCACAATGCATCTCTGTTGCCATATGGTATTGATGCATTGACCCCAGTGGTCTCTTGTCATGTGGAGTTGTCATGTGAATTTTTTTGTCACAATACTTTATTTATTAAAGTTTTGTGACATCTACTATGGTGCTGTAAACTTATGGATTGATTTTACCTAGATGCTTTGTTGCTTCGGTTAAAGACGGCTTGGTCAGAGACGATTGATCGTCTGTAGGGCTGCAGCTAATGATTATTGTTCGAATATCTGCTGATTATTTCATCGACTTTTTATTTTGTCTATAAAATGTCAGAAAATAGTGAAAAATGCTGGATATATTTAATGTCGTGCAAAAGTGATGTATTCAATCAAATATCTTGTTATATTAAACCAGCGGTCCAAAACCAAAAGATACCCGGTTCATTATTATGCCTGATAAGGAAAAGCATCAAATCCTCACATTTGAGAAGCTGGAACCAGAGGAAGTTTTGCCATCTTTGCTGGAAAAATAACTAAAAAGTTTGCTTGATTATCAAGATGGGTGTCAACTGAGTAATTGATTAATTGACTAATCGTTGCGTCTCTAACTGTCCTGCGATATTCGTGTATGTAACAGACTCTTGGTATACATGTGTGAGACTGTGAGATTGTGTTATTACTGTGGGAAACATATTGTGTTGTAGGTCCATGCCCTTAGTTTTTAGATCATTGTGAAACTCTTGCTCTAATCTCTCTTCTGCTTTTTATTTTTTATTTTTTCAGATCAAAATGGACCCTGAGATGGACACACAGCTGAAAATTGGTTTCATTGGTGCAGGGAACATGGCCTTCGGCATTGCAAAGGGCATCTTGTCCGGTGAGTCAAAAAAAAAAAAAAGGTATTGCAGGCAGAGAGAGTTAAAGTGAAGGAGTTAATGATTTAACTGTATGTTTCCTCTATAGGAAATGCTCTTCCTGTAAACGTCAGTGTGAGCGCACCATCCTCCAGGAACCTGGGACGCTTTCAGGTACTTTTTCCTCTCATACTTTTCTGATTAGTTTGCAGGAGGGGTGAGCAGTTGTGGTGACGGTCATGGTTACTGTGTGTGTCATCAGGTGCCTTGTGAATGTCAGCTGTAATGTAAAGCTGACCTTTCTCTGTTGCTACGGAGTCCTGTAGGTGTAATGTTTTTTTTCAGTTATCTAAATGTGTGCATATCATATACTAATGTGTTGAAACAGTGCACTGCAAGAGTGAAACAAGCTTCACTGCTTCTGTGTCATACACGTACACCCATAACTCCTATTTCAAGATTTAAACAATTACTAATTAAGACACGAAAGAATGAACAAATTTGTGCACACACATTACTAATTTTTCTGCACAAAGTATGTTCAAAATGACCCACAACACCTGCCGGGCTCCATAGTTGTCCAATAGTTTGATGCTCTGTTTCCTTTATTTCTTGACACATAATGCAAGGTGAACTGTTTGTCTTACCTGTGTGTGTGTGTGTGCGTGCATGCGTGTGGGTTCATTGTGTGAGACCGTTTCTGCATGTGGGTCAGTAACATCTCCTCCACTTGCTTCCAGGAGCTGGGGATTGCCGTCACTCACTCCAACATCGAGGTGGTGTGTGGTTCAGATGTGGTCTTTGTGGCAGTCAAACCTCACCTGATTCCACTCGTTCTCAATGAGATCTCTCAGCACGTCACTGACAGACACACAATTGTGTCTGTTGCAGCAGGAGTGACACTGGCAACGTTGGAGGAGGTGAGTGCCAAAGCTAAAATATAACGGTGTTTACAACAGAAGCCAGTTCTGTGATAATGTGAAGTCCTCTTAACCTTTTCTCTGTCTTTTGGATTCTAAGCTCCTTCCTGAGAATTCAGTCGTCATCCGGCTGATGCCAAATCTGCCGTGTATGGTTCAGGAAGGGGCTCTACTGTTTGCACGGGGAACCCATGCGAAACCGGACGACGGAGCTCTGCTTCGCTCCTTGTTGCATCGTTGTGGTTTGGTGGAGGAGGGACCTGAGACCTGGATTGACATCCATACTGGATTGAGCGGGAGTGGAGTCGCTTTTGTGAGTGACCTTTTGCTTACAGGAAGTCTTATTAGAACAGGACTTGAATACAAACTGACTTCAGTAGAGTTAATTATGATTCAAGCCTGTTATTTAATTCTCAAGTAAAATGACAGAAATCAGTAATTTAATTATTTAATACACAATGAATACACACTGTAGCCCATACATCACTTTAAATCACAGATCATTTACATTACTGCTATCCATGTCTTAAAGCAAACTGCAGTGTGTTAGATTTTTGCAAGTGACCTCTGTTTTGAACTCCTTTCACTGTTGTAGTATGAAATACAGTATATGCTTCAATAAAACTCCAGGAACTGTGGTCCTCATTTTTAACATTTTGCTGAGACTTGTACAGAATACAAATATAAACTTTATAAATGAGTATACAAGGTCAAAGACAAAGTTACAGACATATATTTACTTGTGCTTAAAAATAACCAAGAGCTTATTGTACTGGTTATTGTACCACAGTACAACACCAACAAATCAAAAAAAACAAAAACAAATATTAACCCTTTTTTTTTTTTTTTTTCTTAAATATGTCAGATGGATTGTTTTATGTTGGAGCATTTTGTGCCCTTTGTTTGAAAACTGCCGGTTGAGAGATGACGAGAAATGACAGGAGCAAGAGGTTTGAAATGACATGCAACAGAGGCTCAAGCCTCTAAAAAATTAAAATTAAAAAGCAAATCAAAGAAAAGCATTGGTTGTCTGTTTTTATGAAACAACAGAAGTTGGACTTGCTTCAACGTGTATATTCTGATGCATGTGACCCTTCTCCGCAGGTGTATCTGTTTGCTGAGGCGCTGGCAGAAGGAGCTGTGAAGATGGGCATGCCCAGTGCTCTGGCCCAAAGCATCGCATCTCAGACTGTTCTGGTCAGTTTTACAGTGTTTGTGTGTGTTTTTGTTTCACTCTTGCAACATCATCAGTTTTACTTTTCTTAATGAGGGTGGGTCCATACATTGTGCTTCTACACTCAGAACATTACGTTTTTTTAAATTAATATTTTAATATTAGTGTTTCTGGCCTGACGCAGATAAAAAAGAGAATGAATAAAAGTGAATGGTAACGGAAGGGGAAACACTGCCTGGAAATCAGTCTGTGGGCTTTTTCAGGGGCCATGTAGTCCAAATACAGGCCCCACTGCTAACAGAATAGTAATTGTTACAATTGCATCCATTGATTTAACAAAGGTGCTTTACCTGCAATCCAGAGACTGAAAATACATTTATTTCGAACACAATGCAATAACATGTGTTGTGGTAACTCATCACTGATGCCATCATCACCCATGTTAATTTAATTTTGTTGTCATGTGTTGCAGGGTGCTGGGAGATTGTTACGTGACTCTGGGAAGCATCCAGCTCAGCTTCGCTCTGACGTCTGCACCCCAGGTGGAACGACCATTTACGGGCTTCACACCCTGGAACAAGGCGGTATGAGGGCAACAACCATGAGCGCTGTGGAATCAGCCACGGAGCGAGCCAGGGAGCTCGGCCGGAAGTCAGCAGCGGGAAGCAGAAAGTGACGGCTGCTGGTTGCCTTTTAATAGCTGCTCATCAGACTTAAGTGAAGCCTAACAACAAATGGACCTTTTTTTGGCTCAACCTCATTGTGGAACAATGAGACAAAACAGGACTTTTTTATTTCTGCTTCTCCCTCATTTCCCCCTAAACAAGTGCATTTCATACTTCTCTTCTTTTTTTGCCTCTGACTGGAAGGATTTGTTGTGAGCAAAATGTTAATATTGGCTTAATCTTAACAATGACATTGACAAGTAAATGATTTACTCATGACCCTGTGATCTACATTTTTTTGGAGAGACTGGCTACTTTTACATGCACAGCAATAATTCACTTTTTGGATTGTGGCAGTAATGCAAGAAAGTTGGTACCCAAATTTTGATTATGCCCACAGTTGTGATATTAAATTCACAATGAAATCATTTTAATCAAGTTTTATTGAAGGCCATGTTAGGCTATGTGTTCAAACACAGAAGGAACCTTATGTAACGTGGAGAGGGAGACTTAAGTAGCATCAATCAGTCCAACAAAACGACTTGTATACACTTCAAATTTGAGAATGGAAGTTAAATGTGTGGATGTATTTGGTCATATTAAAATATAGTATTTAACATTTGGCCAAATGAAGCATAAAACTTTAAATCTGGGATTCATTTAAGAGTGATCGTGGTTGTGCAGCTGCATTCCAGTGATAGTTTCTGTCCCAAGTGTCGCTTCCATAGTTGGTGGGTTTTTGTGGCACAATGTGTAGAAGAATATTTATGATCTACAATTCCAAGTGTGTAGAATTGACTTTCATAAAGTGTACTGTGAACTGGATCACTTTGTGCATTGCCTTATTTTTATTTATTTGCTTATTTAGGTTGAGATCCTGAAATAAGCTGGTCTTTGGAAGCTCAAATTTTTACACAGATGCAATAGAATATAATAATAATATAATATAATATAATAATACAATTCACAGATCAAATATAAAAAAAAAGTGAGAGCAGGAAGCTGAGGAGCTGTGTGAGCATATCTTAGATTCAAAGTTAATTGATGACCTTGGAAACAGTGAAATGAAAAGAAACCATAAACAACTAGATCATCATTAAATCATCATCAACCATTTTGATAATTAGCTGAGTAATGCAAAAATATTTGCTGGTTAAACTTCTGGATTGTGGGTATTTTCTGCTTTCTCTGTTGTATATTATAAATTGAATGTACTTGGTGGTTTTGGTTGGACAAAACCAAAAATTTGATGACATCAACATGGGATTAAAAAAAACATATGTGTAGCAGTTCTGGAGCTTTTGATTATATCAAATTATCTTCAACCTATGGAGTGGGCCCAGCAGTCAATCATGAACTTGTGCTGATGAATATCATGTTTTATGATTGAAAGCTGCAGAACAGTATTCACAATCACAACTGTGACTGAATAGGTTTCACTTTCACTTCTTTTAGTTTAGCCTCGATCAACAACCCAGATCTTATAGGTAGTTATACAGTCATGATCAGTAACAACAAAGGCTGCAAAGGTTTAAAAAAACTAATTTCTGGACAAAAGAATTTATTTTGTATTTTAACAGAATGAATGAAGGGCTTAAAGTCTTTCTTGCCCTTACTTGATCTATCACTGCATTACCAGGTTTAAGATTTGTACGAAATCCGTTTTACAACAGTATGACCAGAATAATGTCATAAACAGTAAAAACTTGTCCTACATGGACAAAGGTTGAAAGGCAGATATGGTCCTTAAAAGTTCATTTTTGCCCAGTTATATTTAGATAAATGTAATTAACAGCAGTGAAGGTTACAGTTTATCCACATTTTGCCACATCACTGAGTGTCAACAATACGTGAGATTTAACATGGGGCATGTGGCAACATTAATGATTCATAACTCCCCCTCCCCCACCCTGTAAGATCACACAGTCACTGCTGCTCTTTGCTTCCTCCTCCTCCTCCTCCTCCTCTTCCTCCTTCCCGTTGTCACTCACGGCTGGAGAAACACGCGTTTCATCCACCGGCCTGGTCTCTCTCCGAAAAGACAAAAAAAACGAAGCAGTAAGTAACGTCCACGTTGTCTGACAGCTGGGGTTTCAGTCCGGGTTTTAGTGTAGAGACTCTGTTTGAAAGACATTTTGGGAAATCAACGGATACTCAGTGATTTAGGGACACTGGGGGACTGGGTTTGTGTTAGCCGTTGCTAGCAAGCGGCTAGCTGAATGGGGCAGCTTGCTAGCGCTAACGTTGCCCGGAGCGGCAGTCACGCCGCGCGGCCACCGGCTTCAGTGGCCGGCTGTGACATTTTACATTAACATGAAAATTAAAAACTAATGATTTAGTGATACATTTTAAAACAGTCATGGTTATTGTGGTGTCTCCCGAACTGCGAACCATCAACTGAAGGTATTTCATCCTAGCTAGAAAATGATGAAAGACGGCTAATGTTAAGGTTAGCAGGGCGCACCTTCTGATGATGACAGCTCTGTTGAGGCTCTGAACCGACTTTTAATGACCAACATCTCACACGACAGGCTTCTCCTAATGTCATTACACATTTGTGACCTTTTAGGGAAAGTGCTACGTTATTTTCAAATGTAAAGTCCTTTAAATTGGCGCTGTTACCTCAGTGAACCTGGGCTTTTTCTTCCAGGGTATATGCTGGTTTTGAGACGTATTACTAAAACATTGGTTTAATTTTCATTTAAGGTATTTCATTGAGAAAAGTCTCATTTTTACAGCCTGCTCCAGGCAGTTATTCGGAAAATTTGTAGTATGTGCTTTTAGTGACAATGTTCTATTCTCCCAGACCTCTGATTTTTATGTGATATTCATATTCATAGATAATTAGGTTATTTTTTTAACTGGTTAAACCCTTCTGTCCATGAATCCATCCATGTTGTGGTTGTTGATTAGGTAATGATAGTATTTGTGGAACTATTGTTATATACAGTTGGAAAGGAGTTTATATGTAATATAAATGTCAATAGATTCATGCACTTGGTAAATAATTCTAAGCTGTATCATCCCCAGTGGTTTTAATTGATTGTTTTCGTACTTTGTACTATTGTGAAATGAGTGTTAAATATAAGTGCATTAAAAAGGTATTTAGAAATTCTTTAAGTTTACCTGGTGAATACTGCATAAACCCTTTTCAGATTTGGTATACGTGAGAAACTTTGCATTGGTTATTGAAGGTGATTTCCACAGTTCATGATTTTATAAGGATATTCTTTGAACAGCACCATGCCATAAGCAAACATTTAAAGGATAATTGTGGTGATATTCAGTATTTTCATAGTGTTAACAAATTACATGAAAAAACCAAAGCCATCAATGAATTGATCACACTAGTAAGTATTGTGTGTGCATCCATAGCCTGATGTAGCTTATTCTCTTCACTATAGAGCCCCATTGTCCAGAGATTATTAAAAAAGGCATCAATGAGCCTCACTGTTGCACTGTATCACAAGTTTCTTCATTACCAAGATCACACACACACACTCTGTAGTTTATTTTGAGACGATCCCACATTCACTGTCCTGCTGCCAGAAATACTCACTAGTGCACCAAGTCTCTGGCTAAAAATAGTTCCCAACAAATACACTATCAGCATATGCTTAAGTAATGATAACTAAAAACTACAGTGACCAGCTGCTCTAGGAAATTGAGTACTTTTTAAAAGATTAAGTCTATATCCATGACCCAATTAAAAAATTTACACCCTCAGAAGGAACAAAGTGCTTGATGGTAACAAATATAGAATATTACTAGTGTTATCCTTCAAATAATATTTTTGAGTTAATACATTGGCTGTAAATAGAGCTGCTTCAAAAAGGGTGCACTCTAAAAGCTCCTATAAAGCACTCATCCTTTCCTCTACACATCATTGTCCTCTGTGACCTGGAAATTGATGGTCATGATTTCATAAACCTGTAGTTCTGGTAGTGTAAATACAACTAGCCACAGCAAAGAATTGTTCCAGTATGTGATTGCGTATGCAGCTGCCAGCATGGCTCAGAATCAGTATTTGAAGTGCTTTTTTTCCCCGTAGTTTTAACATTGCTACTAATTTGCTTGATGGCCTAATTGGACTGAGTTTTGATAAGACTGCTTTAACAGCAAGTGTCCATTTTTGTTGATGGAGAGGAAAAAAGATCTGTCCCCTGAGCTTTTCATTTTGGGCCAGGAGGAAAACGGATGACGGGGGAGAGAGGGAGGCTTTGGGAAGCATCCAAGTCGTTGCTTGATGTTTTTGTTAGACTCTTAGCAAATGATACTGAAACCATTTCTCACATTCATCATCACCCAAGACTAAAAGGAGGGATGTGGGGGGGCATGTTAAGTCTGTAACAAGGCTGACTTTCATGTTGTGGTACTGTTAGAGAAGTCTTTAACATGTTGCTTCTTTCCTCTCATGTTGCATTCAGAATTTGACAAGTGAGTATTCCTTAAAACTTCAACATGTACCTTGTTTGAGTCTTGTATTGCTTTTTTTGTACGTAGTTGTATTTCCTGTATTGGTTTCAGTGTTTTGCAAGATGGTGATTGTTAAATTTCTTTTTCAATGGCTTGCGGTAAACTGGATGAAAAGAACATTTTGAGCATTTGACTTTGATACTAGTTTGAGCTCAGCAACTTTACCACAGAAGGTGAGCTAAGAGCTTGAATACATTTCATATACATCTTTTTAATAAAGAAACATTAAGTAGGAAATGAGTTCCCAAAACCAAAACCAAATTAATTTCAGTGGTGTATTAGTGTTGGATCAAAATTACTAACATGATGAAACGTTAAGGGAATGCATTTCCGGTTTTGTGGCACAATACTGCAACCACATAAAAACTGCATGCCTTGCTTTTTGTGATTTGTTAATAGAGAACCTCAGTACTTATTGAAACAGTTGGTTTGCATGCACAAACATGTCCG
The DNA here is from genome assembly GCF_002814215.2 of Seriola lalandi dorsalis. Taxonomy (NCBI): domain Eukaryota; kingdom Metazoa; phylum Chordata; class Actinopteri; order Carangiformes; family Carangidae; genus Seriola; species Seriola lalandi. Next base: position 5,120,123 of record NW_019525437.1, read on the forward strand.
TGATCCATCAGTGTCAGCTTGTGATTTATTTAATTTCATTATCTTTAATATATTGCCTTAGACTCATCACACCTTTTTCTTTTATTGCATGCTTTCATGTCATTTTGTCAAGATTGGTCGGCTCTTGCAACTCATTTTTAACATTTTAAAATAACTCTATTTACTGAGGATAATTTATTATAGAGCTATGGGAAAATAGTTCTACTTTAGACAGGCAAGGTCTTCTAATTTGTTTTGTTCAAAAGCCACTGATGATACTGTGCCTGCAGTAGGATGTCATGAATAATCAAAGCTCTCTCAGGTCCTATTCAGACCTGGCATTAAAATGTGTTTGGGTGATTCCAATCACAAGTGGACTCCTAAGTACGTCACTCAGTCCACACCTGGCATTAAAATGCGTCTCCACATGCGTCTCGAGTGACCACTTATGATCAGATCTCATTTCCCCGCTCTACATGCAAATAAACATGTATGTGTTGTTTTTAGCCAGTCTGTGACATTTGGGTCAAGGAGGGGCTTAATCAGTGCAATAAGGGGCAATGAAATAAGGTTTGAAATGGTAAAAAAAAAAAAAGAAAAGAAAAGAAAATCGTTAACGTCAGTTGAGTAGGCGAACCCTCAATATTGCCCACGACACTTTTTCACTCACTCTCCTTAAAGACGAGGCCATATGTGGCCCAGACCGCCACCCAATGTGGCCGTCCTTGATGTGTCTTGGGTGCATTCACACCTGTACTCGGAGCTGTCCACTTGTGATCAGATCACCCGAGACCCATGTTAATGTCAGGTCAGAACAGGGCCTTGGTTAACATAATGTAGGATCTTCTCCTCTGTAAAAGAATGTTATGGAAACATAATACTGAAACACAGCTATACACAGACATCCATTTAATATACTCTTGATATTTACCTTTGCAGATTAAGCATAATATCAATAGGGAAGCTAGACTGCTGTTTGTTTTTTTTTTTTGTTTTTTTTTAAAGCAAAAAAGAAAAGCAGTGTTGGGTTTTACAAGCATTTACTTGTAAGTCTAAATAGTTCATAGAATCCACTTAGGCAGCAGGAAAAGCTGCAACTTGGGACTGGCATTTTACACTTTTGGCTTCATTCATCTCCAACTGGCATTTAGACTAAAGTCTATGAAAGCCAGAGTTTTCCCATACTTGTACTTTTGAGAGTGTACCAAATTTTTCTCTCCTAGCACTGGTAAGACTAACTCAATGGCTGATGTGTATGATATTCTGGATGAAACTTACTCTTGACAAATAACAAACAAGTAGAGTAATACACCAAACATTTTATTTCATCTGCATGGTTTTTTTTATTTTTGCATGCTTTTTGTGTTTTCTGGGACTGATATTTAGACTGTATATATCTATTCTGTAAAAGTTAGTGCCTGTAGTGCTGAGTCAAATATATCAATCCCTTTGTGTCTGTAAACCTTCCTGCATCTCTCTAAATAATCCAAAAGCCTGTACTTGTTCTCCTTTTTTTTGTTATTTTTTCCTGCAACGGATCAAAGATGATGTCTAAGAAGATCCCCCAGTGCTCTGCAGCCGATCAGTCAGAGCATGATCCCAACCACTGTCAGGTGGACCGGTCTGCGAACGCAGCACTGGGGTGTAGGAACAAGACTGAATCAGGCCAGAGAAACGGAGAGACGGCATCATCCTCCCCAGAGAGTGGTAGCTTGAATGGAGATGGAAAGCGCAGCGGGAAAAGCCGAGGCCGCAAGAAACGTTCATCTAATCCTGAGAGCCGCCCTGAAGAGAAGGTAGACAGTAAGACCAAGACCGAAGGGAAGCCAGCCAAAAAGCCGAGCCAGCCATCTGACCCCCGTGCTGGTCTGATGGCTCTACGGTCGGAGTGTGCTAATGTGTGGTTTGAACGCAGCAGCTACGAGCGAGCCGAGAGCCTCTACCAGTGCTGGTTGGCAAACTCTTCCAATGGGACCACCCAATCAAAACGGTCACCTCCGGCACGAGGGAAACACTCAAACTCTCCATCCGCTCCATCTTCAGTCTCAGGACTGGCTTGCCACCATGGCGATCAGGTGGCTTGTCATCATGTTGTCCAGTCAGTGTGGGTGAACAAGACAACCTTTGACCAAGCAGAACGCCGCTTTGTTGAAGCGTCCATGCAGCCGTCCATTCCAAACTCTCTGAACCTCCCATCCCCACCTAACCGCTCCATCGCACCCAGAACTCCTGATGAAGGATATCAGTCTCTAGTTCTGACTCCTGCGACCCCTGTGATCCAGCAGGCAGCCGTCACACCAACCAATCGACAGTCGATCAACGGATTGCCTCGCATCCCAGTGGAGTTGCTTAGGGATGTGTGGCTGGAGAAACCGCTGTATGACCGTGCGGAAGCCGCCTTTTATCAGAAACTATATGGCAACAATTCCTCCAAGCGCTCCAGCTGCACCTCCACATCCAGAAGTAGCGACCATCCTCAAAGCCTTGTGGAAGAGGAGGAGGAGGAGGAAGAAGAAGACAATGAAGAGGCGGTGGTGGAGGAAAAACGGGTGGTGCAGCAGGGTAAAGCCGAAGTCTTTCACGCTCTGCACCCGATCCAAGAAGAAGAGGAGCCAGCTGAGGTCCCCGAGAAGGAAGCCTCGTCGGGGGCAGGAGTCCGTTACCTCCTTCACCCAGACAGCGAGCGGGTGTGGCTGGACAAGTGGCGTTATGATGCTGCAGAGAGCCGTTTCCATGGATACAGTGGGAATAAAGCTGTGGTGGTGAAGAAAGGTCGCAGGCCAGAGGCTGAGGCCTCACCAGTTGCCTCCACCGCCCCACTGAGGGACAAGTATGACCAAACTGGGAGAATGGAGCCGCTCCAGATGTTTCAGTTCATCTTACATTGTTTTTCTCTTTATTCCATCATGTGTTTCCCTTTTTATTGAATGCGTGAGTTTTTTTGTTTTTATTTTTTGTTTTTTTTCGCCTTCAGCTTTTGTTTTAACATTTGTCTTGGTTCATTCATTCTTTACTCTCTGTGGTATGTTTTTAATTTTTCTGAATGACTGTTTTTTATGAACCATTGTTGCGTTTTGCCAACTTTGCTTCATTTAAGGTTTCTTTTGTATAGTTGTGTTGGGATCGTCTGTTTGTGGGGAGTGTAGATAAAAGAATAGATACAATAAGCATTTTACAGCTAATAATTTTAACATTGTGAATATAGATCACATCAGGTGATTTTTAAGTAGAATATTTTGTAATTAGTCATAACAGATTTTTCTTTTATCTTTCCCTAACCTGCTGTGTCCTGTTCATACATCCCTCTCTTGTCCTTCCTCACTCTCTCCTCTGTAGCAACATGAGCGCCGTCGACTTTCTGGCCCAGGAGAAGATCTGGTTCGACAAACCTCGCTATGACGAGGCAGAGAGACGCTTCTATGAGCGCATGAATGGCCCCTCACAACCAACACAGGTACCCACGTTACCTTAGAACTAGAGTTTGTCTTTAAGTTGTCATCGATATCCTCTCAAGAAGTGCTGATACTAATATCAGGATATGAGGGGAACGTGAACTGAACAAAGATGGCTCCAACCATTTGACCATCACACTCTTGTCTTCTTCTTGTGTATATTTTCGGAATGTACAAGCAATATTCTCCAAAAATATACAATTAATATTAAAGTTTAGTTAATTGTTTATTTATTTATTTTTTTTACACCACATTACATGACATGTTTGTAAATACAAAAAGATTGATATTGAATTTGCCAGACTTGGACAAAGTTGTTTTGATTTTTAAATCTTGTTGCAGTTTATCCACACTGCACACAAAAGTCATGTGATGAGATGAGGAGTGAGAGGGCAAACAAAAAAAGAAAAGAAATAATTTACACTACCAGTCAAAGCTTTTGGAACATCCCAATTTTCCACTTTATATTGAAATTAAAATAGCTAAACAATTCCAGTGAATAATCTTGAATGGTTGTGTGTTCAATTGTTGAATTGGTCAAATATTGAGATAAAATTGTCTTTTCTTCAAGTCTTTATTTGTGTTTTGCTTTAATTTCAAATTAAACTGAGGCATTAAACTGTAATTTTCTATAAAAACTGTAAAACTTTAGGTGTTTGGTAGTGTAGCTACAAAGACACATTTTTCATTGAATCTGTAGATATAAATACTGAAACTTTACATAGTAAAGGATGAATCAACATTGACTTCTTTTCATTTTCTTAAAGGATGTTGGAGCTAACACCATTTTGCAAGACATTGCACGGGCCCGAGAAAACATCCAGAAATCTCTTGCAGGAGTAAGTAGAATTGTTTGTCTTGTATCTGAGCTGAAGTTATTAGCAATATCTGCCTCTTATCTCATGTTTTCCACTCAGTGCAGTCATATACAGACCCCATTTTATGTACAGCACCAAAAACGTCCAAAATAATGTGAATAAGGTGTATTTTGTGAAGGTCCTACAGCCAATACAGAAGATGAATTGCAACCAGGGAAACGCCGGTTACATATGTCAGCGTGAATCTGGGAGTCAGTACCTGTGTTTTTGTGTTTTTATGTTTACATTTATTATTAATATAATGTGTCGAGCTATTTCACACCTTCAAGGTCATGTGGAAATATTATAAACATATAAACGATAACACAGTGAAAACATAATTTTATTTCTAGTGACCAAGTTGTGGTCCTTACTCACAGACAGGTGTTAATTTATGCTGTCAGGTAATCTTGGCCTGTACAGTATGCATTGTTGGTGCTACGTGTCATTTTCACGTTCTTCAGTTAAACCACGTCCTTTTTTCTACTTTGACCTTTCATAGTTGGATAAAAGCTGATAAGAGTGTTTCTGTAGTTAACACTCAGAAAACCTGTGGTATGTTGAACATGTAATCTGTACATGCTTTGATATGCTTGACAGAATTTATCTTGTTTTATTAGAATAAAGCTGTCGTTCTCTTATCGCTGATTGGTTACAATATTGTAAAGTTTTCATGTTGATTTCCTGAAAGAATAAGCTGTCTGTTCAGCTCAAGCCATACAAAGGTTCCTGCTTTAAGACACATAACTGTGATTTAGTGTGTGTAAACATCTGCTTTTAGTCTGATGTTTTTCCATAACCTCCCAGCTCTTTGTTGTTCCCTGTTTGCGTTATGTACACTCCTGAGTAGCTCTCCTTCAGCTTGTACCTCATCCAGTTCTTTTCCTGGATTTTTCCCTCTTCCTTCAAACCTGAAATCCCCTCCTCCTCCTCCTCGTACTCCTCCTACCCTCCCCCAGCTGAAGACTACACTGTGTAAGAGAGGAACTGGTCAACCTCCCATAAGCCAACACTCCCAGCTTGTAAGTGCCACCGAGGTTTGTGTGTCACTGGAAGCACGGCTGCTGCCAACTGCTTTGTCAGTGGACCTTGCTGACACCCACGCTCCAGTTTGAGTTCAACCTGTAGTCAAGTAGCTGCTTATCACCTTTATATTTCAATCAGCTCCTGTAATTCTGCTGGTTATAGGTGCTGTTGACACTGGCTGTGTGTTGTGTGCTGTGGTCACAGTCCTGGGTTTGACGAAGGTGCTGGTTTGTTCATTAGCTGTTGCTCTCACTAAACTGTTCTTCCTCTCTTTGTGTCTTCATTGTGCAGAGCACCAGCAGCAGCAGCGCCGCTGATCAAGGAGAAATCGTCTCTCGCATCAAGAGCCTAGAGCTGGAGAACCAAAGCTTACACAAAGGTCAGTTTGTTTGTCGACTTTGATCAAATATTCATGCATTTTGTCTTCTTTATGTGTGTGAAGGCAAATTTTAGTGTCCATAGACACTGTGTGGATATTACTGGATCTGCTACTTGCAAAATTGTAAGCATCAAATACAGTGATGACATGACTATGATTATAAATGACTGAAAACATTGTGGATAGCAGCTTCTCCAATATGAGGCTTTGCAGCTTTTCCCTGTCTTATCAATGTAAACAATCAATTTTTTCAAACTGTTGTTCATATTTTACAGACTAAACAGTGGACTCACTGAAAAAGGAAGATAAATGATCATATTTGTTGCATAATTTCTTGAGGCCCTAATCAATTAATTTATGTTTGCTGTATCGGTCTGTCCATGTAAAGAAAGACAAATGGTCTTCAGAATTAAGCAGAGCCCAAACCGCTTAATTTTATACGAACAACTTAGAGATTTATTTTAAATGTAATAGAAATAGAGAAAAGCTATAATCCTCATATCGAGAAGGCCTGGCCCAGGTGTAGCACATCAGGCTGATCTGAATCCCTGCATTCAGCGCCTTAAAGAAGAGCAACAAAAAGAAATAGGGACACCTAGTGCCCTGGTGGACGGGTCATCACACTTAGTATACCGTGACATTTTTATGACATAGTATACTATGACATTTTTGGATGGACTTCAACAGTGGGGTCAGCCCTATAATTGCGAATTTCCCCTGATCCCTTTTGCTGCGTGTCATCCTCTTTCTCTCGCTCTCTCCAGTCTTCCTGTCTATCTATCGCACTATGGCTGTAATAAAGGAAAAAGCCTGAAAAAATAACTAAAAGAGTCCGTCTCTCTTAACTACCTCTCTGGGTGTTTATAAGTAGGAGGTCCAGCCACATACAAGGTTTTGACCTAGCCTAGTTTATATATAAGACTCATTGACACTGGTCTTGTTTCCTTAGTGGTGGATAACTTAAGGGCAGCGCTTTCCAAACTGGAATGTCGGGTAGCGGTTCTGGAGAAATCTCCTGTGGCTGTGACCTCGGCTCCCGCCCATTCTGTCCCTTACACAAATGTGAGTTTCTACCGAAAGTTTCTGTCAGTTCAGTAATCGTTTGCTTTTGTTTTATTTTAGTAGCATGTATGAGTAATCAAGGTTTCTCCTCTCAGGGCACTACCGTCCAGCAGAAAACCAGTGCCCCAGTTGAGGAGGAGGAGGACGACGACGATGATGACATTGATCTGTTCGGTAGTGATGAAGACGAAGAGGCAGATAAACTGAAAGAGCAGAGATTGAAAGAGTACGCAGAGAAGAAGGCCAAGAAACCCACCATCATCGCCAAGTCCTCCATCTTATTGGATGTCAAACCTGTAAGCCTCTCCTGATTTGACATCTCTCACAGGAGCTTAAAACTATAAAGAGAGAAAAAAAAATGCACTATGAAATCTCTTCGATTGTCCACTATTAATCTGGTCTTTTATCACCGTTCCCCTCCTGTGTTTTTCAGTGGGATGATGAAACAAACATGGCGAAGCTGGAGGAGTGTGTGCGCTCAGTTCAGACTGACGGTCTGTTATGGGGCACATCCAAGCTGGTTCCTGTGGGTTACGGCATCAAGAAGCTCCAGATTGCATGTGTGGTGGAGGACGACAAGGTGGGAACAGACTTGCTTGAGGAGGAGATCACCAAGTTTGAAGACTATGTAAGTACAGTTCAGTGTTTTCTATAAAGTCACACACAGTAACGGACGTGAAGTGAGCAACAGAAACTTCCTTAATATCTGAGTGAAATAATTGCAAAAACTGTGAGACATCAGGTTGACTGCAAACGGATTTACCAATTCAATTAGACAAACCCAGTACTGCTCCTCACTGTGACCACTGTACATGATGCAGTTACACTCATAGACTTAAAACTCACAAACTCAAAGGCTCTTTGTGAACTTGCTTTTTATTCTGATGGGTAATATTTAAAGACACCAACAAAATAAATAACCAGACCGGTAAAAAAAAAAATTTCAGTTGCCAGTTTAAGGTACACCTAGCTGAAACTCGTACAGTTTAAGACAATAGTACAGCATGAAATGGTACCTTTCTATAAAGGTTAAGTTTTTTTTGCGTTTGGGATGAGTTCATTCAACTTTCTTTTAGGAGGATGTTGTTTGTGGTGCTTTTGAATTGTGTTATACAAAAGCTTTCAAAATAAAGTGCTGCTGTGGACAAGGCCATCCACAAAAACATGTTTTAGCCACTTTGATAAAATTCCAATATCAGTTGAAGTGTGCACTTTCTTTTGAATATATTCACCACTTATCTACAGCATGTTCTGTAGGTGCGCTTGAGCGCAGGAATACGGTAGTTCAATTCAGAAAATATTCCAAATAAAGCGTTAACTCCTACTGACATTACAGGTTTCTGGGGCCATTTTTCAAAGTGGCTAAAACACATTTTTACAGATGACCCCGTCCACAGCAGCACATCACTCAGCTGCTGTGTCGGTACTCCTGCTGCTACTCTAAACTGGTAGTCAACTGATCTGAATACACTGAATCTAGATAACTACCTCTCACAACCCCACGTTAAATAACCTGAATTATCACTTTAAGCCAGATGTACCTATTTAACTGGCAACTATTACATGTCAGTGAATCTGCTTCACAGGCCAATGAAGCATAAACAAAAGATGAAACACAATACAGCAACAGCTGTTCAGGATAAATCTGATTTCACCGTGTGCATTATAAATACTGTTACATTTGAAATCTTGCTTGCACAGTCTGTAAACTCAAGTCTCACCTTTTTGCTCTGTTTCAGGTCCAGAGTGTCGATGTAGCAGCCTTTAACAAGATCTGATCCTAGTGTGTCTGTTTCTGTCTTTCGTCACGCCTTGTTTCTCTGCTGATTATGTCAACGGTTAATTATAATAATAATAAAATCCAACTCTAGCACTGAAGCTACTGTGTGTGTTCTTACCCCAGGTTATATATAGAGTCAGTTCACCCAAGTGACAAAAGCATTGTCTCACCTACCACTGTTATGGTTTTTGTTTGTGGTGCTTAAACTTTAGCAACATTTCTTTCCAAAAACAATGACCCGAAACCTGTACTACGAAGCAGGATTCGAGGTAACTTCAGGTTTAACGCTGGGTTTTCAGTCCTACGACGGTGGTTCACTTGCTACCGGGGTAAATCACCATGGGAACTTATGCTGAACTCTGAAGTTAACCTGCACTGGAGCAGTGTGACCAGTGTTAAACTGACCACAACTGGAAATAAAAACTCAACTAAATTAGAACAATTCAATTTACAATAAAAATGTTATAAATGAACATTTCAGTCAGTCTGACTCATCTGACATCAACTACGTCTCTTTTCTTTCTCTCCTCTCTGGAGCAGTAGACATGGAAATATTTATGTGCTCATATTGTTTACATCTCACCTTGTTGACTATCACTTTTGAACATGGTTATAACCAAACTTAACGGCAAGTATCAGTGTTTCTTCTCATATTAACTTAATTCATGGTTCAGACAATGTTGCTTATAATTAACAACTCCGCCTTTTTCACATGAACACGCTCGTAACTGGACAGGCAAACCCAGGGTTAACTGAGCCAGCTTTGTAGTACAGGTTATTCAGGACGGCCAATGTTAGGTTCAGTTAGCCCAGATAACTGATGCCAAATAGTGTCAGAGAATAAATGTTGTCAAACTAGTTGAAATCCTGTTAGTGAGGCCTCATGAGTCATAGACAAACTCAGCTGTTTGTTTTGCTTCACAGGAAAACACGTCTCTGATCCCAGTTAAAGGGCAGCGCAGTCAATGAGGTATCAAGTATTACATGGTGACAGTGTTATACAGTTATAATATTCATATACAGCATATATAGTTTTTTAATAATAGAGCCTAACTGATTAACAAATATTGGCCAAAATAAACCAATATTTAATCTTGGGGTTTTTTCTTTTTACTATAAACATATAATACAACAAAAATATATTAAAGTAGAAATAACTAAAAGGAGAACTACAATAAACAAGTTTTATGTAGATTAAATGTAGTGCGGACAAGCCTGCAGTATTTACATTAAATGGATTTTGAAAATATACATCCATTTGAATTTCATCTGTATGCATCTATTCTTTTACCTGCCCTCTCTTATTTCTATCTATATGATTCAAGCTACATGAGAGATATTGAAAAGGCCATTTCAGAACATGAATTTCTGTGCAAGTCTATTATTTGGTCATTTTACCAATAAGGATTTCATAGGCAGCTGATAAATCAGTTGGGCTCTAGTCAGTACCTGAGTCAGTTTAACATATAATATGTATAACATTAAAAGCTGAAGAAAGCATAACTGACCACACAGAGTGTTGATGTCTTGAAGCCTGTGCTCCCATCAGTCCACGGCGCAGAAGGTGATGGTGGATTTGGCTCCGAGCCACACTGCCGGGTACAGCGGCTGGGTGAAGCAGCTCTTCACCATGTGCAGGAGGTGGACTCCTTTGGGCGTCACCATGTAGAAGCAGAGCAGCCCCACATCGTGGTCCAGAAACACCCCAATCTTGCGGGAAGCCGAGCCGGAGACAACCGCCACCGGCTGCGCCTCACTTCCATGGCAGAAGGTGAAGGAGGAGGGGCTGCAGCGAAGACTCCACGAGAGGGAGTTGTGTCCCAGCCTGCAGTCATTGGATGATCCCTGATGACACACAACAAGACCAAATTAAACCTGATTTCATCATCATCAATTTTATTTATTTTCTCAGTGACACACTGAGGGGTAACCCTCATTTTCAATGATGCCGAGATTACATGATTACAAGACTACAAATTCCCAGAGTACCTTTCTTCTGATGCTGTCGTAGGTGAGCCCCAGTTCCACCTGTTGTCCGTCCCACTCGGCCTCCCAGTAGCTGCGGCCCTGCAGTCCCTCACGGCACAGGACTTGGCCCCAGGTGTCAAAGCGATCAGGGTGGTCTGGGTAGGTGTGATACTCTCCGGTTCGACTGACCACACGGTTCCCCTCAGTCAGAGAAAGCTCCCTGTGTGCGGTGAAAGGGTCCAGAGACAGCGGACTGAAGTCTGCGAAGGAAAAGAACACACAGAGGGGTTTCAAGAGGACTGGATAGTTAGAGTGCTGGTTTAGACAGATAGACCAGACTGGTGCTACTCACACTGAAGGAGATCATTCCTGTTGTCCAAAGCAGGGACGTGTGCAGAACCAACAGGCTTCACTGCAGCATGAGTAAAAGGAAAGAGGGGAAAAAAGAAATCATGAAACTATGCTGTGTGAGGCACATTTTCTCTCAGTAATAAATAAAAATGAACCATGGCTGAATATACAAGCTATGTTGTGTTGTACTGCAACAGCAACTATTGTACATTTGCACAATGAGCATAAAGCCTAAAGAAGGTGCCAGGAAGAGACACAATTTCACAACAACTGCAACAGTGTGTGGGAGAAGCGCCCCCACCAGTCCACAGTATGACAGTGTTACAGTGCCACTATAGTTAACACACCGTGCTTTAGGCTGGGTTCATTAAAAGATGCAAATGTGTGCCCTGACTGTAAGAACATACCTAATAATACTGGGGAAAACTAGGTTTACCAATTCATGAGCTTTGTGCATCACCATGGGAACAGGTTCTTTCGACCACATTATTCTCCCTGTCAGGAATCATGGAGGTGGGATGACATCATCATTACCCAACCAATCCAACTGAGCGCCTTAGAGATAAACATGAGCATAGCAGTGGAAGGAAGGAGCATCCACCCGTCAACAGTGACAGTTTAGTTGGAGTTTGAGTTTCTAGAACATAAATTCAGTGTTAAGGTCCCACATTTGACACTCTTCCTGTGTTTTATCTGAAGTGTCCATAAGAAGATATATTTATGGTTTTAAGAACCAAAAACCATCTCAGTGTAGTTTTACATCTCCTCTCTCAGGCTTCGCTCTGGAGCTCTAGTAACAACAGGTCAGTGAGCCAATCAGAAGAGAGGTGGCACTGAGCCTCTCTGAATAAAACTATAGCAGATTTAGGGCAGGGCTTGGGGCATGGCTGAGAGGAGTGATTGCTTTGTTGTGACATCACAAAGTTACAGAAGTCCTGACGGCTGGGTTTGAGGCTCAGTTTCTGAATACAGGCTGTGTGCATTTCTCTGAGGACTGAGGCTTTGATACTTTCACAGTATTAATATAGAACCTAGACCTGCTTTATAATCAAGCAACACATGGACATCTACCCTTATACTATATGGAGACTTAATCAAAGTCAAGTCTTACAAGACATATGACATTTGCATTTTAAATTTCTACTTGTATAATTTGCACATTGCTCTTTGCTGAGATGTGGAGTCTACGATTTTATCAGAAATGAAATGAAACCAGTTATTGCAGCTTGTGGCAGGTATTACAGGGCGAAGGGTTTTTTTTCTGGTCACTGATTGTACATCAGCCATTTTATATAATACTGAAGAGACACAACTGGTGATGTAAGATACACTTACCTTTGTTGGCCTTCTCCATCTGCAGGATGCTCACAGTTTTCACTGTGAAAACAGGACATCAATTGTCAGCACTTACACAGACTGAATACAAATGTTCATCCTGATATAATAAGTTGATATTAAACTAAAAGCAAGATGCACGTAACAGACCTGCAGAGGTGACACTTGGGAATTCTCTGAGATACAGAGTCTGTAGTTGCTCTTTCAGGTCTGAGACGGCTCTCCTCACAGGCCCGAAGGAAACATGTGGACTGACCGTTAGAGAGCTGCTTCCTCCTGTAGGGACTGGACTGCAGTAAGACTGACACATCTGCAGGTGAAGATACAGACCCAGCAATCAGCACTGAACTCACATACAAGTCAGTTTCTTACTGTTAATATTAAATATTGCATATTACTCACCTGTGTGATCAGGTGTTGGTCCTGGCTGTGTGAAAGCCTCTCCAGCTCGACATCTCTCCTCCTCAGATCTGAGATCTGCTGCTCCAGACGATGCAGCTGGTTCTCAGCTCGAGTCACTTCAGCCTTTTCCTGAGCTCTGATGAGCTCCTTCATCTCGACACGACGCCGCTCCACAAACTCCAGCAGCTCTGAGAAGATCCTGCTGCTGTCCTTCACCGCCGCTTTGGCCAGACGCTGAGGAAACAAACACCAACACGCTCATGTGTTACTCAGTATGTCTGCGCCAGGTAAAGAATATGAAAGCTGTTTTCATCATGGTTTTTATATTGTGATTCAAGTTTACCCTGATTAAGCAGTTTGTAAAATGCATAGATATGATAATAATGTCAGTTTTAATATAAGTGATACAGTTGACTGGCACATTACACTCTTTTGTGCTGTTTAGTCATTTAACTAATTAAAATTTTCACATCTTAAAATAGCAAAAATGTGATGGTTACATGGATTTGAGGATTTGTTCCTCAGCGCTGATGTCAGCTGAGTGTTGATTTCAGTTTTAAAGAAATCACTGAGTAACTAGTGATGAGCATTAGTCATTATTTTGACATTTCATAGACTAAAAAATAAAGTGATTGGAAAAAAATAGTATAAATGTATCAACTCTCTTAAATGTTTCTGAATCCTCAGACTTTCTGATTTTCAATGTGGTCTCAGACTTTTGGATCTCACTGTATATAGTATGATACTATTTTACAGTAGTTTTTACTTTTTAAGTATATACAACTTTTTTCTAACTGAGTGTTGAGCAATTGTAATGAAACAATTTCCCTGTGGGGATCATTAAAGTGTTTCTGATTCTGATTCATATGCAAATGTCTGCACTGTGCTGCTGCAAACACTTATTCTGTATCTGAAGGTGAAGTTTTGGTGTGAACATGTTCATAATGATGCAGCTGAACACACACTGACAGAAAGACCAGGGGAAGGCGGGTCATGGTGACATCACCTTTGGTGGCATTACATAAAGATTGTGATGAATAAACATGAACAGTTCATTTGTACTGTACTGCTTCGCTGAGGTCGAACGTGCAAAAGCAGCACAGGCAGCAGTTAAAGTGAAGTTACTTGCACTGTGACATTCAGTGTCTCGTCTACTCACAGAAAAGGACTGAAGAGTTTGTTTCAGCAGCTGATGTTCCAGCTCCCTGTCTTTGATTTGCTGTGTGAGACGTCTTCGTGTTTCCCCCAGAAGCCTCTGACACAGAGACATGACATGTGTTCATGTAAAATACTTTGTTAAAAGCTAAAGAGAAAACAATGGTAAAGAAGGTTAGTGCCAACTCCTCACCTCTCCATGAGTCCTCTCAGGACGAACTGTAGACACGTCAAAGGTGGCGTGCACAAAGCCTCTGTCCCCCGCAAAGCCACCCTCATCATACAGAGGAGGAGCTGAGGGGCCCTTATTGACACTGAGACTCTGCAGCATCTCCACCAGCAGATTGTTCCTGCCCAGGGCGGGTCTGGGACTGAAGGTGGCTCTGCACTGAGGACAACTGCAGACCGGCTGGCGGTCCCAGTAGTCAGTCAGGCAGCGCATGCAGTAGCTGTGGCCGCACGGGATAGTGACTGGATCTTTGAGGAGCTCCAGACAGATGGAGCAGCTGAACTGGACTGGGTCTACACCGAGAGGGGCCTGAGCCATCGTAGCTGGAGGAAACTGGACAGAGAGACGGACGGTAAGAGACTGATAAGGACTGCACAGCCCTATTAAAGGCAAATTTCAACACTTGTGTGCATTTTTTTGTCAAAATGTAAGTGTCTAAGTTTTTATATTATATAAAACTGCTGTGAGGACATGTTGTTTTTTCTGTAAAGCACCTTGTAACTTGAAAATGCTATAAAAATAAAGTTTATTATTATTATATTATACGATGTGATGTGCATTTTGGTTTTATTCTAAAACGGGCTTTGCAAATGTGCTTTGAGGCTGGAAACACATACACAACATGCTACCGTCAGTATGCACACATTGCATTTTGGTGAGAATCAAGGAATCCGAACAAAATGTTGTTTTACAAAAAATCTTGAGTGAAGATTTTTTTTTAAAACGACTTTTCCAAGGGCATCAGTGAACTTTCATTCATAAAATGTTCTTATTTCACTGAAAACCTTAGTTTTATTGCTTTTATACGGTTTTTCATCACATTTGCACACTGCTATTTTAATAACTTCAGCCAAAACCATGAATTTAAGGGGATTCACAATAATATAAGAGAATACAGTGCAATAATACACAGCTTCCGCTTCAGTATTTCCAGGTAACTTACACTGTTACATGATTTAATAATAACGATCAGCTTGGGTTGTGGGACACTTGGGTAAGTGTACATATATTTCATAGTTTATCTAATTTAAACATTTTTAATCACTTCTGCCGCAGCGTGTCATGATGTGAAATGTGTTTGTTTATCAGGAAGTAGAGTAGAGTAACGCCCCAATTTTAAATCTAAACGTCACATTTCATCACAGCATCACATTAAACTTATAACAAAGAAAACGTCGTGTTGCGTTTACTGTCCTAGAAACTTAATCAATTATTTGTTAGTTTAAAACCCCCTGTTTTTTACTGACCTGATGCTCTGCAGGCAGCTGGAGAAACAGGAAACAACTACGGACTAAGAACAGAGAGAATGAAAACAAGGGAGAAAAGAAAGAGTTACGTTTGTTTGACTGCCCCCTGCAGGTGAAACACCGAATCACAGCTTTTATACCAAACAGCAGCGTACTGTTGGCTGTTTATCATACATATACTGTTAATTTAACAGTAAGCAAAATTAAACAGACATACAATTATAAAACTTAAGTATATAAAATACATCACATCGTTGAAATTAAACAAGTATAAAATGTTAGAAACAGTGTTTGGTTGGGAGCCAGATGTGCACGAGATGTTATCAATTCAAGCAAAGACACATTTCCCCTCGAAGCCTCTCAGTTTCATTTCAATAACTTTTTGAGGCCCAAAGAGGTAAAAACATCGCTCACAATAAAGTAAAGACAGATTCGTGTTACAGATCTTTGTTTTTCTTCTTTCCTAATTTAAAGCACTACTCAAAACATACTTATATAAAGCAGCTTTTAATTCTTGATTTCAATGCTTTTGTCTTTGGTTTCTTTTTACTTTTGGTTTTATTTTCTTTGTCTACTTTGTTTTAATGCACATATTTGTAATTCTCCCTGTTATACTTGACTTGTTAATTTACACGTTGCCTCTCTTCTCTGTCTTTTATTGTCTTGTTTTTATGTTTGTACAGCACTTTCTAACTCTATTTTGAAAGGTGCTATATAAATACAGTTATGATTATCATTATTATTGTTATTGTCTCATGTCCCCCTTAGATCCATCTGTTTGGAGGGGCCCGGCCCCTAGGTTGGAAGCCACTGGACAAAACTGTCTATAAAGTATAAATATACATTTCACAGGTGCTTTTATTTTGATATCTTATGTGCATTTTGCTGATAATATTTCCATGCTCTTACTTTAGGATGATTTTGAGTGCAGGACTTTTACAGAAGGGAATCTTTACATTGTTGTAATGATTCTTTGACCAATTCCTCCACTGCTGATCAGATATCTGGTGATCGGGAAAAAATTCAAACCTATGATCGTTAATTTTCAAAATAAGAATGTATTCTGGGTCATTGGGTCACTTTTCTGAAGATAAAAGTTTTCAGTTGTCCACTAGATGGAACTGTTTATCCTGGTATGAAGTACTAGGCTGGGAATAAAATGTTTTCTCAGGTTTCAAAGAATATTGACAGGCTACCTCTCTCTGGAAGTGGTGTTTATTGTAATAAACAGAGGATGTGGTGAGGAGGCACGACTTATGCTAAACACAAAGAAAAATTAAACAAATTTTCCTAAAATCCTGGGGGAAAAAAAAGGTTAAATCAAACCATAGTTGAGATGAAAAGGCAGTGTGCTTCAGTGTAGCTGCAGCTGACTGAAGGATGTGTCCTCTTCACTTCGTTTACCTCAGACCAGAGATTCACTCCTCTGTGACCGCTTGGAAGTTACATTTAGGACACTGTTTGATGTTCAATGTGCTATGAAATGTCGTCCTCGGAACATATACTCTGAAACAAGACATTTACATACTTCAGAGACAGTAATTAAAAAAAAGCGTCCGAAACTTCTCTGAAACTTTGCAAGAAGCTGCTCCAAGGTCAAGGAGCAACATACTTCAGTAGATGAGTTAAAGTTCTGCTATTAATGGCTGCACTTAAGGATGTGGGTGTTTTGGTTTCTGAACTGGGGGTTGAAGGTCAAGAGCCAAGCGTCGTAGAGCATCTGTAGTCATAGTAGAGTCGTCTAAGAGAAGTCAGCAGAACTGTACGTCTGTTAGTCTGGCCGGTGATGCGCTACGTGCAGCCGGTGTGACCCACTGTTGGCCAAGAGCAGACGGGTAAAAACAACAAGGTCCCACCTTTATTCTGCAGCATTTAACATCTGATTTCCTCTGAAACAAAGAAAATGCCCTCTGCTCTCTGAAAGCTGCTCCAGGTGTGTGAATACATTTATCTTCATTTATTTATTTATTTGTGAGGCAATTGTTTATTTTGACTCTAATCCTGAGGGAAACGCACCTAATGAAAAGGAAAAAATAATGATGTGTTTATCCTAATTCAGGCTTCATAGCTTGCCTTATTTGTTTTTTTAACAAGTGAAAAAAACAAAAACAAGTGGGAACCAAATAAGATGTTGCACTGCACTGAAAACAAATTAAACAATTATATCACACTGACAGGTTTCCTTTTCTTCCCTGAATAAAAATAAGTTTTAAGGACTCAACTCTGCATTTAGTGGCTTGTTAAAATGACTGTTTTGCAGTAAAGTCCCAGTGGCCTGTTTCACTGCACGGACACAGCTGGTGTTAGCACAGTTAACAGCCTGTGTGCCTGATTGTGTATCTGTCTGTGCATCCCGCCACTCCCATCCGGTTTTTAGAGGGCACTCTTTGACAGCCTCCTCCCATAAAGGAGGCCCTGTCTGGGCTTTGAGAGGCTGCAATAGCCCCCTGGATGACAGATGGATGGATGGATGAGGTAAAGAGAGAGGAAGCTGTAAAATAGATGTGCCCGACTTTACTTCTCATATTCTGTCTTTTTAGTCAGTCATGGGTGAACAAAGAACAAAAGTCAAAGTCAGGCAGGACCAGACACTCGGCCTGTGAGAGACGGGAGCAATTACTGTCTGAGACGTCATCGGCTCCGAGAGAGGGAAGCAGACACAGGGGAGGGGAGCAGGAAGAAGAAGAATAATAAAGGAAAGGAAGTTAAACCACAAGGGACTCCTGAACGTCCTCTGGATCTGGGAGAAGGGGGAAGTGATCAGGCAACACAGGAATAGAAATATAAACATTAAGAACAAAACACATATTTTCTCTCTTAAATTATGTAACTTTCTTTCTTTTTCCTTCTCCCTTGAGGGTGCTCGGAGGAAGATCACTGGTGGCCTCTATCTCATGCCAGTGGTGGGTTTAAACTACAGCAGGTGTTTTTTCAGGGGGTCTTCTCCTTAAAAACGTGCAAACCTCAGAGAAGCTAGAGAACTGAACAGACACCACCTCCTCAAATGAATGAATTTCATTACCACTCAAAGATGGTTTACAAAAAAATGATAATCTAATAAAATAACAACATAAACATAACGACATTAGAATAACTTCAATGTCAGCCAATCAGAAGGGAGGCTGCTTGTTTTCTGAGTAATTTAATTAAAATATAGTACATATCAGGTAAACAAAAACTAAACTAAACTAAGTCCTGCAAGGGTGGGGGGTGGGCCGGGCTTGGGGCATGGCTGAGGGATGCTTAATTGTGACATCACAAAGTTCCAGAAGTCCTGACCGCTGGTTTTAAGGCTCAGTTTCTGAATACAGGCTGTGTGCATTTCTCTGTGGACTGAGTGTTTTGATACTTTCACAGTATTAATATAGAACCTAGACCTGCTTTATAATCAAGCAACACATGGACATCTACCTTTATACTATATGGACCTTTAACTACTGGCCCAGTTACACAAACTTATGACACAATTCAATAAACTAAGCAACTAAGAAAAAGTATAAATCTGCCTTGGGTGTGAGTTGGAAGATCTTTTCCCATCAGTCTATCCACCCAGCTATCCATAATCTCTTGTCACCAGAAACTCTTGAAAGCTTTGGCAGAACACTTCTGGTACAGTGTGCAGCTGGCAGCAGCCGTAGCTTTGGCGATTATATTTTCCCTGTGTGCATGAAGCTGTTTTGAGCCTTTGCTGTGGCTGATTGGGTCAGCGGGCTCCTCTCAGGTTGTCTCTCTCACATACACACAAGGACACGGAGCCATAAGCTTCCCCCTTGCTGATCAATAAACCTGATAAGAACTCCATCCTTCCAGCTGGCAGTGACTAATGCTCTGGCAGTCAAACGGCTTCTCCTGAGAGGCGACAGTGCTGCCTGCGAACTGAGAGAGGATGATGAACCGCGCAAAAGGTGTGTGAGGTACCTGTATCAGGCAGAAAAAAAGATAGACAGCTTCAGACAAAATCTCCAGTCAAGTGAAGTCTGAGTCGCCTTTTCTGCCCTTTTCCATGTGGCTCAATCAATCTCATTCTTGATGACTTGTTCAGCCTGAAACTGTTAGAACTGAAACTCACACTAGACAGTAATAGTGATTTATGTGAAACTGATCTACACTCTGTGAGGACTCAGTGCTTTTGTATTCTTTCATCTTAAGAAATTGAAATCTCCAACAACGGCAGCAGCAGAGTCTAGACCAGGGGTGGGAAATTAATTTTCCCAAGGGGCCACATGAGGAACTGGGACTGTTGTGGAGGGCCGGACCAACAGGCTGAACTCAATTCTGCTCAATTAATTTTATGTCTTTATAAAAAGCAGTATGTAATTGCAGGGTTTTGATAAGCTGCTACTGGTAAGAGTAGATGTTACGATAAGGCAGTGAAAATGTGAAGCAGGAACAGTGAAAACTCCAACATCATTATCTAATCAACAGTGACAAAAACATATTTGTGAACTGAATGTGCATGTTTTTGCTATATTTCAAAGACCAGCATTAAATTAGCTTCACACAAAGTGCTCTTGCTATGTTGTTTGTAGTCTAATTACCTCATTTGCTGTTTTTCAGTTATTTTTCTTGTTCAGTGAGAGAAATCAAGTCCGTGTTGGGCTTGAACAAGTGCAATGAAGTCAGGTTGAACATCTGAGGTGGATAAGCGAATGACAGCTGACAGCTAATCGTCAGTGAGAGAAGATCTGTATCTGGATTTGTTAAACTTCATCACTGAGAATGTTTGTTCACATATGTAGGTAGATCCAAGGACAACCAACATCTTCTGAGCATGCCTCCTCATGTGTGCAAAGTTGAAATAAATCCAGCAGTGATACTGACTCTAGGTGCTCTGCCAGTAGTGTATCGGACTGCAGGTCTATTATTAGCATTGTCCACACTTCAAGTGAAGGGAAAAGAAATTATGTGCATTTCACTCTCAACTGTTTTGAAGTCTACAAATCGCCTTGAAAACTCACCATGCAGCGCCCCTAACATGGATGAGTACCTGAGGAGGTGTTCAGCTGATGCTGTGGCTTCCTTCAGTGTGGGTCACAATGTTACCCTCCAGTTGACTTGACAGAAACTGTGACTTTCTCAGGAGAGCCTTCACCAGGCTGTACATTTCATGTGCAAATAGGCTCTTGCCTTGAATTTTGGTATTTAGTTCATTCATCAATGCAGTCACATCAACAGCAAATGCAAGATCTGCCATTCAGTCATGTCCTTGCCTTTCTTCTCACAAAACTCTCGGATCTCTGCTCTCAGGTCTCTTACTCTTTTAAGCACTTTGCCCAGGCTGAGCCATCTTACAGCTGTGTGGAGCCTATGTCACCATGTCCAGTCTCATGCTCCTCCAAAAGTGCAACAAACCGTGTGTGAGTCAATGCTCTTGCCCTGAGGAGGTTAACTACAACAACACGGTCAATTCTGAGCACTTACTTACACAACACCTCCTGATGTATAACACAACGCAAAAATACCAATTTGAGTTCTGGGTTCATATCAGTCACTTGAATCCGCTTCTAAAGTCCAACATTTGGACAGCCATCGGTTGTAACACCTGCCAGTTTGTCCCATTTCAGTCCCAGCTTGTCCAAGCATGCATTTAACATATCACTCCTCGTTTCACTGACCTGGCCAGCTCCTCCGTTATCTCAAAGTCTTTAGTTATCCCACGTACAAAGGTGTGTAACAGCTCTCGTCCAGAGCCAAGGAGCAGAAGTCGAAATGTTCCGCTTTGTTTTGCAGCTGAAGCTCCAGATTTCCCGGGATGTCCTCGATCCTTCTCGTGTAGGTTCCCCTGGAGAGGGACACATCCACAAATGCTTCTTTTTTCTCAGGGCAAATTAACGCAGCAGAGCCCACCAAACACTCTTTGATCAACTCCCCATCAGAGAATCGCTTACTGTTTTTTGAGATTTTGTTTGATATCACAAAGCTGGTCTTGATTGCTCCATCCCTGGATGTGTAAAGCTTGGTAAAAAAGTCCTTGTTGCTTTTGCAGCTTAGCTAGCAAAGCTTCAAATGTCGGTGTCGGCTACTCTTCAGTCCCGTTCTTGTATTTGTCTGAGTGCTTAGTCTCGTTCTCGATATTTCTTCTGCAAACTAAGCACAAGGCTTTGCCTTTGACTTCAGTAACTAATTACTTGGAAGTCTATGTTTGTTAAAAACTCTACATTTTGTATCAGTCTTTCTTTTTTTCAAACGTGAGCTAACATTTTGGAGGGCTAACAGCTAACTCACGTCTCTGTAAACTCTGTTAGCCAACACATTACAGTGACGCTGCATGCCGTAAGTAAATTGAAAAAAAAAAATAGCAGTCACCTTACCTTTGATTCATAATTTCCAACTGACCTCACCGGGCCGGTCGTGTACAGACAAAGGGGCCGGATGTGTCACAGTCTGAGGGGTGTTTGAGTGACTTAAAAGAGGTTTGCACCAGAGAGACTTGTAGTTTTCATAGAGACAAGTTAGTCGCTACGAAATTACACCTGCTAGACAGGAAGACCATACATACAACTAACAGATACAATTCAAGCTAACAAAAGCTCAAAACACTGACATTAGCTTGCTAATATTTGACTTAATTTAGACTGAAGTCTAAACGTGTTAATATGGTTGACTGGATCTAATCGCTGTTTCGTAATGATGTAAGCATTTTGATATAGTGTCAGGTCAAGTATGTCAATATTACTACTTTTAATCTTCAGTCTAAACTAATGTTAGCATTAGTTTTGCCAGTTAACTAACCTAGCTCCATTAGGTAGCCAAAGTAACACCTGGCAGATTAGTACAGTAACAAATATCTCTATGTAGTTTCTGTGGTGAAATATTAATGTAAATATTCGCCATATGTCAAATGAAAGTTGTAAAAACTTTTTGTGAAATGTAATTCAGTCTACATCATTAATAAACTGCGTTTTAATCAACTCATGCCAGATTGACCATATTATCTCTTTTATGAGTTGTTTTGTAATGATGTAACTATTACAAAAGCTAACACCAGCCAGCTCACAAGAAGAAAGCCAACAGGCTCCATGGTAAAGCTACACTGAGAAAGGTCATTTGCATTGTGACATGGTTGCTAGACTTTTATCTTTGAATTCCTCTTTCTCTCAACATTTATCTGCCTCTTACATCCTCATCTGTATTTCCAGTCGTTACCCGTGCACAGCTCACGTCTCATGTGACATTTAGAGAGACCTGGCTGTAATCATGACACTGCTGTTCCTATCTTTTCATCACTTTGACATTCAATTCCTCATCTGATGATCCAGAGTTCGACCTCGGTGAGCAGACTGAAACTGAAACTCTGTGGGGATGGGGTGGAGTTGCCTCGTCAAACAATGGAACATATTAAATATACATTGCATTGATATAACAGCCCCACAATCAGTATGGGGTCTACTTTTTACAATGACAAAGGAACATCTAGTTATTCATTTTCAGAGCTCATTTGCAGCAGCTCCGGAGGCGGTCTGTCTGATTGCTGTGCTAATTTTTCCTTCAGATCTCTGCTTGAGAAACAGTTGGACATAAATAACAACACATTGTGGAGCGAGGATAACAATGTATGTGAGCCTCACAAAGTATCAGACGGGACCAGTTCAAGTGTTAACAGCAACTCAACACTGGATGTTGTGAGGAGAAAAAGATTTGTTGCACTGACCTCTGTGGGTTGAAAGTATCAGGGTCTCTGGTTCCTTTGACCACATCCAACAGCACAAGTAACTGTAGTCAGGACCCCACCCAGCAGTGATGTTGTGGCAGATCATACAACACTGTTGGGAGACCACATGTTCTTTTGTTCTACAGGCAAAAGAACTAGCTTCCCCACAATTCCTCATTGTTCACACCTGGGGACGACCCTCCCCGAAGGAACCTCACTGACCAGTCGGTGTTGGTCAGTGTGTGACATGTGGTTGTCAACAGACATTACCAGATCCTCGTCTTTGTTCTTCCTCTTTTCTACTTGACTTGTTCAGGAGCGGCAGCTCCTCTTCCCCCTCAGCTCTTCAGGGAGCAACAAGGCTCCCAGCCCAGGTCATCAACAGTAGCGACGCCAGCGGACAAGTTTAATTCAGTGGCTACAACACAAAGTCTGCCAGTCAGACCTTTAAAAAAGCAAATGCAAAAATATGAAAAAAATAGGATATTAAATCCTGAAGATACACCTCGGTATGTTTACAGCACTCACAGATGAATTATTCTTTAATCTCTATGCTTGCTAACCTGGGACTGTCAATGCTTCACTGTTTCAAAATATGAAACCAAAGAGATTTTCAAATTCCTCTGGGGCCCATGGTGGCTGAGGGGCTTCTTATCTTGTTTAAAGACATACTTCACTGATTTTACACATGAAGCTCAGCCTGTGGAAACAGTTGAGTAATTGCTTCTGCGATTCTGAAGGGAGGGGGGATGCTTTCAAAGTTTGAGAAAATAATGGCTAAAATTCGCAAATTTTAATGGAAACCCACGGTGAAAGACCCAAAGAAACATGTTGCATTTTGAGATGTCCAATGTGTCCTGTACTATGGACTCAAAGTCTCTCTTCTGCTTTGATTTGGCTTTTTTATTTGTCTCTTTCAAGCTTTTCAAGTTTGTAGAAATCCAATACTGAATCACTGGAGTTTCCTTTTACAAGCAAACACTTAAAATGAGCTTGGGAAACTGTTAGTTTTGGTGATTTGTTCTGAAACACTGAACTGTGTTTACTCGGCAAAACTTGAAAATTAATTCAGCTGAACACTTCTCTCCTGTCAGATTATGACATGCCATAAAGAAATGTGTTTAAACAGGGTGTATAACTGTCCCGCACACTTGATGATTCATTATTCAGGAGGCCTAGATTCCTTTGTAAAGAATGAATAAATGCATCATGTTTGAATTATTGAACTGTGACAAGACCTGTGTGTCTAAGCTGATCGGGTGTTTACACCACCGATGTGGAAGTTAGGTAAATAAACCGCCTCTTCCAGCGGTCGACTCCATCCGTGGATTCCTCCTCTGTCGTATTCCTCAAGGGCTTCGACGTGTCTCGATGAGGCAAACAAACAAGAGGCCAGTGACACATGGAGACGCTGAGAGGAGGACCAGGACTTCCCAGAATTGGGACAAACACAGATGAATTAAACATCAGAGCGACTCCGGCTCCTGAATTCATGCCACCGCCATCCCTCCATGTTTGACATTCTATCAAACAGAGGGAGGACACACACAAGGGCCGGTCTATGCTGAGACTGACACAGATTTACAAAAAAAAAGAAAACTGACAGGGACATCAGCTCCATCTAAACAGGAAGTGGGAGGCAGGAATGAGGTGATGGAAAAGACATAAAAGACCGGAAATGCCCAGAATAAATGAAAAGAGGCTTTTTCTACAGAGAGAAAACAAGTCACAAAGTCACACAAGACAAAACCAGAAGGTCACGATCACGTCTATTTCCAGTTTTTTTGTTTAAAAGATTACAAGAGTTATTACATCCCCACTTTATAAAAGATACAATAGGAAAATATAAGGTAAAAATCACTGATTCATTTTGATTTTTGTAGCATATTTTCATCACATAAAACATTCACTTAATTTGCAGCAGTGTGAAGATACTATGAATAAAAAAGTCCCAGGTTTGCTTAAAAAAAACCTTCATGTGCAGCATTTAGCTTCCTTCATTCTTCATCTTCATCATCATCATCATCATCATCATCATCATTGCTGAAATTATGTTGACTGGCTTTACACAGAGAAAAACAAAAACAAGATTGAACAGCATAAAAATAGAAAGCAGAAATCATGTTTTCTTTAATCAGATTCGGAGGCAGCTACAGAACAGATTGTTGCCATGACTAGATTCTATGCCTGAATATCAAAATAAATCACTTTCCTTCATTTGTTAGAGCAAGAGATAATTTGCATATTCAAAGATATTGTAAAAAAAAAGAAAAAAAAGAGCGACAGAATATTTCCCTAAAATATACACCACTGTTCCTTCATCAGACAATACAACAGAAATGTAGTTAAGTGGTTTTTATAAAGTAAAATTAGAACTTTCTAAAGCTGCTCTGGCTGTTCTTTTTTAAAAAATGCCTTCAGCTGCTTTTCAATGACATGTTTTCCAGACTGTCTGAAGCCATTTAGCATCTTATTGCTTTCACCTTCTGAATCAGTTCAAGCAGCTGCCGTCAGTCTGATGGTGCGTGTGTTTGGTTTGGAAACCTCAGTGTTGCCTTAAATTAAAACATATTATCTCAATTAGCTTATTATTGTAAATGATGGGTCACACATGAACACAACATCTTCTGCTAAAGTTCAGACACTTGTGGTTGTTTCACATAAGAGATTTCTGTATTTGTTTCTCTGAGTTTCTCTCACTAGTTTAAAGTGAGCAGAGCTCAGCTGAGAATACTTTGTCATATATATGAAAACCGGGGGGGGCAGTCAGAGTGCAAACCACATGCCAAATGCCAAATGCCCTAAGCAGCGAGTCCTGGGTTCGACTCCTGTCTGGTTGGAGTCTTTGCTCATTCCCCTGCACATTTCCTGTCTATATTCACTGTCTTATCAAATGCAAAGGCATAAAAAGGTCCCCCAAAAAAAACTTAAAACCAAAAAATGTATGTAAATTGAAATATAATGAGAGTCGGTGGCTTGTTTGCTAATGTTGCTAAGCTACTGTCAATCACATGTGATCAAACCACACCCACACAGACCTGATGAAACTTTAAGTTTGATTGTTGCACATTTAGTCACAAAACTTATAAAGAAATAAAATATACTTTGAACACAGGTTTTCATGGGGAGTCAGTGATATTCTAGTTAGATTTTAAAACACAAACACAACTGAAGCATCAAAAACATAAAAGAAAGGTTTTTAAAATTATGTCCTGTTTTCAATTTTTGTGACTGATTGAAGTTTTGGTCTCATTTTCAAGTGTTTTGATGAGCAGAACACCATCAGACTTTGTGAACTGTCTGGACAATTTCAGTAAAGGTCAAATATATTCTCTCGTTCCTTTTCATAACATTAGGTCCAATAGGTTTATATGTTGTTTCCATTTGCCCAAAAAGTTATCCAGCCATGCAAACTGTTTTGTTTTGGAGATGTCCAAAAAAACTTCCCACCCCAAAACAATGAATATAAATTCTGTTTGTGATCCTCGAAAAAACACATTTGAAAAACTCAACAGCAGCAAGTGCTTCCACAAAGAGAGTTCTTTTCAAAGAACTTCAAATTGATTAAAAATAAAACAGACAAAAAAGGAAAAACTGTCCATAAAAAGTCTGTAGAGTTCAAGATAAAACAAATTGGGAAAATTATTTTTTTGTAATTTGGCTGAACTGATTTAATGGTTTGTCTTGTGGGTGACATCAGACATCAGTGACAGCTTTAAAATAAATGGGGATCTTTATGTCAGTGAGACAGGAGACAGAGACAAGGCTTCTTTTCTCTGACAGAGTCCAGCTCCACATTCCTCTCATTCTGCTGGGCATGACCTGACCACAGCTACAGCTGGCTCTGTGTCCGCTTTGCTCTCTTCTGGGAATAGTTGTTTTTTTTGTGCTATTTTCTGAGGTCAGGAAATCCCTGCACAGTGGTCATTTATGGAAGCCGCCTGCCAGTCATTTTCAGGTCTGGGATTTGGAATCTTAATCCAGTCGCACGGATCAGATCTACAGATAATAGTGTTAGAAAAATACTGATCTCCACTTTGATTGTGCTCAAACAACCACTGCAGCTCGATCGTGCTCCTCCTGATCCACAAGCTCATCTTTAACCTGCTGAACACACCTGACACAGTCTCTCTCTGCTGGGTCAGAAAAGTCAGGAGATTTAAAACAAGTATATGAACCGATATTAAAATGTTAAAAAAGCTTTGACTTTGGTTTTCACCTTCTCATTCCTAGATGAGGTGAAAATAAAGGAGAAAAGTCTCTTCTGTGTGAATTATTGCTTCTCTTCACACTCAGACAGCTCTGTTAAAACAATGTAACAAAAATTACCTGTCTGACTGAGCCACTAATTTGCATCTTTGGTCTGTCACTTAACGATCTGCTTGAATAAAACACACCTCTTTCATCTTTTTTCTGATGACAACTAATTATCTTTTGCTCAAAAAAAACTTTCCACCTGCCCGCCCTCCACATGCCGCTCTTCTCCATCCGCTCATCATGACGCTCTGTCAGGTTTTTAGGGGGGGATGATAAAAATTCACTTTCAGTTCAGCCAGTGAGATTTCCAGCTTTAAAAGGTCACTCTCAGGGTTGCACTGGGTGCCAGAGGTCAGTGTGGGAGGGGACAAGCTCTGTTGGTGTTGCTGCAACTCCAAATGGACCAAAGAGCATAAGAGATGATTTAATATGGATGAAGCCAAGGGTCAAAAGCCTTCCAGTCCTGACCACAATCTGGCAGAAATGGCTGCTTGATATTCTGTACTGACTGAAATCAAAGTGAACTTCCCCCAAACCTCGCCTTCTCCAACACATCCACAATCGTTCAGCCTCTCTCACTCGTTTCCTTCTTCTTCTTCTCCTTCCAGAGCCTGCATTCTGTTTTCAAACAATTTCCTCTCATTCTGTCATCTACAGTAATTCTGGTTGTCATATTAGTTGCAGTTTCTGACTGTAGCAGCTTTTGTATAATATGAATTTATGACTAACACGTAACAAAATGTCCCTTTATATGGATTCAAAATGTGATGGTCTTGTAATTAATTGCTTAATATCTTATATCTTAGAAGTTTTTTATGCTCACCAGTACTTTGACATTTGCAGCCCATTTAAAGGGACATTTCATGACACTAATTACATTCATTATTACATTATCTGCCCTTACTTAAGCAGACATGACGTGTTATTAAAGTAATAAAAAATTCTGAACTTTAACTGCACTAAAATGAATCCTCAAGTTCAACCCATCTTCTCTCTCCTTTTTATCCATCATCCAGTGCTGGTCCGTCTCATTTTTATTCATTAAGAAGAAGCTTGTAGTGTCTGACTGACCGTAGATCAGCCAAGCTGGAGGGCCTGATTTTACTAGCATGACCTTTAAACTCGTCCACACTCGTCAAAAGCTGCTGAAAAGTTAAAAAAGCAACAGATTGGGCCCTCGCTCTGGCTCCGAGAACCACTCGCTCCCTTTCCCTACAGCACAGCCCGGAGCAGGGTGAGTTATATATTTAAAAAGTGGCAGTGAATATTTGATCCACAGTCTGTTTGAATTACTGCCACAGACATTTGAAGCCTCTTGAGTAGAAATTAAGAGAAAAAGTTCCAAACTTTTTGAATCATACTGAAATGGTTTCTGGACCCCGGCTCTGCTCGTTACTCAAAGGACAGCAGGTCTGGGTGGGGCTCTGTGTCTTCGGCGCTCCCTGCGGTGCCTTTACTGCAGGTGGTGCCGTTCCCCACCAGGACCTCCTCGCCCAGGCTGATGCGACAGGGAGGCTTCCCCGAGCAGGGGGTGGAGGCAAGCCGGGAGTCCGGCCCTGATGCCTTCTCCCAGATGTTGCAGGGTTTGGCTCTGGGCTCCAGCAGAGGGGGATCTTTGTTGATGAGGTCTGGTACAGAGAGCTGGAGCTGAGGCTGATGCTCCTCCACGTCTCCATCATGGCCTCTGTCTTCCATGTCATCTTCTCCACCTATAACTCCATCCAGCTTGCTGTTGCTCCCCGTCGTCTCTGGTTGAGCAGCCACTTTCTTCTCTGCGTTGCTCAGCGGCAACGTGACATCCGTCGACCCCTCTTCCTCCTTCTCGCCCTGCTGCTGCTCCTCCTTCGCGATCAGGGGCGTCTTTTCCGGGGAGGAGAGGATTGAGGAAGAGTCTGGAGCGTCTGGAGAAGAGACCACTGGGTCCGAGGAGATCATCATGTCCTGGGTGGTCTTCAGTGCTCGAGGGAGGCGCTTCTTCCCGGATGGGGGTGGTGGGTCCAGCCGAGGGAAGGAGTCGAAGGAGGAGATGTGGCTGGAAGAGAGGAGAGGAATGGAGGTAAATACATGTGAGGATGATAAGGAGAAAAAAACAGGGAGGTGGATGATGGAGAAAAGACAGAGACAGACGGCAGAGACAGAAAAAGTTGTTAGTGATCATCACAGGTAATATTAAGTACCATAAAGACCTTTTGTATTAATATATGGATCCAAGTTTTATACTAAAATGGGTGACCTACTAAATTGTGAATTTGCTGTTTTGCTAGAGGCAAACACAACTGATGTCCACCTGTTTCATTAGACCAGAGGTTTTCAAACTGTGAGGTATGACCCCCTTCCGGGGTCATACCTCTCTCTCTATAGCCAGAGAGAGAGAGAGCGAGAGAGAGAGAGAGAGAGAGAGAGAGAGACAGAGAGTAGACCGATGTGTCTTGGGAATAAGGAAAATGCAAAGAATAATAATTCTGAGTGGAGCTACATTTCTGAAGAAAACAAATGTAATATTTGCAAGATGCAGAGGCTACAAACAAACAGAAACACCGACATTAAGACGACAGGTGAGAAGTCAGCTTCCTCTACTCTGCAATGACTAAATGGATCTTTTCATGTAGATTTCATTTAGAGTCAGGAAGTCTCCTTAAAGAGTAACTGAACAGTGTCCACCACTTAACACAAGGACGTCAGGTTCGGTAGCTTCACATCACTAAACACATCACATTTAGCTGATAACTAATTGGATGATGGCGACAGTGATTTTTGGAGAATAACTATAATAACCTGTCAGGGATTGTTGAAGTGAGATTCATTATGAATTGTGTCAAAAATTCAGTTTAATTTAAAGGTTTCCTGCTGATTCAGAGTGGATTTGCTCCATGCAAATGGCTCTTCACTGTGTGCAATCAAAGTGTTTACACAAACATTACTAATTTCTCAAGGTGTTCACTACAAAGACAGAAAATTACCATGGTAACTGTTTCCCATGGTGATGAATAATAAAAAAAGGACTTATTATGACTGTTGCCTGATCACTGACCGGAGCTGACAGAGACACAAAGACAATGTAGTTCAATAAACACAGCTGTGATGTGTGAGGATATAAAGAGCATTTATTTATCAAAGTAGACATATGATGACTGAAATAATCAGTCAACACCACGACTGAGTGTTTCCACCTTGGAGCTGCAGTGAACCAATGACACAAACCTAAGGAACCAATCCTGTCAATTTGTGGGGACAGGAGGCGGGGCTAAATAAATCTGAAACCTCGTCAGTACAGAGACTCAGCGTTAGCATTAGCACAACTGCTAACACTGTGTTAGCCACTGCCAGTTACAAGCTAACAAACAACATAAACAAATAAAAGATGCTAAATACGCTAACCGTTCTGATATGTCTGCTATTCTCTGATTCTGGTCTCCTCAAACTCCTCACTTTCATTTTTATATGGGAAAACCATGTTAAAAAAAAATCTAAATATTTTAAGTCTGGAGAGGAACTTTAATGTTTCTAGCTTCATCTGTACAAAGTAAGCTAATGTGTCTATTAAGAACATCAATTACAATCTTAATACAGGAGGAAATAAAACCTTATAAGATAAATTCGACTTTTTATTTCCATGGGGACAAATGAAGAAAACGCCTGAACATTTTGGTTTTTAGTGCACTCCCTAGCTCATCTCATGCATTCATGATTCAACCATGCGGAGTCAGTCAGTTACTACTAAAACAAAAAAACTCTCAGGTCCACCCGCTCAAACCAGTTGGTGGTCTGTCAAAATCTTTACAGATCATCACTGGTAAATTAAACCAAATATATTCACAGTCCAGTAATTGGAGACAAATGGGAGCAGAGCTGCTGAAAAATGATTTTGCCTGACGGATCTTCAGTTGGAGAAACAACAGATCAATGACTCTGGAACAAATCCACATACACAAAACTGAGTGTGTGTGTGTGTGTGTCTGTGTGTAAGCAAGTTATGAATGCAAAAGAAAAAAGAAAAAAAAAGGCATTTCCATTTCTGGAAAGGAATATAAGAAGTTAAAAAATTCAGTCTTATTCAATTGCAGACCTCTCACAGGAGCCTTTGATGTGTCATCACTAATTTAAATCCACATTTCACAGGAAAAATCTTAAATTATTCACCTTTTCTGACCCGATGCCTAATTTACACTGACAGACACTTCTCTTATGAAAGGTAATTTAATATTTTTGCCTACAATGAGATAATGTCTTGCAGGGGTTTTATCATTAAAATGAATGTGTAGCCTTGGAAAGTGATTTTTATATATTCATCCTGAAAGTATAAAAGCACTAAAAAACTATTAGAAGAGAGTAAATGTTTAATTTATGATGATTTTAGGGTCAGGATTAGGGTTTAAATTAAGATTAAGATTAAGTTTAGATGAGGCTACATTTAAACTGAGCTTGTGTGAGTGCTTTTTGATGGTCCTGTTGCCAGCTCAGGCACTGGTACTGGTGCTAATATGACCAGTACGAGTTTTAATAGCAGCAGCTGTATTATAAAAGTTCACAGACACTGACACACACACACACACACACTCACGCACACAAACACACACTCACACACACAAACACAAACCCGAACACACACACACTGAATCACTTTCCTCCTACCTGTTAGTCTGGTTGAGTTGGTCCATGCAGCTCCACACGGCACCAACGTTTTTGTTGACCTCAGTGACCCCAATGTCCCCGAGGTGGCTGGGCTCCTTTCGCCTTAACAAGTCATTCACCTTGAAGGAAGGAAGGAAGGAAGGAAGGAAGGAAGGAAGGAAGGAAGGAAGGAAGGAAAGCAGGAAGGCAGGAAGGCAGACAAATGTTTCAGTCAGATGTTTATCAGCTCAATTGATGTGACAATAACACTTGCACCCAGTTCTGTATTCTGACCACATTATAATAATAAGAATAAATGGCGTACGTACATTCGGACCTGCAGAACTCTTCAGAACTGCTCAGTTTCTGTTTGTGTTGTACCAACCTTTGCCCCGACAGCCTTGCCCAGGTTAATGGCATTTTTCAGCCTCTGTTGACCTCCGGAGGATGGAGAGTCAACGGAGCTGGACCCCAGGTTAGGATTAGCTGATGCTGGGGAGCGTCGGGCCGACGGCTGGCCTTGCCTGGAAATCTGGGGACTCTGCTGCTGGGCAATGGAGTTCTCAAACATACTTTGATCAACTGGGGAAAAGAGACAAGACAGGGGAGAGGAAGATAGAGAGGTAAACACACAGCAGGATTTAACAGAAGATGTGGCTACGAATCTGCAGACCCTTCAAGAATTAGATGATATCGATGGGATGTCTGCTCTGAGAGATGCAGAAACGCAGTTCTGAAGGGAAATGAAAGAAAGACTTCACTGAAATGCAAGAAAGCTGTATGTTCAACATGTTCCCGGTACACAGTTTCTCTATAGCATTGCCAAATATGCTGCTTCTGTCCTATCAGCTGTTATATCTCTGAAACTCCGCTGGAAATAGCATATTTAGTAATTTTAGGCAAAGCAACAGTTGTTTAGAACACGCTAAACATATGGAACAACACCTTGCAAGTGCATTACACTGAAATGTTTCTTTGAAGATTTTATGTCTCAATTTGAATCCATTGTAACTGCTGAGAACCCAAGCTGACTTCTGCTGCAATTGTCAATGAAGAAGATAACGACAAACTTTTCAGGGCCACCTTTCGAGTCTAAAGGCGTCAAGTGTTTGATACTCAAAGGTAGATTTTTGGGAGTAATCCTTTAAATGACCATTTCATGTTCCTTCTATCACAGCTTTATTATTAGCTTGGGCTAAGTAGGACTCAACTGCATGACTCAGAGACGCAAGTAAAAGTTCAAAACAGTCCACCTTTATTAAGGCTTGGCAGGCAGAAGCATGCAAGGGCAAACCGTAGGTGTAGTGAGGGAATAAGCAGCTGTTGATAGCAGGCAGGGAGATCAACCAAAATGCAAAAGTAACAGGCAAAAGGCAAAAACAGAAAGCACAACAGACAATCTGGCAGGGAACGAGTGAAAGTGGGCTGGAAAAAATACTAAGAGCTGATTAGGGACGTGCGAACGGGTAAGTAGGTGGGTAGGGAAGAGTCAGGTGGCTGAAAGGTGGGGCTACTGCAGGGCTGGAGGGCGTGGCGGGGTCTAAAATGACAGGGGGGTACGTAAAATCGAAAAGGCAGGCAGAGAATGAATGAATGAATGTACTGCAACACTTCCTGTGTTACTCTGCAGCTTCATACGAAACAAAGGAAGATTCAAAGGGATTTCATGAGAACGGACGCAACAAATGGGTTCCACATGGCAGAGCAGTAACACTGTATATCACGTAATAATATGTAAAACAAAACATAAAGCAACTGCAATGACACATGCACACAAACAGTAGTAAGACATGTATAAATGAAGCAGAAATGGACTGAAATGCAGGATCAGAAACAGCAGAACACAAAATGGAGCTCAGGTGGTTGTCAATCCACTGAAGACAGAAGTTCTTACCTCTTGGAGAGAAATGTTTCTCAGAAGGCATTTAATGAAACATAGAAGAACCAGATTTCATTTTACGTCTAAAGAAGCAGATTATTAAACAATTTTTGCTTTGTCACACAAATGGTGCTGATTCATGATCTATAAGAGGACGGATCAAAGGAGGAAATGGGTAAGAGCTGAGAAATGTATACACATATCTAAAAGGTACACAGTCTTGGTCAGATAAATGGAGAGAAAACATCACCATTTGGAAACAGATGGAGCATCAAAAATGGGCGGAGCAGGTACCCTTGACTTCACTTTGCACACACAAGTATTTGACTTACTGCCCCAATCATGAGATAGGGATACAAAAGCACACCAGCCAGAAGTCAGAGGAAATGTGATCCAATATTATGAATCAATGTGATACAAAGGACACACAGAGTAACTTCAAGAGAACAGAGATATGAGAAGAACAGAGGGAAAGACACACATTTACTTTACAGCAAGCTGGCACTTATTCTTAGAAGTCATCAAATCGCAAATCAATTACTACAGCAGAGTGCTGCAAAGTGAAACCACACCAAGACTCGCAATAAATGTAATTATATAACACAGATGAGATATGTGCGTATGTCTGCAGATACTGCAGATACTGAAGCTGCATTCAGGACTGTTCTGCATTGTGTTTCAGTGCATACAAGATTATAATGGATAATTATAAAGGAAATTTGAGCACTACATGCTTTCCTCTGCTTCTGCTGCAGCATTAGTTCAGACTAAAACAGCTCTGTGTTAAAAAAGGCAAAAGACTGTGTTGGTGTAAGTGTGGATAATGTTGCATTAGGTTTTTTTTTTTTACTTCAAACTATTAAGCTAATGAAAAATAAGTACTGCAAAGACTCCAAGTCTAGTTACAAAAACATCTATAGGTTTGAAGAGGCTTTTCAGATGGCAAAATGTGTATATTGGTTTATGATACAATGAGTCAACAAGGTAAAGGAGATGCCGGCACTCACACTCGAATAGTCTCGGTATTTAATATGAATATTATATTATTTCATTTAAATATTATCTCCTTTACGTTGTTGACTCAGCTTTGACTGTGCACACGCAACAGTTTCCTACTCAGGATTTTGAGTTGTGCACGCTGCCACTGTTTTTTTCTTAATACAATGAGTCATCTAAATTTCAGCTAGCAACCTTTTCAGCTTGGAGAGCTTTATCTCCCTATTAACTCCTTATTAACAATTGAATGAGATATTGTAGAGTTCTGAGAACAAAATGCCAGGGGAACATAAATGACCCAGTACAGAGAAAACTGAAAAATACCTTGCAGAGTTGTTGTGACTGAAGGATGAGCATGTGTTAGCATTTAGCTCACCAGCTTTAGGCATCAAATAGCGTTGTTGGTAGTCCCCATGTCACCACTTTTTTATAGGACCTATTTTTGTAAAGATGTGTGATGAATGCTTGACAGAAAACACAGTGTAAAGCACACACTGGATGTTGTAAAAACAACTTAGTTACTGTATTTTTATTTTGTTGCAACAAGTCTCTTACTTGTTAGCTAGCATTGCTGTTAGCTAGTTATTAGCATTGCTTGCCACATGAATGCAGTTTGTTGGTAAAAGTTTGGGTCTGTTATGTGTTTAACTGAATGTGTTGGTTTGATTCTTATTTCTGTTTGCATATTATGTTTTTATTAGAGTTCAACAGTGGTATAACTTTAAACTGTTAGCTAACCATCGAGCTCTGATAAGGAGAACTCTTTGTGGACATTATAAGGCCTATGTCAGTATACCCTTGCCCATTCATAGCTGTGATAAAAAAAAAAGACACAATTTACATGCATTAAGTCTTTGTTCAATATTCTGCCTATCTGCCAAGGTCATTCATGTGAACTGACTGTACATCAAGGTCATCAAGTGATCTCAGGATCGATAGTGTCACATTGCACAGGCTATAAAAACATTCTTATTGATCCCACCAGACAATGAGGCCACATATTCCTCCCACTTTAACTCCTAATGGAGAGGTAATGGATGGACTTGTAATGTAGTAAGCCCCGTGGAGGGCTTGGTGAAGGGCACAAGAAAGGGAAGCTGTTTGTGCAACCAGACTTACAATGTGCTCTGTAAAATGAATGTATAATTCAACATTTAATGTTTTACAGGTTTTCTCCCAGCATGTCATAAAGCCATGCTGCTGAAAAGGTGAAACCTGCTGTTCGGGAATCAACCCAGGTGTCTCAGTTTGGCTCATTTACACACAGATGTGATTCATCATCACTATTTATGACCATTTCTCAGCCGGACTGTCACAGAGCCAGCTCTGAACCTCTCTTTGCTCCTGGAGCTCCTGTATACTCTAAATGAAGGCATTTTCTCGAATAAAGTTCTGCATGCAAATGCCAGTATGTCCACTGAGACTTGAGGTCAGTGTGTCCCGGTTAAATTGACTTACAGGGACAGAGCTGAAGCCAGAAACATATCTTAAGTCAAATCTAAAACAAAAGACAACAAGAGTAATGCTTGAGTAACAATTAATTATATAGGAGGAGGATGTAGATATGGCTGGTATCAGGATTCTGCAGAAAGAAATAAGGAACTTGTAATTTCTTTTATTACAAGTTGAATAAATTCCAAATGCTCCCTTTTTGGTGTATCCTGTGCTTCTATCTGGATGTTAAGATTGCTGAGTTTGTGCATTTGGGAGCTGATTTGAAATCCACTGTGGTCACTGCCAAGTCGGGAGTATGGCACAGTGCCAGGGCAAATTGTAGCATAGGTTGTCATCATAATGCAGGAGAGTGTTGAGAAATTTGTTACACAAAACAATGTGTGAGACCGTAAATGTGAAACGTGGGTGGGTGAGTGATGTAAATGGGACGTACTCTCTGTAACAGTGACCTTAGGTGTTGGTCGTGGTTGAAGAATTGAGGAAGATGAGAAAGAAATCAGAGAAGAGAGTCTAATATTACCCACTTAACAGTTCTGTGCAGTGATATATGTGTTTGAGTTTAACACAAAAAGGCACTGCCAATGATCCTGAAGTCAACTGAGACTGAGTTTCTCCTCCATTATGGGTTGTTTTCAGGTTACACAGTGGACAGCTGTTATGTCATTGGTTGTGTATTGAAAAGTAATGGACAAACAAGGTCATGTTTGAAACTGACAGGAGTATAGTGGTGTGTGTATTGTGGAATGCAATGCCCAAGGTAACTGCTACAGTTGGTGCCGAGTAAACAATGACTCACACCTGGAGAGACACTGTCTCTGATTGGATGTAACAAGCTTTAGGACAGACTCTTCTCTATGTGGCCTAAAAATAAGCTAAGGTATGTAGACTGCAACCAAGGCCACAAAGCACACAAAGCACAAAAAATGTCTCTTTGCACCTATTTCTGTTACCTGTGCTCTCATAGTGACCACCACGCTGAGGGGGTCTTCTGTCTATCACTACACCTGGTGAAGACCCCTCTTTCTCCCTCTCAGTGGGAGTGGTTATGCTATTTCAATACCCTCAAATTGAAAGAGCTAACGTTAGTGAGTCCTGTTTCCTCCCTACAGGATGCTCATTCACTGCCGTTTGAGAGACGCTTCGTTCAATTTGTCACCTCCCGTGCTGAGAATTCCCACAAGTGTCTGTGCCTCACAAGAACAATTTTCATCTGGGGCAAACAGTAAATCTTTGTCCTTCCAATTAGTGGAGATGGATTCTGCGCTGCAGCCCCAACTGTGGGTTTTAAAATTTTTTTTATTTAAAAAAATTTTTTTTGTACAAATCTTGCCCACTGAAGCATTACAGTCTGAGAGGTCATTGTTAAATAACGGCACAGTCTAACTTCAGCAGAGCGTGTGTTTCTGTGAAGACTGTTCTGAATCAAACAGTGCTGTGCATGTTTCAGATTCAGGCTGTCACACATTCAGTTTTAAACTAAGTAATTATTGTGAATGAGATTAAGTTTTAACTTAATGAAAGGTTAAAACAAAAAAAACACTGCTGTGTCCCAGATTCACACTATACACAAATAGATACAAGTAAAAACAACTGCAACCCCCCCAACATAGGAAGTATAATGCTGCCATGGAGACAGTAGGTTTTGCTATAGGCCTGTTTTATGCCTTTGCACTGGTGACAGCTGTGGCCTGAGGATTTATGTTTTGGCGTTGTTTGTCCGTTCGTCTGTTTGTCTGATTCTCGTGAACACGATATCTCAGTAACGCCTTGAGGAGATTTCTTCAAATCTGGTACAAACATTCACTTGGACTCAAGGATGAACTTACTAGATTTTGACGGTCAAATGTGAAAGGTCAAGGTCAAGGTGAACCCAAAAAACATGTTTTTTGCCCCTTGAATGTGATATATCTAGACAACCTTTCCATAGAATAGAAGTGACAAAACACAGTTGTGAATGGTCTGTGTTTCCACTGAGTGATGTTATGCAAATGAAGCTGGGTTTTCTCCTCTCACGACGTCGTTCTAATTAAACGTGACAATGGATTTCCAGCAGTCTGCCTCTCAGTTGGAACTGGCTCCCTGGGGCCTGATACGCCAGACGTACAGCAGACCTCTTGAGTGCAAAAAAAGTGTTTTTCTGTTTCAGTTTTGCGAAATACTGCTTTGTTGAATCGTCTGAAAAACCACCTCATGTGAGCGTTTAAACTTTTTTGCGACATTTGTGTTTTTTTTTCGAAATTCACGTTTCCATTTCAAGTTCGCAATTTCAAATAGTGTATTAAGCAGGTTAATGGAAACGCAGCTAATGATCATCAGTCGTAGTGACCTCATGTTCTTGTGAACGCAAATGGGACCATCAAAATCGAATGAGTTCATCCTTAAATTTGAAGAAGTTCCCTTGAGGTGTTACTGAGACATCGTGTTCAGACGGACAAGCTGAAAACATAAAGCCTGCGGCCACAGCTGTCGCCGGCTCAGAGGCATAAAAAAAAAAGAGGAAGCTTTAATCAAAGTGAACATAAAAGCTGGAGAGACTTTCACTCCAGAGAACTCCTGCAGACTGTTTGTTTAATTCAGCAGGACTGTGTACCACTGGCAGATTAGTGTGTGTGCGTGTTATATTGTCTTTTAATTACAAACAAGCCTGAAGGATTCCATCTGTAATAATTATCGTTCATTAACACTGAAATGAGGATTTTCTCTTTCTTTCTTTCTCCAGGAGCTGCTGTGGATTAACAGCATTAGTCAAACAACAGCCAGATTAGAAATGGAAACAGATACAGAGCGTTTACGCTGTTATGAAAGCAGAGTTGGGAAGGCTATTTTCAGGGTGTAATTCCATGTGTAATCCCCCCCTACACCCTCTTGTGATTTGTTGTTAAATTTCAATTTCAGCACATGTAATCAGTCCTTTCCCAACCTTGTGGAATAAACTGATGAGAAAGAAATCAAATGAAAAAGGGAAGTTTATTGGGCACAAAACAAAATGCTCAACAAAGCTAAAGCAGAGAGCTCTCACTCCCACTCGTGTAGCAGCGGCAGTGGGCAGCCAGGCTGAATCGACTGAAGGGATAACGCAATCCTCTGCAACATTAACGAAATAGGAAAATTTACCCCAAAAGGAAAACTCATGTTAATCTCACAGTGTAATTATAGTTTAGTCTGTGTGTTTGAACAAGTGACGTCTCAAGAGTCCAACGAGAGTCCAGGCAAACTCCGGTGACAGGGTAATATGAGAAAATAAAACTAATTTGGGTGTAAGATAGAATTCACTGAGACTTCTAAAGTAAGAAATAAAGATTGAACTGTACATATTAACAGCTTTGTAGTTGACTTCCCGGAGGTTTGAGCTTACAGAGCTTTCTGGCTTCAGCTTCGCAAAAGTGAAGACTTTCTTTCTTTCCTTCATTTCATATTAAAGTTGACTAACTTTTGTTTTTTTGACAGTTGGTTAAAGGAACTAAACACTTTGACAACTAATAGATTAACTAACAGATTAATCTACAGCGAAAGCAATTACTGGAATCTCTAGCTGATGTTGTTAATATGTATAATACCTTTTAGTTGTATACCTTCAGTGCTTTTTTCCTGGACTGATATATCACTTCTCATAATAATGTTGCTGCAAATGTCCTGTAAAAGATGACAGCTGGCTGAGCATGAGCTAATAGCACAGATTTACAGGGACAGTGCAGGGATTTGCTTCTGTAACAGGTGAGCTAACAGAGCTGCTGCTGACCTTTAATATGCAAGTGCATATTATCCACTGCCACTTCCACTACAAAACAAACGTCCCTACATATTCTCTGTCTGTGGTACCATGATCAATAACTCGGTGTTATTGTAGTTACATACTGACTCTATCTAATGTTTAATTAAAGTGTGATTACTCCTGACACACTGTAGATCAACGCCTCAGCTCCTCACACTTTGATAACATTTGGTTTTCTTCCACAACATGTTTTTCACCACAGGCTCATTTTTCACAGACATCCTCTATCTTTAAAATAGATTTAAAATAATTGATGCAATTATGATTATATTTTTAGAATTTTTAAGTGGAACTGGTAACAGGCCAAATCAGCTCCCTCCGTCCTCCCAGGCAGAGTGTGTGTGACTCTGCATCGTCTCTGCCAGACGACCAGCGTGAGGTTGTAAGTAGCTTTGCTCGCTTTGCTATCACTGAT
This sequence comes from Seriola lalandi dorsalis, assembly GCF_002814215.2. Lineage (NCBI taxonomy): Eukaryota > Metazoa > Chordata > Actinopteri > Carangiformes > Carangidae > Seriola > Seriola lalandi. The sequence continues at coordinate 5,160,381 of NW_019525437.1, forward strand.
CAAAGTGCCAAACTCTTAGCTTTGTTCTGAGCTGAGGGTAACCCACTTCTGTCACTGGGAAGTAAACACATGTGCACACAGACACAGACACAAACACAGACATGTCAAACCTGGAAATGCTTTTGTGAGGTCACAGTGACCTTGACCTTTGACCTCCGAGCAGCAAAATCGAATCAGTTCATCCTTGAGTCTTAAGCGCCAAGTTTGTACGAAATATGAAGACAGTCCGTGAAGGCGTTCATGAGATCTCACGTTCACGAGAAGGGGGGACAACCCTAATAAATAACGGCTCCGGCTGCGACTGCATGATGATCTAAAAGGAGCGGGTGTGTTGATGTTGTGGTGCAACAGCTCAGGGCGAAGCTGCATCAGTCTGAGCTGCTGTGAGAGCAGAATGTGTGAGAGACGAGTGCCGGGCTGAGAGGATGAGTGACCTGAAACACACTTACTTGAACACACAAACACACTAATCCTCAGGGCAGACAGGGTCATTATCACTGATGTATTAAATTAGAGCTCCTCACTTGGCCGTGCGTGTCCTCGTGTGTGTGGGTGTGTGTGTGAAAAAGTATTAGCTTGAAAGAGGCCAATCACGCCTGCGATTTCAAAAGTAGGGAAGGAAAATATGTTTCTCTCTCTAACACACACACACACACACACACACACACACACACACACACACACACACACACACACACACACACACAGATGGACGGTAGAGCCGCTCATCAATCTTTAACCTGGGTTCATTATAGCATGAATGATTAAAGTGGGTGGGCTCTGGTGGGGGTCTGTCTGAGACTGATGAAGGACCGTACGTGGGACAGGAGTCAGACAGGAGTTATCTGACTAAACTCTGACTGTCATGCTGCCGTTCACATCATCACTCTGTCTCTGCTTTCAGTCTTTTTCTACTTTTATGGGGGATCAAATGCAAAAATGTAGGACTTTCTGTTAATTATATTGTAAATAATGTTGTTCTTGAAAGATAACTGTAACTATGAATGTATGTATAATATTCATGTATATATTTACAATTTATATACATATTATAAGTGTTTAAGTGGGTATGTAAGAATGAGAATGTAAAATTTTTACTGAAATTATATGTATTTGCCATTTGATTGTCAATGTTTAATTGTTTTAATTTGTTGTATCATCTTCAGTAATCTCTATCTCCATCTTATCTACAACATTTTCTGCAGCCTAATCCCCCCTGGGACATTATATCAGGTTGCCCTGAACTAATTAGCCACATTTGCTCTTTCTCCTGCTCTCAGTGGAGCATCAGAAGGAACCGAGAGCAAAGCAAGTAAACTCTGAACTCTGCAGATGACTGATGCTCTATATACAAAGCTGACCTCTCTTCCTCCAATGTCACAGCTGACCTGCCCTCCTCTTCCTTAAACAGATTCTGCCTGATTGTGAACAGAGCAGGGCAGCAAACTTTGAATTCCATCCCCAAAAACATCAGTCAGCATCTGTCTTGTAAGACAGAGCATCCTGGTCTGACCTCAGTCCCAGGGGAAAGCAGAAGCCCCATTAAGAAAACTGACCTGTGTTCTTCTTCTTCTTCTGCCTTTTCATCCTCTACCTGAGGTAACCTCTCCACATAATGTGCCCCTGCTTTTTCCTGTTTGACTGTTTTATTGGCAGGTACTTTCAAATGAAACTAATGCAAATTAATCTTTGAAACAAGCCTCTGACTGTGCACAGCTAAAACTCTGCACCACAACTCCATCACAAACCCTTATACTAATGCTAAATTTCTTTTACTGCTATAGAATTTAGACCATGCACAATCTTTGATTACAGATGTGCCTGTTACCTTATTTGACTCCAAAAAATAGACTGGGAAACCTTGGATTCAGTTGGCTCTTATATCTGGTCTACATCAAGTATTTGTCCTGCTGTCTTGAAAGCAATACACCTCTTATCCTGTCATGACCTTGCAGACCCCGTTAGATACCTGAGTCGCTCTCCCACTGTTTATAAAAATGAGATTTGACTATAATACTGTTCTCCATAAACTCTTAAAGAGCAGCCAGAGGCTCCTTGTGCCTGTCGTAGAGTATCCTTGTACCTGACTTAGAGTATCCTTAGAATGTGGAAAAGTGAAAGCACAGCACAGCAAATTTATGCTGAAGTTTAAATTTGCCCATTGCAAAGAGTTTCTACCAGGTCAGCAAGAAAGACCGGAGACTAATTTTATTCAAACACAACCTAAGAGTATCCTCGTACCTGACTAAAAGATATCCTTGTACATGACTAAGAGTATCCTCGTACCTGACTAAGAGTATCCTCGTACCTGACTAAGAGTATCCTTGTACATGACTAAGAATATCTTTGTACTTGACTAAAGTGTCTCTCAATTACACAAACAAGGGCCACAATGTGGAAAAGTGAAAGCACAGCACAGCCAGTTTGTGCTGAGGTTAAAATTTGTCCATTGCAGAGAGTTTCTACCAGGTCAGCAAGAAAGACCGAAGACAAATGTTCTTCAACTGACTATTCAAACACATCCTATAGACTCATTGTCACAAATGAGAAAATGCTAAAACATGCAGGCAGGATGCATTTATCACTGGGCATGTGGAACTTCTGGGACACTGAAGAGTCCAACCAGACAACAGTCAACAACTATAGGGAATAGTATTAGTTTTCCAGGCCTTTGATCACAAAAAACATTGGATAGAGTTAAATTTCAACCTGATGATGGCACTAGAGGAAAAGTTAATGCTCATGTAATATGTAACAATTTCATGGCAATCCATCCAATAGTTGATGAGACATTTCACTTAAAACCACTCATGGTGGCACTAAAGGAAAAGGCAGGGGATCACTGAAGTCATTAGAATTCATCCACTGGGCACCATAGAAATCTGTGCCAAATTTCATGGTAACCCATCCAATAGTTGTTGACATATTCCAGTCTGGGCCAATGTGGTGGACCGGCTGACTGACCGACACTGCCATTCTTGGAGCCATAACACTAGCTTGGCTAAAAAAATCAACATGAAATATTTCATATTTTTGTGTCAACTTTTTCTGCAGTGTTTGCACCTTCCTGACCTGCACTGTGACATCCTGTCTATACATTTCCAGTGCAGGCAGCTGTAATCAGTACGCTCCTGGTGCAAAGCATCAACAGCAGATGCCAGATTTTTTGACATTCTTTTCAGATTCACCGTGTTCCACTGTCTTTCAAAAATAATGACGCATGGGGAGAAACCCACCATAAAACATGCTGAGGTACAATACTGACTTCTCTTCTTACTGCAGCCTCGACAAACCACACTGCAATGCAGACACAGCACATTTTGTTGTAATTAAAGGGAGCAAATGTAAGTGTTTCTCGGCTGGGAGAGCTTGCTCTCTTCATCTCAGCACAGTATTACGGTAATATCATGTTTACCCTCTCCACATGTATGTAAAAAACCACAGCCACATGGAAGGAGTTCACTTCATTTACTGGCACTTGTTTACAGGAATTCTGGGAAATTACTGACCAAACTAGACGGTAGTAAATTACAAAACTTTGTCATCACAAAATATTTGTTGAAATACATTAAACATCAGCTGAGCTACAACACTGTAGGAATATCTAGGGCTGGATTTAGGACACCAAAACTGAAATATGGAGCAGACTACAGCAATGCAGGTTGATGCCAGACATGTTTGGGTGCCTTCAGTCTCCTCTGTATCAAAGTCATCAGATCAATAATTCATTCAGCCATTTGCCACATCACTGTCTGTCTGACCCCACAGCTCCGTGGAGAGTGTGTGAGCGTCTGAGAGACAAAAGTACGAGCGTAGCTACGGATGAAGCAGCAAGGGAAACGAGGCTGTAGCAGAATAATGTATCTGTCATTCCTGGCATTGGGTTACTCTCTGCCTTCCTCCCTCTCTGATTCTCTTTGTGTCTGTCTGTGCGCTTTGGCTTGGGGCTTCCATCCTTGTGAGAATATCTGTGGAAAATGAAATCATGTTGCCAGCCCTGGCTTTTCAAAGGGCTGAATTAAAGATTTTAGGATGAGATGTTGGATTTAGTTGAATTAGAATTAAGTTTACATTGAGGTTTCAGTTAAATGTTGCGTTAAGGATGAATTCTGCTACTGTGATGGCCAAAAGTATGTGCACACCTGAACATTACACCCATATGTGATGAACATCTCAGCATTAGTTAGAGTGGCCACTGATGTTAGGTGATAAGAACTGGCCAAACTGTAGCCACAAAGGCTGAGGCACAGTATTGTCTGCAGCATTAAGATTTCCCTTCACTGGAAAATAAGGAGGTGTTGCCCTAACTGTGGAAAAAACGTCCCAGACCCAGAAACGTACACAAAAACATGTGCACAGGCGGTTGTGTCCACACATGGCAGTGAGGCAGTTAATCAAAGGCATGACAGACCTCACAAGCGAGACAAACTGTGTCGTTTTTGTGTGTTCAACACCATTCGGTAATCTGAAATTGTTCTTAACGAGACGACGCGAACAAAGGGGGGCTTCTACATATCTAAATGTGTCTTACTTTAAGTCTTAATATGACACATCAAACACTAAAAAAGTTTAAATATTACAGACTAAAAGCTACAAACGATCAAAGGTGTCTCTCGTCTTTCCCCTTCAGCTGCTGCGAGCCTCAGCGGGAGCAGTTCTCTTTGAGGTTGATGCCGACTTTTACCTCTATTTTAAATTCAGCATGTGTGCGTGTTACATTTGTCAGGTTTCTTTTGTGAGCCAATATGTGAGGAGACACAAAGGAAGCTGCAAGAAAGAAGGGGAAGAAACAGGACAAGACAGACGGGCTGACAGACAGATGTGGCTGAGGCCTTCAGCTGCAATGCGATTTCAGATCAGATTTGCTCTTTTAGTCCTTTACATCTGGAGCTCTCCACATGTTCCAGATTATGGGCAACGCCAAGCTGCCGCTCAGCATGGCCTCAAGCTCTGCATCATGGGAACATCAAAGAAGATTGCCACCACATCCAGATGTTGGCGCACAGCAGAAATCGAGTCAGAACATGAGCACGGCTTTGCCTCTAAATGTCTATGGATTTTTGTTTGACTGGTGAAGCAACGGCAAGAAAAACGCCTCCACACGGACGGCTAATCTGACTCTGCAGTGGCAGCCAAGAGGTTAGGGATGCGAGTGGAAGGTCGCCAGTTCAAATCCAACGACCCAGTGGGAAAATGCGGTCATGTATTGTGAATATAAAGCTGTAGAGGGCAGCACCCAGTTGCAAACTATTGTGAAGATGGATAGACACAAAGTTTTAAGATAATCATGCATGGGCTGCAAGTACGGTCCTATTTTTAAATTACAGACAGATTAATCTATTATAGTATCTCAAAGTACAAGGTAACAATCCAAAACCCAAATATACTCAATGATATGCTGATATAAAGCAGAGAAAAGCACCAAATACGCACATTTGAGAGGCTGGAACCAGCACGTTTGACATTCTTCTTTTTTGTTGATTATTGATGAATCAATTAATTGTGTCTGGACTAAAGAGCAACGAAAGCTCATGAATAAAAGATGATAACGCAAACATGGACAAAAACAAGGACAAATGCATCCACACATTTAACCCAGCACCAGAGCAGTCTATAAAGAGCAGATAAGTTTGTTATAATCTTGGTGTGAATCTTGTCTGTCTGGCAGAGTCCGGCTTGGCTCTGATCATTAATGTTGAGGTCAGGAGGATTAATTGCGCGGCTTTTAAAGTTCTTTATTCCCTCTGCTCTTCTGGTGCAGACTTGGTCATTAATTTTGGCACAGTGATGGGTCTGCTGCGAGTGTTTGTTTATACGTGACCCACTAACTCACACGTCTCTGTCAGCACTACTTCACATTAACAAAACAACCTCAGCCCGCTACTCACAAACAGAGGAGACACTTAGTTAATACTGTGTAGCTCTTTATGTATGTGCGTGGTTGTATACACAAAGACCATGAACGTAATGAATGTGTGTCAGTATCTGGAGCTGATACACATTCATTATGTTCAAGTTTTTTGATGCACCCACATATTATGATGTTCTGTCTGATGTTTTCTCAGCTCTCACAGCCTATTCCTGAAGAAACTCCTGAAGAAGTTTTATTTGATCTATTTTGTTTGTAATAGTTGGAATGAAAAATAAACTTTCACTAGACACACTTCCTTTGTGACTAGTGACACTGACAGGTAACTTTAGGTAACCCCAGCTGTATAGTGCAGTTCCAATTTATGCTACACCGACAAAAGTATTTGGACATGTGACCAAACATTACACCCATACGTGGTCGTTGAAGGTCACTCTTAACATCACAAACAAACCCATTCAACCACAAGAGCATTAAAGGAGCTATTTCTAAGTTTTGCTATTGCTACATAGCCAGCCCTCTGAGCAGCACTACCTCTTCAGGGCAGCCTGGATGCTACAGTTACTCGGTATCGGAAAGTGAAGAAACGGGCTTAGTCTAGCTGGTTAGCATGCAATGACATGATAAAAATAGAAGCAGAATAAGAGAGGTGCTTTCCAACTGTGGAGACAGCTCTTGGGGGGAAAATGAATGAAGTCTGATGCTAACGTTAGCATGTAGTTATAACAAAACTTACAAATAGCTCCTTTAATGAAGTTAGCCACTGACACTGGGTGACAAGGCCTGGGTCGCAGTGAGGGAAAAGGATGCTGACTTTTGTCCTACCTTTTTTTGCACCCCTAATGATAATTTATAGCAGACTTTGTAAATATCCCCCTTAGGGTCTTCTCTGAGGATGTTCTGTCAGACCTGTACTGTTAACATCTTTACATTTTGCTTGTTTTGGAGGCTTTTTCAGACTCAAATGACGAGGATGATTGTTTTTCTACATTGTCCATAAACTTAGGGGCTGTACATAAAAAGAGCTACAAGCCAGTAACTGGTCACCCAACATGGAGGTGAACGTCAAACAGTCAGCACTTTAATCTCATTAAAAGTAAAGTTCAAATCCAATTTGCTGGAGAACAGAACCAAATTAATGAAAATGTGTCACAGTTCTACTCCCCAAACACTGAACATTACACGTCACAGCCGACCAGCAGAAATATGTGAGAGTTTCAGAGACTATAAGTGTGTGTTCGGCCTGAGTTGGCTGAGTCTGAGCCTGGAATACATGTGTATTGAAGTGTGTCCCTGCAGGTGACAGATTGAGCTTGTAAAGACGTGTATTGATCTACGCTGTTCCCTTGTTGTCCCAGTAGTTAACCCTAGTTTCAAACAACATGTGCCTGTGACGGTGAAATTGATACAGGTCACCAAATACGGCTCTACTTGTTTGGACTGGCTGTCAACATGGCCTTCAGATGGCAACAACAAGCCCCACCAGGCAATTAATGAATGATGAGAGGAGGGAGGAAACCACAAGAGTGTGAGGGAGACAAACTGGGACAGAGATCAGAGACTAGACTCAGCAGTTTAAAGCACAGTGTCTGATTCCAGACCTTTTGAAGACCAAATATAAGATAAATAGAGGGACAAAGGTTTCTGTATAGACACTCTGGATCGGATTATTTTTTTTCCAAATGAGGCTCTCTGGAGAGGCTGTAATCTGTTGATAAAAAGCCAATTGAAAGGCTTAAATGCAACACATCTGCCATGTTACATAGTGTCATATCATTTAACCAGCATCAACCGACGCCTGTAGCAAACGCCAAACCCATCATAGTGACAAAAGAAGGACTTGAGATACTGTACAGCAGCCAGGAGCAAATGTGATAAATGGCTTTTTTTTCGCGCAGTTGTTGATTTCTCTCTGCAGATTAATATGCAGGTCCCATTTATTTACAATAGGACCAATTCAGACAAAAGTATAAATGCATTGCAAAGGTTTGATGAAAATGACAGTTTCAAGACAATTTTGTGACTCTTGAATTTGAAAAACTGAAAACGTTTAAGGTCCTTCAGACAGTCCGTCTGATAAAAATGACAGACCCAAAACCCACAGCTAAACAGTCTGGTTTGGTTCAAACAAACTCTGATGTTTGTTTGTGGTGTGAAAGTGAAGCAGACAAACCAGCGGAGTGTGTGGATAGTACTGTAGTTGTATGAATTCGAAAGCGGAACTATTATTAAATCCATCTGCTGATCGTCAGCCGCCAAGGAAGCAATCTTATAATTGGTGTGTATAAGAAGCACATGTCCTATGATGGTAACAAGTGCATATCAGCAGGGACGTGTGCAGGGATCTTCTCTGATCAGAGAGTTACATGCAGTTAACACTGTAGTCTGCTCTGCTTGTGCCCTGCTCTGTGTACCTTGGCATTGAGTAGCAGCGGCTTCTCTCGTAACATTACGGTACGGTATGTTTGTCATTATTCATGAGGCCGAGTTTTCGTCTCAACCAATGATGCTCAAATAAACACTGTGCAGCAGCGTGTCGCATGAGCTCCTGGTTTGTTTGTTAAAGAACAGGTGTGAACATGAGGTGGACCAGAACAAAGAGGTGACAATGTATCTTTTTTTTAAAATTTTTTTTTGCCTTGGTCCAGACCAAATGAACCAAACTACAGCTGTGTAAGCAACCTGAGAAAAAATGCCAAAGTGCCACCAGAAGCTTTGGAAATTAGATGATTCATGGTCATGCATCATAGACATCTTCTAAAGTGTTCAAGTTTTCCTATCTAGTTCAGTAGTAGATGTCCGTTTACCTCAAAATATAGACAGAAGACCTTTCAGAAAGACTGATTAAAGCAGAACTGTATGAGAAAACCCACTTAGTTCACTAAGCTCAAAGAACAAAGTCTACCTTGCTTGCTACCCTGGAGCCCCAGACGACAAATATGACTACCAGACGACATGATCCAAACTCTAATGGCTCATTATCCAAGCTGTCTGCTGACACGGGAGTATGGTATGATGGATGATCTCGACTGACTTCACTCTCTCTCTCACACACACACACACACACACACACACACACACACACACACACACACACACACAAAAACAACAAGCACAAATACGCACGGTCTTGATGCCAGAATTCGACTGTACCCCATAAATTCATTAAAGGCTGAATCAATAACTATTTATAAATGTGGGAATGAGTTCAAACTTTCCTGAGCCTGACAAAACACACAGTAACTCACCAAAGAAAACTTATCTCCTCTCTGCTTCTGTGTTTGATCTCACAACAAACCCATGAACAGACGGTTAAATGAGTCAAAATGCTGTGAAAAGCTGCTACTCACGACTCTTTCTCCACCACAGGTCCATCACAAAGGGATCACTGACCTCCAGCATCTCTCTCAAGGTAAAAGGCCAAGGGCTGTGGTTATTTTTTACAACCACACAACATGAATAACTAATAGATGAATCAGCAATGAGAGAACGTTTAGAAACATAGTACATCTGACATGCGTGAACAAGGGCTGCGTTCAAGAGACGACAGCAGAATAAGAACACATGTGAGAGAAACACGGACTATTTATCCCGGAGGCTAGAATAAAGTGTCAAGGGCAGGCTGGGAACATGTAAGAGAGAAGATTTAAAATTAAGGAATACAAGTAAAGAAATGTCAATTGTTTGTATTCATGTGTTTACACTTACATTAATGTCTTGGAGGGACAGGATGAGAAAATACTGCAAAGCAAAGGAAATGTGACAGGTCTTAAGATCTTTAAATCGACAAATTAAAATTTCATTCTGACTGATTTACATTTGCATAAATTTCAAGGCTGGAGCTAAAAATCATTTTCATTACCAATTAATTTTGGATTAGTTGATCAGTTGTTTACTCTGCAGAAATTAGTGAAAAATGCCCATCACAAAAGTCCAAGGTGACATCTTCAAATGTCTTGTCTGACCAACAATCCAAATCACAGCAGACTAAAAAAAAACCTACAATTTTTTGGCCTTTTGCAATTAATCGATTATGAAAATCGCTCTAGATAAAAGCCTAGTTAATGACAAAATTGTACACTACTCAGAGTTCTGTGTGTTTTCATTTTAGACAACTGGTCCACAATAGTCCCTGAAGCTCTAGCAGCACTGAGGATATTTTTGCTTTTCACGCCTCTTAACAAAATAAAAAGAAAGTTTTCTCTCTCTTGAGGCTACAAGAGGACGAGCAGTGTGTTTGAGGTAAGATAACAGTGGTTGTATTTGTTTACAAAGCCACTAAATCTCTGTTATACTTTAAGTGAAATGAACACTGCTGCCTGTTGCTCTCTTTCACCTTTTAGCTTTTGTTGTGAGCGGTGGCCTCAGCCTGTGGTAACGACTCCAGCTTATCTACTGAGAAAGATATGGACCAAGACGGTAGACAATATAGACATCAGATATCATATAGATATATATACACATGGTCACACATTTCTCACAGCAGTTTCCAAGGCATGGTGCACAAAAAAGAGCAGAAAGAAAGATTTAAACAAATTAAAATTCTCCATGCTAATTGGCTGGCATGTGTCCCATTACTTTCTAGTAACTGGATGGTGCACCTGGCCACCTATTATGAAGGTGTTTGTATATTTGTGGAAAACGTTTAGGGTTGAGATTTAAGTTCTGGATTAGATTTAAGTATTCACTCATTTTAGACAGGTAGAACAAACTGTTTCTTTTTGACATTTCTGTGACGTTTTCAGTTTTGAAGTCATTTTTCCTGCAGTGTTTTGTGTTGTGTTGGGTGGAAGGCGTCTGAAGTGAGAACTTAAGATGAATGACTGTGACAAAAATACAGACAGACTTATAAATAATCACATTTGAGGGTTTAGGTCACAAGAGGGAGTACATAAGGAACTAAAACTAAAATAACTTACTGACAGTCTCATAATGCCTGGTCTCCAGACACGCTCTTGTCTCCAGGCTTCTATGTAACCTCACTCTACATAGTCAAAAATGTGATTGAGCCTGATATTGAAGTCATTTCTTACCTGATAATGTAATACACTCTCTGATTCAAATTGATCACTGTATCATGAGATAGGGCGACCTTTTTAAATTATTGCCATATCTGTATCGCGACGTGTTTAACAACGATTTATTGCAACAGGTCTGAATTTTTTTTTTTGTTGATGTCAAGGGCTGTTTTATTACAGTATAACTTATCACAGTATCTGAAGTTGATTGCCTCGCCTGCTGAAACATGATTTAAAAATGATCACTTTTACAGTCCACAGGTCCCAGATAGAGGCGAAACATCTATTTATTAATGTCTTCTAGCCGTGAACTCATTCTTATCTGTTGCCCTAGTGATGAGCTGTTTCACACACCTGTGCCTTGCATTTCTGTAGCTTGAAATAGTGCAGAAGTCTGACTTTTATGCCTTATAGTCACAGCTAAAACCTATCAAAAATAACATCAGAGGAAAAGAAACAGAAGACAAGAGAAGAGGAAGAAAAGAGATGATGAGAGAACAGAAGATGTGGAGAAGAGGGTGTCAGAGAGGACATCCTTCATACTGTTGCCAGTTTGACTCGTGTCTGATCCATCTGTTTCCGGTCGACTTTGTTAAACAGTTGAAAAACAGTGCTTCATGGAAACAGAAAGAAACACAGCTAAGAGTGCAATGGTTGTCAGCGTGGGATTGGGAGATTTTTGAGTGTGTTTAAAGTAATTTCCGCCAAAAGTTTAGTTTAGTTTTAATTGGAATATTCAAAAAAACCATGAACCATGACAATCATGGCTGGAATTTGGCTGGGGACCTTTGTGGTTCCACATTCCACAGATCTGTGTCTCCCATTATTACTTGTCACCTCTAATACAGGCATAAAATACCAGAGTACTTAACATGTAATGGCTATTGCAATTTGAAGATTTACTATGAATGGACAACAGACACCGTACACACAATTTAACTTTAAATCAATAAGTAAAATCTTCCTAATTCCCAATTCAGGACCCGAGTCCGACCACGTCAAAATTATAATCATTTGATCAGGGTGGGTTCCCCTTTCATTGCTGCAGGTCTCAGGTCTGTGTGTTAATATGGGAATTGCTCCCAGCTCTGATCACATGGTGCTTCATCATCATAACAGGAGGGGAAAGGTGTTGCTAATCTTCTTATCCACTTTTGCTTGTTAATTGGTGGCACACGATGCTGCTGCCAGTGTTCTCTCTGTTTGAGTCGACCGCATTTTAGATTGAGTCAATTTTTCCCAGCTATATTTCAAATCCGGGGCCAGTTTCACAAAGACAGACTTTGACTGTGGTTTATGTATGACAAATAGTCAGACTAAATTCATCTGTTGCACAAAGCAGTTTAGTTCAGACTGTGAATGAATCCTGGGTAAATTGCTGCCTGAGGAACAGCATCCAACCACTCAGCTTCATTTACCCCAGTGGAAAATGTTTTTCTTTTGGAAGAATTCAACAGTTAAAAGAGTGTATGAAGAGTGTAACAATAAAAAGATGAATCTAATTTGGAAAAAAAATGTATGTAGTCTCTAAAAACTCTTTCCCCCACAACAAGGTTATATTAGCAAACTACAAATTATGAGCCATGTTTTCTTGTTTTTTGTTGCTGGGTGCTACTGGCCACCACAGGTGTCATTGATTGTTTCCATGGTAACATTGGTCTTAGGCCTGAGTTAGTCTAGGGGTAGGGCTTCTAATGTTTTTGACTTAAAATGAGTCAGTTTATTTTTGTGAAACGGTCTAACAACGGACTAACATCAAACTGATCTATGAGCAAAATTAAGACTGGCCTAACACTACAGACCAGTCTGAGATATCTCTGTGAAACTGGCCCCTGCTCTGACTCTCCAGGGGTCTCTTTCAGGTTCAGGGTCTTTTGTTTAGAAAATCAATTTCCTCACACTGGGTTCAGGAAGGTTTTCCACTGGTCCATTTTGGATCAGGACCAAAATTTTGCACATGTGAGGACCAATACTTGGAGCTGAATGTTGATCCACAGCTCTTGTCTGAAAAGTTTTGAGCTGAACACACTTCACAGAGTAACACACACTCCAGTTAGCTCTCATGCGAGACTGACTTGGCACAAATTTCCACATAAATTCTGAGAGAAATAACATCTCAGATAGGATCTCAGTTATCCTATAATACAAACACCCTCAGAAAGTGAGAGGGTAACTGGGATTTAGTTTACTGGACTCTCACTAGATTGGGTTGACTCCTTCAGATCAGGCTAAAGCTCTTTTACAAAAGCACACTGAAAATTGGCCTGATTCCCCTTTAAATCTCTGCAACTACTTTTGCCAAAACACCGGTCCGTCTGCATTGATCCGACAGGATTGCTGATCTGATAAACTGCGGCTACGCATGTAGAAATGAAACTCTGTGGCTTTTCTCGTGAATCAAAATGAATACTTTAATACTGCATTGTGCCTGGATGCCATACACAGAGCTGGGTTTAAACAAATGAGACCACTCTTGGCTGTCATCTGTGAGCCGCTGCTCTGGCACGATGGGAAGAGTTTTTGTTTATGGGATGAATAAAAGAAACAAACAGCGTTCCTTGAGGTCCGACTAATCCTGGCTTTACATAAATTAAAAAGCAAAGGGAAATGTGTGGACAAGTGAAAAGAGTGCAAACATGCTCTGACTACCAAGTCAACAAATTGTGAGGAGACAAAAAAGAGGGTTGCCTGCAGAAGTCAAGGACGGAGCAGTTCAACAGTTCTGTGGGATGACGTAGAAAACAAAGGTTGTACACACAAGTACAGATACAGGTTAGTCTAAAAATAGTCTTTTGATTAATTATGAACAGAGCCAGAGAGGAGTTTCCCCTCTCCAAACACAGAGACTGCTACAAAGTTCCTCAAGTGTTCGTCTTTCCTTGTCAGAAGAGTCACTTTTCACTCCATCAAGGGCAAGAGCTCATCAGTCTCTCCAGCCCCGGTCGTCTTGTTCCTGCCAGCGTGACCGACAGCTACGCTCCCGATCCTGACAAATTGAAAGCTTGCCCCTGAACTAACCTACGAGAGATATTGTGTATGTACATTTTTTTTTTTTTTAAACAGAGGAGCTTGTTTAGCTTTTGGTTTGATTTTCTGTTATATCCTGACATCTACGTGACGAAGACGAGCACACACGCACGCACGCACGCACGCACGCACGCACACAGACTGACGTTTTATTGAATTTCAATCTGCACTGACAGGTACATACCTGATTTTTTTTTTTTTCTTTTTTATACAGCACCTGAATCACAATTTGAAATTCAACAACAGTGAGCTGGTGGGATGTTGGGAGTGTGTAAGTGAGTGTGTGTGGTTAAAAGGTCTGTGTGTGTAATGAAAATAAAAAAGGCAAAAGAGAAGAAAGGAAAGGAAAGCAAGAGATTTTAAGGAAGCAGAGTATATGCATGATTATGCATATAGATCAGAGATTAGATTCACACTGTATCACAGATGTGACTAACGGAGGAGGTCTAAAGGTAATACTAATATTCTTCAGGTGCGTTCAGACTGAACATGAAGCGAATTATTGTCTTGTTTTATTCCCAGATATCTGACTTAAAATTAACAATAATGAGTTTTAGTGGCAGGAAACAGACTAGATAGAACAGCTGTGTGTGTGTGTGTGTGTGTGTGTGTGTGTGTGTGTGTGTATCAGACTGACTTAAAAACTTAACAGGACTCAAATTGTTTCTCTTATTATATAATTTCCCCCACAGACCCAGACATTCATTGAGTCTTACCTGTACAGCTTCAGGTAAATGTGACTTTTTGGCTCAAACTGATATATCTAACTGTAACTGTATCCCTGATCCAGGACTGTAGAAGTAGGAGTAGTAGTAGTATTAAAACAATTCATTAATAGTAAACCATTTGTTGAGAAAGATTGAATCCCTTTCCCTCTGAGAAACTTTCACCTTAGTTCCTTTATGTATTATTTTTCTGTGTCCCCTTGTGTCTTTCTGTTAAGTGGAGATCGAGACTGAAAACATTACAGGATGTTGCATGGCTGGTTGTGTGTTGCTTAAGGCACCGGTGAGTCGTGAAATTCAACAGATGAATGCCTTTATCAGACGATAAAACACTGTACAGCGGATCTTAACACTCACAGACTGGAGCTTCTCTGTGGCAACTATTCTATCTTTTGTTACGACAATCACAAGGTGAATAGTAGGACTATGGTGTTGACATTACAAGTATCCACCAGGAATGTGCACCTGCATGTGTGTGTATGACCAACACAGCGCCCGTTGAGCATGGTTCAACTTTTTTTTTTGCCGTGGCCACTGCGCTGACTGGTTTCATTTGCTTCATGTTCAAACTGAAGGCACCTTATTTGTGATACATCTAATATTTTGTACCAATAATCAAATAAAAAAGCAAATAAAAAATCAGAGGAGGACTGGCTGTTACCTAAAAATAGTGGGTAAATATTTATCTGGTAAATTGACGAACTGATGAAATGGCTTTTCATTTCTAATTGTGACAAAGGTGATCCTGCTGCATGTTGTTCCTACAGGGGAGTCTGAAGTGAATGGACAAAAACTGTTAAAGGCTATTGTGTTAAATCTCGACAGTAGGATTCTTCGGGGGGGGGGCAGGTTAATGGGTTACACCGCTATTTCGTCTCCCAGACAGTCGGGAGTTGCCTGTCTGTTGAGGACATTGAGCAGTCTCAGTGTCTCCTCGTCCGTCCCCCAGCCAAAGATCTCCATATCCTCCTCCCCCTCCTCCTCCTCGTCCTCCCCCTCGTCCTCATTGTCATCGCTGTCGTCTGTGTTCGACTCGTATTCTGAGGCGATACCTGACTCGCGAAACCTGGCAAAGTCCAGGCAGCCCAGAGCTTTGACGTCACGGGACAACAACTCCACCGTGCCCTCAGAGACCTCAGGACTTTTGATCTCTAGCCTGTTAGGCTGGAGCGGCGGAGGAGGCGAGGGAAGTCGAGGAGGCGGAGGCCCCGGGGGTCCCGGGAGGAAACGGAAACACTCCAGTTTGAGAAGACACTGGTCCCTACCTAGGGGGCTTCCAAGAGTCCCGTTGGAAGATGAGAAGGCATTGCTGGTCCCGTCACCGGTGGTTAGCGCAGGAAGGTTGAGGGCCGACACCTCGGGTTTAGGGGTCGTGGGGTCACAGATCACTGGAGGGACTGTAGACCGGAAGGTGATCTCCAACAAACTGTCCTGGGAGCCCACTGGAGGAGAGGAAACGAGGTAGAGAAGAATATAAAGGAGGGAACAAGTGATGAATAAGCAGATCAGAAAGATCAAATATTTATACCATATTCACAAGACCACTGTGCCTTGATTTAAATTCCTCTGCTTCCACTCCTGCTGTTGGATCACAGCAGAATAAAATATGTGATGTGAACTGTGGTGAAGCAGGATCTTAACACAATCGATCACTCTGTTCGGTGACAGAGCTTTCAGTGTGGCAGTCCCCGGCCTCTGGAACTCTCTCCCAGAAGAGATCGACACAGTCTCATCTCTGGACAGTTTCAGAAACCCACCTGTTCACCAAGGCCTCTGGCCTCTAGCTCACTCACCTCCTACGATCTCCTCCAATCATTGCCATTCTTATTCTGTCTCGTCTTGTTTTCATTTATATATATGTTTTATTTATTTATTTGTGTTCTTACTCTGTAAAGTGGCCTTGGGTAAGTTATTATTATTATTATTGTTAATAAATCAATGCATTTTTCTATTGGGTAAGAAAAAGAGGGGGGAAAAAAAACATGTTTCAAAGCATTTCATCATCCTCCTCCTCATCATCATCATCATCAATGCTGCGTAGCCAAACATGTTTTGCATCCTTTATGGGCACAGGACACAGAGACATATTAAAGGAATAGTCCATCTATTCAGGATCAAATACTCATCTCCAGTGAACATGAAAGAAACAATTCACAGCAGTTCTCAAATACCATAAATAGTTCTATAAAAACTTCTCAAACCACTCCTGCAATTTAATCTGCTTCCTCTCTCTGTTGTTCATCTGAAATAAATTAAAGTCCAGGAAAAGCTTTTTTAAAATCTGCTGTAAAGTTTTATCAGACACAGAGGGAGAGTGACAGACTATAACCAGGTTCAAACAGTGGGCGAAAGAGAAAACCAAATTAAAAGATGCGTAACAAAGTTAGCAATGATTCAACACAAAAACAGCCCTGTGTTAAAAGATTAGAGGGAGCTGTGCTGGTGGGTGTGTATTGTTCAAGTTACCAGTGAGACATGAAACGTGATTCGTGAGGCTCAGCTGGAGTAACAGATTAACACATTTAAAAGATAAATCAGAAACCAAAATAGTGCAAGCTTTTACCATAAATCTCCCACATCTATTTTTCGTGAGTCATTCGGTCGCTTCCTAGCAGCAGAAAACACTTTTTCTTTTGTGCTCCGTTACTTTTCAGTCCAACATGCTCCAAACAGATCTTATTTCAAAAAGTAAAAACGTTTTTCTCTCATTATGTATGGTCACAAAGGAGACAATTATGAATGACTGGTTTCCTCAAACACACCAACACAGAAAGAATGGATCACCGAAATTGGAAAAGATAGACTACACACTAAAGAGCCAGTATACAATGTAACATGGGCTCTTGTAGAGGGGATACCTGCATATAAAAGAACGATGGGTTGGTATGGTTTTGATTTGCTTATGTTTTCTCTGTCAGTAGCTGTATTAACACTGAATTATTATTTGTGTTATAACAAAAGAGTGCTGCCGAAGTTCAAGCATATTAACAGTACTTTTGGTTGACATTATTTGAGGGTTTCATTGGTTTTTAGGATTTAACGTTACTTTTTTGGGGGTTTTTTTCTGTTTGTATTTTTTTAATTAATAAAGAAATAAGTAAATAAATGAATAAAGATCTCCTCACCACCAAATAAATTTGCTTTACGAATCACATCTGCTTTATGTCGCTTCCCCTTTCCCCAAATATGAGCCGGGTTGTACCAAAATCCACTGTAACTGTTGTGAATCCAAACTGACTGCAGCTGTCACAGCCTCAGCGAAGGAGCAGGTAACTGACTTTTCAGAGCCGCCTTTCAAGCCAGTGAACGCTCTAAAGGCGAATTCCATTAATAGCCTTTCTAATGCTAATGCTGTGAACTGAGTCTAAACCTCCTGCACGGTGGTCCCCCGCCTCCTCCCATCTATACACAAATCACGTTTCAGGATGTGAAATGATGCTAAATACTGTGATATATGCTGTGAAATCGACCTTTCTCATGGTGGACATTGGGAAGTGTGATATTAGGAGAAGCTCAGGTGTAACTAATAACATTAGAGAGTTAAAATTAGGTGTGTGAATGTGCACGCTCTGAAAGCGACACACTGCAAAAGAGATGCGGCCGTGATTGATGTTATTGGTTACACTCATGTTTGACAAGTGGAAACTAGTCTATTGTCAAACAGACAAAGTCTATTGATATAAATGCAAAAAAACCCCCCAAACAATTAAATCGTGACATTACATTATTACATTTACTCAGTTGTAAATTGCTTTTGTGCAAACTGATTTACAATAGAGGGACATCACTAAAGCTTCGGTGCAGTAAGAGACCTTGAATAGGTGTTAAGTACTAAATCTATTCAATCAGGTGAAGTGTGAGGAGATCAGGTAAGGAAGTGCAGCGACAGTGCATAGTAAAGATACTATTATATTATAGCTAAGATATAATTTTGAGTCCATGTGCATCCACAGAACAGTTTCTCTGACCTTGTGTGAAATGAAGTGCATTTTGAAATGTGCAGAGGTGGGAATGAGAACATTTTTATTTTTTTTAACCACTGTATTTCTGAAATGTTGGCTGATTCCTAGAGGGTGATAATTGCAGGTCAGGCTGGACTGCAACAGTACTGAGAAGATTGTCAGGCTCTGATGGTCGATGAACAGTCTTAAAAATATGTTGAATGTGGGTGGTGGTGGTGGTGGTGGTGGGGTCCTGGATAAAAGAACAGCGACGGTATAATGTGGAGACTGACAAAGCAGAGCGGTGAGGTCCACTCTCACACTGGTACTCACGAATTTCCATTTAGAAGCCTGTCTAGGTCTGCAGGGGCCTCACTCTGTCTGCTGTCTGTATGAGTGCATATAGAGCTGAATATGTCTGCTCCGTCAGTGTGTGGGTCATGATGTGTGTGGCTGAACGTTTGATCTGTCACATGTAGGAATTTCACCTGACAGTGGAGGCATGTGTTGATCTGGACCTGGGGGATTAAAATGCTGAATTAAGATGCTTCTTTAATTATTATTAAATTATTTGTGCCTATTTTTTTTTTTTTTACTGTTTGTTACCTTCGTTCTTATTTTGTGTTTTCTGTTTCTATTATTTGTGGTGAGCAGAGGGTTTTATATGTGTCGTGTGAACTACTGGAAACCTGAATTTCCCTCTGTCTTCCCTCTGTTTTCCATGGAGACCCAGGATGACTTCAACATTGCATTACAGGGGATTTTGAGCCTTTTCCCTGTTTTCCAAAATACATTTCTGATTCCGTTATAAACCCAGTGGCGCTCTTAGATGTTTAGGGAGTAGTATTGTGGTTGTATCATGAGTCAGAACCAAACAGGGTGAAGCTGCTTTTCACTGCTAGGCTGCACACACATGGAACTGACTCCCTGATGATGTTAAAAATCCCAACTCTGCCTACCTTGAAATCTAAATCTAACAAGTTAGAAACTCTGCTGTTCTCCTCAGCCTTTCATTGATTGTTTTTTCTACTGTAGTCTTATTTCCTTTGTTGAATTTAAGGCAAATTGCAATTCATTACAGTGCAGTGTAACTGTATTTTTTTTTAGCATATTTCAATTTATTATATATTTCTTATTGTTTATGAATGTTTTAATGGGTTCTTTACCTTATGTAAAGACCTTTGAATTGCCTCTGTATTTGAAATGTGGTACATAAATATAGCATATTGCCTTGCCAAATGAACTTCTGTATTCAGTGTATAATATTTTTTGATACATTTATTCCATAAAATTGTATTTCACTTTGTATTTTTGATGCAGATGTGGATCCTAATGGAAAAAAAAATGTCTAAATGTTCTGGACTGTTAAAATAACACATTTTGTAGATTGTACCGTCTGGGCAGAGCTTTGCAAATTGTCTCCAATATTTCCGATTGCACAATATGAGAAAATTTTATTTTTGGGGATTGGTGTGTTTTTGTATAACTGATAATCATGTGATACTGCTGAATGTCTTCTGCTATGGCTGACCTGTTTCTTTCATGACAATACCGAATCAAAATAGCTAAAGGGGACGGAGGGGATGAGTTCTGCCACGCACCAGTTGCTGTTGTTTAATTTCCTACAACATTTATCTCCGTTTGTATAAAAACTTTCCTCTCAGCAAAAGTGTCCCATACATGTGCACACTGTAGATGCCTGTGCATGTACTTTTACATGCACAGGCATCCAGTGTGCATGATGTACAGCATGTGTGCGAGTCTCATACACAATCCACTCACTTGAGTTCGGTCCAGACATCTTGGTCTCCAGCTCCTGGATCTGTTTAACCAGCAGGGAGATGTGCTGCAGCAGGTCTTTGTTCTGCAGCAGCAGCTGATGGACTCGAGCCTGGGCCTCGAGCCGAGCTGTGGCCTCTGCGCTCAGCTGGTCCTTCAACAGGTGGACCTGATTAGAGGGACAGATTGAGGAGGAAGGAAGAGAAACAGATGCTCAGTGCCGTGTATAGTATACAAACAGTTTTTTTCCCAGGTCACTGCTCTGATGGTTGTTACTAGAGCAACGAGGAGAGATGTAAAACTACACTGAGAGGGTTTTTGGTTCTTGAAACCACAAATATATCTTTTTATGGATCAAAACTTCAAATGAAACACAGGAAAAGTGTGAAATATGGGATCTTCAAATTTCAGCACACATGAAAAAAACCTATTGTATCAAGTGACATTTATCACATGGGAAAAACACTGCCAAGGAAAATGGACAAAAGTGCTACTTTACACATCAAAAGCCACATATTTAATAAGTGCAGCTATTGTTTAGACCTTCACCTGGTGACTAAGTGGATCAGGAGATGAGAGGCTTCAGGGTCTTGCTGAGTCAGCTCAGCAGGAGGCAGCGATTGATCAATCGCACTGAATTTCTCTGCGTGTTAATTAATCAAAGCAGAATCCCCTCTGAGTGTTTTTCCAAGAGGAGGTAAAACGAATCAATCAGTGACAATTCGGTGGAGACGTGTGAAGAAAAACTCAACACAACAAACAGCAGAAGTGCTCGTTGCACATAGGGCTGAAGTTTGATAATAAACAGATGTCTAATTAATTTATAAACCTTAGTTGAAAAATGTATTTTGAAGATGAGTTGTGCGTGTTGGACTCTGGGAAATGACTCGATTAATCAACATATTAATCTGCAGACTAATCAGTAATTAAAACTAATGATTGGTTTTAACTTAACCTTCTGATATTTGATCCCTCTCCATTAGGTATACTTACAAAATACAAATACACACAGCCAGAGAGATTCAAGGTGCTGAGGAAACATCAGTGACAGATGCCATGTCTTTGTTATTACCGTGGCTCTATAATCTTCTATTACATTTTTATTGCAGGACTGGCTCAGCTCCTGTGGCAGCTCTGATCCTCATGTAACCTTAATGCCATAGCCTGCTGTGGTCTGCAAGATTAAAGCTCCAACTCCATTTCAATTTAAGACAGAAAGGCTAAGACTTCTATTACACTTTGAATCATTTATATAAAAAGACAGGAACCGGAGAAAGGCAGTGTTCGCTCAGCGCATACATGGTCTGACACACACGCACATACACTTGCTCACATATCGCAAAAAAGCTTTAGTAGCAGCAACAACTCCCCATTTTTACTTCAAAGTACTCTCCAAATCAAATGTCAGTGGCCCCACCTCCAACCTTATTTAGCCTTCTCCTATCATGAGCACATAATTGCTTTTAACAATTTCAAAGGAGAAATTCTCAAGGTTTCAAATCACAAGAATGGTTCAGAATGAGCCCAGTGTGTTGATGGAGCCCACTAACTAATGATTTTCTGACAGTAGAGGCGACGAGGCCCTCAACAGTGTGATGAAGCTTAACCCTGGAGTGTGAGCATGGTCCAGCCGGACTTCAAATGTCAGCTGTGTAGTAGGTAAACGGAGAATTTTATCCAGTGACTCTACACGCATGGTGGAATACTGCTGTCTGTTTTTGTTCATATAAATAGCTTTATCAATACTAGAGTGCATCTGAACGTGTGCCCGTAAAATCTCTAGGAGAGCAGCAGTGTATTTCCAGAGCGCTGTGAATCACCGAACCTCAGGTAGAAGATGCAAGTCACTGACACTCATAATGACTCCCTGGTTCCTCATTTCAGCTTGATGTGGTAATACAGAACTCGTTACTGTGGTGGCATGGAGGCTCTTGGCTCTAGACGTCAACGTTGACAAATATCAAAGGAAAAGCTACAAAACGAACTGTAATTGGTGTTGGAACAAAACAGAGGACAGTTCAGCATCCTGAAACACTGCTGTGCAGCGAGAATCTCTAGAGAGTCCTTTAGTATTATATTTCGACTGAAAATCATTATCATGCAGTTTTATTTACTTTTATTTAATTGCAGCTGTTTAAGTTAGTACCTTATAATTCAAATTGCTGCAGTTATGTCGTATATGTAATATTTGATGTTTTATGCTGTATTTTAATATGTGGTGAGTTTGTAGGGCTGCTGTCTTGGCCACGAATGTCTTGTAAAGGGGATTTTATCTTATCTCAATGGCTTTTCCTGGTAAAGTAATGGAAATATAAATAATGCAGCATAATGTTGTTTTTATTGCTCTGCATGTTATGTATTGTTGTTTTAGTAAGTGTTGTTTTAAAGGTCCCATATAGTATAAAGGTAGATGTCCATGTGTTGTTTGATTATAAAGCAGGTCTAGGTTCTATATTAATACTGTGAAAGTATCAAAGTGCTCAGTCCACAGAGAAATACACGTAGCCTGTATTCAGAAACTGAGCCTTAAAACCAGCTGTCAGGACTTCTGGAACTTTGTGATGTCACAACAAAGTAGTAATGGCTCTCAGCCACGCCCCAAGCCCCGCCCATCTGGACCATCTAACCTCGCAGGATTTGGTCTCTCTGAGTGTTTACCTGAAATCTGCTATATTTTTATTGGATCACTCAGAAAACACTCAGCCAATCAGAAGAGCGGCTCAGAGCCTCCTCTCTCTCACTGACCTTTTGTTACTACAGCTCCAGAGAGAAGCCTGAGAGAGGAAATGTAAAAGTACATTGAGAATATAAATATATCTTCTTATTATATATCTTTTATATTTTTACAACTCATGCTTCA
Organism: Seriola lalandi dorsalis; assembly: GCF_002814215.2. Taxonomy (NCBI): domain Eukaryota; kingdom Metazoa; phylum Chordata; class Actinopteri; order Carangiformes; family Carangidae; genus Seriola; species Seriola lalandi. Next base: position 5,183,600 of record NW_019525437.1, read on the forward strand.
AAACTTTTTTTCATGGCTGCTCCTGTGGCAGCTGTTTCTATGTCAAACTATGACCCTACTTCCCTGTTTCCTCTGTTAATAATAATAATAATAATAATATTATTATTATTAATTGGGTTTTCAGGGTGACTGTGTAACACCTGTCTCAGGTACCGCAGATGATAACTAGGCTTTTGGCCAACTATGGTGAATTTACAGAAATATTTATAAATGTGCCCTGTCTCTGTTAAATAAACCAATAGAGAAAAAGTGAAACTGACTGACTTTTTTGATTCTACTTTGATATAAATTTCATTCAGACTTACTCCAGATAAAAGATCCAAAATATCAATGAGCTACAACTCACTGATTAACTTCTGAACTAGTTTTTAATTGAAAGATTTAATCTACTGGTCATTTAGTCTGTAAAATGTTATACAGTAGTTAATCATCTGTCGCAGATGGCGACAATGTAACACTTCCTGTTTTTTTAAATCAGAATCAATCATCCACAATCTTTTCTACTTTGTGCCACTCGCATGATATTGTCTTTCTTCCTCCTCTCTCATTGCCTCCTTCCTTCCCCCTCTCCATCTTGGATGTAGGCATCATTTTCACTGATTCTCTGTGATGAAACCTCATCACTCAAACAAGTGGCCGGTGAGGCAGAGAGACACAAGATGGAGTCAGAATTCACAGCCTCTGTCCCAAGGCCTCCACACCTCCTCTTCCTCTTCTCTCACATCCACTCACCGCCAGACAAGTTCAGAGGAAGGTAGTCATCTTCGTCCATTATCCTTGCACTTAGCAACAAATAGAGGTGATTCCAGATCGTGTTGGGGCCAGGCTGCTGCTGCAGACCTCATTTGTAAAGACTGACACCCTGATGATGACTTTGGTGGTGTAATTTACAGCTGACAGGACCTCCTCTTGATCTATGGGAGAGTGGAGCTCGACTCCAACACACGCTGCCCTGCTGACAACTCTAATAGCGCATCAGCCCCTCCTCCATGGTTTATACTGAGGCCTTGGGAGCAAGTGTCACATTTATCCTGATGCTGTCCATATTAAATGTCTCACTGAGCTGAGATGCACCAGCTGGTAAAAGGACACAGAATAATTTCATGCAGAAACAGCAAAGAACAAAGTAGAATAAGCTAAAATAAACTTATTCTTTTAAAAGTCAGACTTTTTCAACTGGATAGCTTATCAAAAAAAAAGCACAAAGTCTCGTTCTGAAGCAGCAACACAAGGTTAAATTTGGGTTTCCTCTGCGAATGATCAGACCCGCTATCTGTGGAAAAAGAGCTTGCTACTGCAGATAAAACAAAAATATGGAATGGAAAGCAGATAAGATGAGAAATGTTAAGCCCGACATTATAACAGCTGGATCTCTCTGGTGATTTCCATTTGTCCGTTTGTATGTCCGTTTGTATGTCTGTCTTGTCTGGTGACCTGTGTGTCCAACTCATTTTCTTTCTATTGTCCCACCTGCACTAGAATCTCACTTCATTCACAGATAAATACAATATTTAAAGCTGCTATTTGTTGGGATGCAGCAGTTATTCTTTTACTGTTTGCCTGGAGGAGATTATTAACCTGATGACCTCAACATTTTGATCAAAGAAGTTTTTAGTGATATTATTGTCATTGTTGCTGTCACTATTTTTCAGGTCAATGCAAAAGACATTGGGCTTGAAAAACCTTTGAGTTGAATCAGTTGATAATTATCATTTTATTCTTAGCTTATTGTCATTTTTGTCTTTGCTTTTTTCTATTCTTACTGCACTGCACTCTTATTTTTTTCTCTGTGGGGGGGCTTTGTAACTCTTGTTTTGAAAAGTACAACACAAAAAAGAAGTTATTGTTATTTCTCAGGTGAATCCTTATTTCACTAATAAAAACCATGACTGAATGTTAAAAGAGAGATATTTGTAAATTTTGCTATTTCTACATAGCCAATGTTAGTACTAAAGGGATAGTTTGGGTTTCTTGACATGGGGTTGTGTGAGGTAGTCATATACAAATGGTATATGTTGCTGTGTATGGGGACACTTTTAAAAATGGCCACAGGAACAATCCAATATCTGTTTAAATGTACACTTTCAATGGTTTATCTTCCTCTGAAAGCACCACATTCCTTTGGCACTACATTTGGCACACTACATGTTTTCAACTGCCGAGCTACCGTATTCCTACGCACAAGCGCACCTACGTAGTGCACTGTATTACATCGCTTTCTGATTTACTCAGCAGACCTGTGGCTGTGGCATAATATTCCTTGACTTATTAATTTATTTTATTATGTGTTTTTAGTTTTAAGGAATATTTGTATAATGATGTATAACAAAGTGTGTATGAGTCTGAGCCATAAAGTGGCCAACCCCCCAAAAGAAAAAAAAAAAACTCTGAGCTGAAAACAGAGCAGTTCAGTCAGTGTAATACATCAGCACCATGGCAACAATGTCCTGATTTTAATATGGGAGGGAGGACCAGCTCCAAGACATATTACTCAGTCTATTATTTCTCCCCTTTCTATGGTGATTGTTAATTTGCATGTGGAAATGTGATGCTGATGCTGTTATAGCTGCATTTTCCACATTATGTGTTTCATTTTCTAGGGGTATGTACATCAGTGATGCAACACAACAACTGGTATCAAAGCAAACATGATTTCATCCATTTGTATTACACATCTTCAGACCTAACACATAGTTGCCTTGTTTATGTTATTAGAGCGTAACCAGGTGGTGAAAAATACAGGATGGATGGAAAATTGGTTTAATCACAGTGAAAACACAAATGCTGCAAGAAAAGGGGAGATAAGGTTAGCTCTTCTCTTCCTGCCTGTCCAAACTGAAATAAACACATTAAAGGATAACAGTACAACTGCACAAAAAGCAGAATGGACAAAGTCAGCCAGACTGTCACAGTATGACAATCCAATTGTAGACCACAACCCACTCGTTTAGAGCAATAATGTCAGCATTACTTTTAAAACTTAAAGCGAGAAGAACTAAAAGCTCTGACTAAAAGTAAAACTCAGACAAAGACCCAATTAAAAGGTGCTCCCCTTGTGTTTCGCTGTGGTGGTCCCTTGGTAGTAAACCTGCTGCTACCCAACGTTTTCCTCCCTCTTATCTGAGTGTCGTGAAATTGAAGGAGCTTCAAGCGACTGAAATGGCTCCTTAAAGCTCTAATTAGGCAGCAGCATCTCTCTGCCTTTTTTATTGCTTTCTTTGTTCAAAACTGTTCCCCAGAACCGAGCAGAGCCCAAGGACAATTTTCATCTTTCTAACTCCTTCTCTCACAACTATTTGACATTTCTCTACCTCGTTTCCTTGCATATTTCAGTTCTTTACAATGCAAAAACCATCTCTAACTAACAGATTTTTGAAAATAACATAGAACACTTCAGATATTTAGATTATATTACATGCTAAGACTTGGTCTCATCTCTGAAAATTAGGAAATGATGAGTGGATACCATATTCTGGGAATTTATGATAAACTGATAAGTTGTTAAAACATTTGTCTGTGCCAATACCGGCACTACAACATGAGAAAGTTCAAGAGATGAATGGACATGAAAACAATCACATGTTAATGTGTGGTTCTTTTTGACTCATATCAGTTATAAAATGTGTAACATAAATTATATTAGCTGAGCTGTGAAATGCAAGAAATCTAGTAAATTTGAAAAAACAATAAATAACATAACAGGAATTGCAAATTGAAACATGCAAAGCCTCAACCAAAAGGTATGATGGGTATCTTAATCATGTCGAAGTGTGTATAAAGCTCTGAAGGTTGATGTGATGCAGCCATGACACGTAACCTGTGGAGGTCTGCTATTGGCTGAATCAATAGTAGTCCTTATTTTACAACATCCAAGAGTCACAGCAGTGACTTTAAGCATTTATATACAAAGCTTCAAATCCTACTTTCTTTGACTCATAAGTTAAAGTTTAGGAACAGTCTTAAGACCATTTCTTAGAAGTTTTATTCACACTGGCTCTGATAAATATCAGGTAAGTCTCTGCTGTCACCTATCTTGTTTTGCATTTATAGCTTGTAACCAGGCAGTTAGAATGAATGTTGAAAACAAACAGGGCTTAACAGAAAAAAAGCCATTTACACAAACTCAAACTCTGACAGAAAATCCAATAAAAGCACGACACACTGATGATCTGTTATCACCGGAAAGTGCTCTGTAAAACCACTACGGCAAAGAGCACTTGGCACTGCAATCAGAGACAAGATGAGAACAGAGGGATTAAAGCAAGGAACATTTCTGTTTGAGGGTGTGGTGGGGGCGATCAGCCAGTGAGCCCAGGCCCAGAACACTCACACACACATGCATGGCCACCCTGAATGACAGGCACACAGAGAGGGGTGGGAGAAACTTACAGGTTCATCAGCCCACCGATGTGGAGGCCAACCGTGATTTGTCCCTGTCTGCGTGATGGTCAGTCTGACTATGACATGTTTACTACCACAACTGATACAAATAACAAACAATAACACATTGTACAGTAACAAATTATGCAAAAATATCACAACAAGAAAAGGACAGCAAATGATCCTGTCTAAATGTGGATCAACTAAAAAAAGTCTCAATATTGGAAAACTGCATTATGTCCTCAACCTTTCCTCAGGAAACTGTAGTCTTGAAATTGTATGTATTGTAAGTCCAAGCACAACTTTACAAAGCCATAAAGTATATCCAATACACCTATCTTTCAAACTTTTCAACACGCATTCCTCCATTGGGTCTCTAAGCAGCATATGAGGCATAATACTGTTATCAAACGATTGCCAAAATTAGTCTAAAAGATCGCGATGATGATATAAAAACTAAACAAACAATCTGTACTTTGTATTACTTTTTCAACGTACTGCGCTCGGTAGTAGGTCTACTTTCTTTATACAAAATATAGCGTTCCTTATGGCTGTAAATATACATATACAGCCATATTCTTACTACGCAACAGTCAAAAAATGTCATATTTTCCATATACATACAATTATCAATGTTCAAATCTAAAATGACCCCGTGCCTGAAAACTTTAATACCCGAGAACATTAAACAGAACATAAAAAATGCAGGTTCAGAAATGGAAGATAAGACTGCTTAAATGATATCATTTTCCTACCTACCATTTCAAGACAAGACTAAAAAACTGTGATTCTCTCGTTGGTAGTGTAAGGGGATTAGGACTGCTGCTCGTGTGCTGTGACTCCACAGGGTTGGTTGCCGAGGATGTACTCTTCACACAGGATTATCATCACTGCATTGCCTGCCCACGCCAGGTCTCTTTGATGTGGGAGTGTTTTAAACCCCTCCAACACTGGTTTGTCTCTGTTTTAATCTCAGTTTTGGATGAAAAGGCTCAAGAGGAAATGATCATGTTGCTGGTGCAATGATAAGGAAACCATTAGAAACGCACTTACACTTCTAATGTGCCTAAGATGGCGAGTAAGTGCTTAATGAAGTGAGAGAAAAGCAGAAACATCCGAGCAAGAGTGTAGGAAAGGAGTGAGGGACCAAAGATGGATGGAAGAAAGATTTGAGCTAAGACCGGTGAAAAAAGAAAGAAGAAAAAAACAATGTGTGGAAAAATGAGAAAAAAGGAAAGAAACGGGGAGAAAATAACTGAAAGGAACAAAGGGTTATGAATAGAAGGGAAAGAAGGAAGTATGGCATAAACAAAATAAGGGAGCAAACTAGAAAGACAGAAAGAGGTAAGATTTCATTAAGCAGTTACAGAGCAGCATCTGCAGAGTCAGTTTCATCTTGAAACAGATAGTCAATATACCCTACTCTATACTCCCTGACTTAATTAAACATCTCCACTTCCACTCATCCCTAAGAGAGCAGTGATTAGCGTTGACCGGCTAGCTAATTTACCTCCATTTACTGTGACCTCTGCTCAGGCTGTGCAGCAGGGTTCAACATCAAGAATATTTTCACAGTTGCCTGGTGGGGCTGTGAACTCGCAGGCATTTTCATTAGCACAGAGGGCAACGTTGACAATAATCACTACTTCAAATTTCTTTCATAATTGGATGAGACGATAAACAACATGGCAGATTGCTTTCATGCATCAAAGTAACATCACTTTGAAATACAACTGTTGAGACGTTTGAACTAAGATTAGCAAAATACAGACAGGCGACAAATTAAAGGAAGTTAATGTTGCAAATAATGATCTATAATGTAATTATTGATTAATCTTGTAATTACTGTCATGATTAATCTTTATTATTCTTTTGGTCTTTTCAGAAAGACACTCCGTTGAGCAGGTGCTTTGTCAGAAATACAACAGAAGAGAAACAGGTGTATGTGTTACAATGCAGCCAAACAAACTTGATTGGTCAATAGTTGTCATTTTTCTGTCTTTCCATGGCCAAACTGGTAGTTTTCTGCACAGCAGAAGGGCATAGAGAAAGGTGCTGCCATGGTGGGGAGAGGGAGGTATGAGCCTGTCACCTGAGGCCCTTCATCGAACAGTTTACTCTCTGGATCAATTACTCATCACTCTATTCTCAAGTGGTCGAAGAGTCGATCAAAAAGTGCCAAAAATGACTGTTGTTGGTGACCAATATGTTTTGGAACAAAGCCACACCTTTTATCAAGCTGAATGCTTTTATTTAAAATGAGTAGCATTAAGTTAATGCAGGAGATTGAACAATAGGGTTGAAATCGGTGAGTCTTAATTATAAACAGTAACACTGGATTACAGGCTGCGTCGATTCCACCTAAATATGTTTTATTTTCAAAAAGCATCTCTTTTGCTACGTTTGTGTCTGGCGTCCACACTACTCCATGCTTTTCCAGCCCCTAAAACTGAAACTTTTTGGAAACGCTACTGGCCCCATTTTAGTTTGAAAACTCTGGGGTTACGTTTTAGTGTGGATGGGCAGAAACATGGATAATGAATTCCAAGCCTTGTTGACCTTGCTGTTTTTGCCAGCAGCTGCTGTGCAGTTACATTATGCATTTCAAGGCTACAACCGACACGTGCATACCCAGTGTACGTGAATTATCATGTGATATGTGATAGTATGAACAGAGATTTTTTTCTCCATCCGTAAACGGTTGTCTGGACAGAGATTTGTTTACGTTTTAAAAAACGCTGTTGTAAAATGAAAATGTATTAGCCTGAATCAAGCGCAGGACTCTGCCACTAACAATGAAAACTATTATACAGAGACATAATTACAGTATGTAAAGACACCAAATGACTGTTTCATGAAAATACTGAGGTTGATAACAGAGTTAAGATGACTCAACATGCCTGGTGTTGTGCCAAAATGTGTACTCCTTAAAAAAATCTGTTGTTTCCTGGCTGTATGTTTTTGTTTACCACTGCTGTCTGTTGCTGTGTTGGCACTATACAACATTACTATGGGGAAGATGCCCTCAAGCCTAACAACGCTGCAAAATCAGTGGCGAGCTGCTGTTTAAGAAAATGAAATCATAAACAATAGCAATATCTGCTTTTTATATAACTAAGCAGGTCACTTTGTGAAGACTAATTCTCGTCCTTTTATCTTCTGGTGTGAAACTGAGGCAAAGATGCCAGGGAAAGCTGTTGGGGTTTCGTAATAACACATAAATGTACACACACACCTACACATTTTCACACACTGACACACTGGTGTGTCAGCCAGGTGATATCTCTCTTGCCCTGTGTCTCCATCCATTATCAGGGCATTATCAGGGCAGAACTAATCAGCTTATTATTTTCTGCTATTTGACCTTCAGTGGTGGAGTTGCTGTTCTCCCTGATTAGGGCTCGTTAGATGTAGCCTCAGGCAAGTGTACACTTACCTGTGAGAGGGAGTTTGTCTGAGAGACAGATACCATAGATATTCTTTATGTTCACAAACAGACAGAGAGTTTCCTTCTCTCCTGGTAAACACTTGGCTGACCCTATTGAGATTGCCCTCAGCACACTGATATACTCGCTCACTTCTGTGTGTGTGATTGTGCATGTTTTAAAATTATTCACAAGTCAATCTTGGCCAGAAAAAAAGGAAAAATACTGTATGTCTTTATACTCCTGTGTGTCAGTGTATGGACACACAAACACTGTTCAGTGTCCACGTGTGTGAAGCCTAGATAGTTGAGAGAAGTCTCAGTCTACACACTGCAGCTGCTGTAATTTGATTTCATTAAATAAAGTGGCTTTAATTAATTCTGGTTTGATTAAATTCCAATTTGGGTTGATTATGGAAATAAAAAAAATAAAAAAACTAAGCACATTAAAACAATAATGCATGATGTGCGAACAGAGTCAAAAAGTTATTTCAACACAGCAATTTCCATTACAAATCTTTTCATTATGAATTAATATAGATTTTTTTAAATGAATGCATTAATTATTCAGTCAATAAAATTTTAGAAATTTGTAAAAATAAATAAATGAAAAAAGAGTTGACAGAGCCTATTAGAGCTTTCAGACAGAATGTGACAAAGACAACAATACGCTCTGAAACCCATTATTTCCCATGGCTTACGCTTGCACGATGGTTCGGTTTGGTTTGGTGAGCTCATGCACGCAGTCAAACGAACACTTGCGCAGCTAATAGAAATACGGCATCCAGCCTGGCACGAAATGTAAACGATCGCTGTGGAAACTGAACTCCTTCACAAGCCTGAATTCCCGAAGCTCCTCTTTGTACTTGAGGGCACCCACAGCTTCTTCCTTGTTGCTCCCCTTCTACTTCTTCTTCTTCTTCTTTTTCTTCTTCTTCTTCTTCTTAGCGAGGCTAATGCTAAGGCTTGCTTCTTTGCAGGATAAAGACAGGTCTTTGTTACTGGCAATGGGAACACAGTGGGAGCTGAGCCCAACTCGGAGTGATGTGTCCTGCTAAAAGTTTGGAAAACTCTGTCTATGTTCCCCTGAACAGTACGCTGACGAGTGAAGCGCAAATCGTGTTCTGTCTGAAAGCCCAATAAGCCGACGTCTTCAAATCTCATTTGGTCCCATCAACAAAGATATCTTTGATATATAACAGAGAAACTCAACAAATCCTCTCTTTTTAAACAGGAGGACATTTGGCATTTTGCTTGAAAAGGGATGTTAAACATCTCATCTTCATCCGAAAAACTGTATTACTGTTGCAGGCCTGAAGAAGAAGAACTATGCAGCATTTCACAAGAAAAGAATTAGTTCTGTGCAGCAGATTAAGCAGTTTCCTCTTCTTTCCTGTCACATCATTATTCTTGCAACACTTCAGATTTATCTTGTAACCACGGTAGTGTGCCATCCTTCAGATGGAAACCACAGATTTAAATGGTTAATCATTTAGAAAAATTTTAGATGAATTTTCTGTCCATTGCTCAAATAATCATTTAACAGCAGGAATAAACAAAAGCAACAGCAGCACAGAAAGTTAAACTCACAAGAAAAAGAAGCTTAAAGGAAACAAAAAGAAGTCAGTGGAAACTAATTTAGATGCTGTGTGAGAGCGAACAGTTACAGCGTCTCAGACAAGTTAGGGACCACTGGGGAAACCTTGCTAAATGGCAATAGAGCCCAAGGTCAGGAAGAAGCTCCTCTGGACAGCACATACGATTCATATAAAATGTAAGATATAAAATATCCTACATTAGGTTAAAAAAAAAAAAAAAAAAAAAACTCCTTTCATGTGCAAAAAGCATTTTGGACTCATTTAAAAAACAAACTCCAGCGGACGGTGACCTCTGACTTCATCAAGGTATAATTGATGGCACTTATGTCCGGGCACGCTCTATCTGAATGTGTGAGCTGTCAGCTGTAGCAGCAGTCTGCCTAACGTCGTTCAGGTCAGGACAGGGGAACAGCTAAGTTCAGTGTGAGCTGGCAGTTTAATCAGAACCTCCGGCGTCTCTGGAAGCCGTGAGACTTCAGTATTTAACTGTCCGGGACACTTCTGGGTCAGGAGTGTGGGGGAGTGTGCATGAGAAACGGTGTGTGCTGAGCTTTAAAATTGCAGTTTCTAGTCTCGAGGCTTTTTGCGAGCAGGCTGATAAACTCAATTGTGTGTGCGTTTGTGTGTGTGTGTTGATCTGGGCCATAAGCCTGAAGCTATTGCTGTTACCAGTCACTTCTTCATTGCAGCCACTGATTGGTGATTGATGCCAGGTGAGCTCTGTACCACTGCAACTTTACACACCCAGTAAAGCAGCTAGTAGATGTGGCACCCATGGGATGTTTGGGTCCACCCAAGTGTGTCATATTCTGATGGAGACTAGATGAATTTGTTTATTTTTATATTTTTTATCTTTAGATCTTGATTCATCAATCTCTTCATAACATAATATAAATATATTTGTATTTGAGCACAATGTCCGGCTGATTACAGTAATACACATGTTTATGGGTTTTGATGTGAGGGACTTGTATCTATATTGTTGAGCACACTGTAGAAACTAATTTCTACCTTGGGAACCATACAGTCTATTTATCTACCACAACCAGTGCTCACATTATTCTACAAATGTAAATGAGATGAGGGTGAGTCGGGTGTGACGCTGCTGCCATTGCTCTAATTCTCGAAGATGAGCAGCAGTCGTTGAAGTTCCCAAGGCAACAAATACTCAAGGTTAAAGTTCTACTTGTTATGGTAATGACCATTGCACTATGTGCAGGTGTTGGTTGAATTGTAATCTTACTGAGCAAAAAGGAATTTACAAATGATGAAATACGTCTCTTACAAAAGCCATACAGGAAGACGTATAGTTGATAAGTCTGTTTAATACAGTTTTTATAATTTGGCAGTACTCAATTATAGATTGTGTGTGTTGCCTGTGAGTAGTGTGATATTTTAATTACTGCATGTTTCAAAGTTAAACGTTCAAAGTTTACCATGCTCGAGCTGTGGACACCCATCACAGTTGAGTATCCGTCATGGCCAGAGTCGACCTCTTTATACTGATCCTTTAAACCTTTACAAAGTCTTGAACCTTTTTTTGTTGGTTATACATTTAAGATACAACAGTTTCAAATGCACCAATGAGTGTGTTTGTGTGTGCATGAGAAACGCACCTGTGCTACAGCCACTTGCGTCTGCTGCTGTTGCTGCTGGAGCTGCTGCTGGAGCAGTTGGATCTGGTGGTGGACAGACAGGGGGGCACCTGGTGGCAGTGCGCCCGATGCAGGGAGCAGCATCCTGGGGCTGGACATCAGCAGAGAGGCCTCCTCTGAAGCCTGATGCCAGCGACAGAGAGAGAGAGAAATGAAATCAATATAAGGTGGCCCTAAAATGACTAAGACATGCTGACAAAGATTCAAACAGGACAGAAATGAAGCACATTTGAAACTTTATTATCAATTCATGTCACAGCGGAAAAGCTTGCAAATCAACATTTTAGACTATTATATAAACTACAATTACTGCTTCATGGTTGTATGCTGTCACCACTCAGATGGGTTTCAGAATGCATCAGATCAAATTTGAAAGGCTTCCCTAGAAGAGTTCTCAAGATATTGCGTTCACAAGGCCAAAATCATGTTTTGTGAGGTCATCGTGACCATGACCTTTGACCTTTAGCCACCAAAATCGAATCAGAGTCCAGGTGAACAATTGTAACAAATTTGAAAAAATTACATCAAGGTGCTACTGAGATATCGTGAGGGGTAATTACTGTCTTGAAAGAAATAATATAATAATATTGCACAATATCTTTCAACCTTATTTTTAATAATATCCTTTATTATCAAAAGGTTATAAAAGGTATCTACAGAAACTACTATTCAAAACAAGAGTCAGTTTTCAAAACTTGAGTTCACAAAAAGTTACAAGATTCAGGATGCAAATACACAGACAAAAAAACACAGAAAAGAAATCACTAATGAATATATAATCAGAACAAGCAATGGCATCAATAAAATGCTCTAGAGAACAAGACATCATCAAAACAAGAATCTGAATTTGAAATGTAGAATTGCTGATTAGTCGCACTAGTGTGGAATGAGCAGCGCTGAGAATGCAGATCAGCCGCCACTGAAACGCTCCGCTACAACAATAATGAGCTCTGAGACTCAGCTCTCCTTCATCTGATGCCATCACGGATCTAATTGTTTCTGGGCTCTGGTAACCAATGACACATTGTGCATCATTCTACCAGTCATAAATATATATTTAATTTTTTTTGTTATGCAGACATGGTGTATTGATCACTGTGTGGCTAGAAAAAAGCATCAGCACCATTTGGTATTTGAGGACAATGATAAGATCCAAACTAGCAACATCTTAGAGTGGGGGAAAGTGGGGAAGTGCTCCAGTGTGGATAATCAGATGTTATTTCCTTCTACTTCCTGCCATTTGACTTTCCTCCTTAATCCCTCCATCTGATTTGAAAAGAGTGCATGGAGAAAAAATAAAATCACTCATCTAACCTTCCAGCAATGCATCCCTTTGACTGGTGTCCAATCAAACACAACTGGTGATGCAGGATGTGTGATGCGACCTTGGGGTAAAGCGGGAGGTGAACTACCATGTTACGCCCCAGTCCTATCCATAAAGTGGCTGACACAGGTTGGGTGTCATGCCGGACCCATCCACATGAATGATTTCCAGTCCCACAGGTGAGACTGAATGGATTATGGAAATCCGTGTCGGATAATATACCTTCATAGTTATGTTTGGAAGGAGTGAAGATTACGTATTCGTCTTGGAGAGAAGGCTATATTTACATCTTTTCAACATTTGGCTACAATGTGTTGGAGCACACCTTGGGCAAACAGATTCCAACCCATCTCTAATGCATTTCAGATTCATTTACACATAGAATAAATAACTATACTTGACAAAAAGCCAAATAATATATTCAAACATGAATCACATCAAGTAGACAAAAAAGATTTGCCTTAAGTGTAAATTGGTTCAATTCCTCAGCCCATTCCTCGGCCCCCTCCGATGAAAATCTTTAACCTTGTTAACATCCATATGATGTTGTTAATATAATACAAGACATATGTTGAGTGAAATAATCAGTCAGTCAACACCATGACTGAGAGTTTCCACCTTGGAGCTGCAGTGAACCAATGACAATCTCATAAAAACATATTCAGACAGGTTTCATATGTCATAAACGTCAATGTCGTGGGGCTAAACAAATCTGAAACCATGTCAGTTCAGAGAGCTGGAGTTAGCATTAGCACAACTGCTAACACTGTGTCAGCCACTGCCAGTTTCAAGCCAACAAACAGCATAAACAAATAAAAGATGCTAACTATGCTAACTGATATGTCTGCTAGTCTCTGATTCTGTTCTCGACAGACTCCCCATCTGAGTCTGGGTCTGACTGAGGCTCAAACATGTGGCTGAGTCTCTCTGATGTTTCCTCCTCTAACCTTCTTGATGCTCTCTGCTCTTTCACCTGTCCACCTGGAGCAAGCAGGTGGTGGGCGGGGCTCAAGAACTGATCCAGATTTCTCAATTAGGAAGTAACAGTAGATCAACTTGACACCCACTTTTTGATATTTTTCACTTTGTATGTGAGAAAATTATGTTAACCAAAATATTAATCATAGCAGAGGATATACAGAGGATTTACATGGTATAAAACATGTCTGGAGAGGAACTTTCAATCAGAAAAGTGTTGTGAGTGTCCCATGCTGAATGTGAAAGCAAGCAATGTAAATAAATAATGTTTAAGCTGTATGTTGGAATAATTTGTTATTTTGTTACCTTAATTTTTAATGTGATTTAGCACGGCTCAACTGCCTTTTATTATTACAGTGCTACCTAGCAAGTTCCTGTTCCACTGGTAGTTTATAAAAAATGGGGAACACAATTGGCCATACAATCTTAGCTCTACTGGTTCCTGATGTTGTAACCTCCAGCTTGTACCAGTTACAGTAGATCCACAGCAACCGGTTGCTGGACATCAAACAGTCACATTGCTGTCAGATTTGAACAATCAGGCTGCTGACTGAATCCAGACTATGTCACATGTCTAACAGGGCACACAGAGTACTTCAAAGTGACTGCAGTTTTGACGCAGGGAGGGGTCAGCGAACAAAGTCGACACCTGATTAAATTGAACCTGAACCTGCCTTAAGGAATCCATGCCAAAACACTTCACCATCTGTCTCTGTTTAAAACACCTTCTGGTGACACATAGACAATGGTTTGCCCACACACACAGACACACAGTGAGACACATTCTCCATGAGAGGGATGTGTGACTGATCGCCTGTCTGAGGTGGATCTTTTAGGTTAATGAGACGAAATTATCCAAGTTGACAGGTTGTTTGGTGCCATTGCATAATGAATGGCTGTGTGTGTCTGTGTGTGTGTGTGGGCGTGTGTGTGTGTGAGCGTGAAAGAGAAGGAGCAAGGGAAATTTTGTTAGCAGAGATTCAGAAACATCAAAGATCAAATAAAATGGACTCACTTTCTCTTGAAGTGCCTCTTTTGCGGACACCTGAAACGACTGCTCGGCCGCGAACTAAGGGATGTTAAGGCAAAGAGTAGAAGTTCAGTAATCGGAAAAGTGAATAAGATGATTCAGCATTCAGACAAACAGAGAGCAGAAATGGTGACATGTTTGGATTTCAAGCACTGTGGACTCAGGAACTATTCTCAATTAATCAGAAACTGAAAGAGATGACAGACGTAAACAGACAGTCAGCAGCGGGAGAACGAGATAGAATATGGGTGGAAAAGAAGTTCATGAGCAGTCATCTCCAACAGTACGCCATTAAAATATATTTACTTTACTATTACTATGCCATCAATTCTTATAACAATGATGGATTAACCTATTGCCACAGGAAAGACGAAGCAGAATCTTCCACAGTCGGTTGGATATTTCTGGGTAGTGACATAAGCATAAAGACGGAGGAAAAAATTAAAAAGCCGTATTTTGACATTAAACATTGACATTGGGGCGGCTGTGGCTCAGGAGGTAGAGTGGGTCATACACTAATTAGAAGGTCGGTGGTTCAATCCCTGGCTTCTCCGGGTCGCATGTCGAAGGGCAAGATACTGAACCCCACATTGCCCCTGATGGCTGTTCCATCAGTGTATGAGTGTGATGTGTGAATGTGAGTGAATGGGTGAATGTAGCAAGTATTTTAAAGCGCTTTGAGTGGGCAGTAAGACTAGAAAAGTGCTATACAAGTGCAACTGTATTTACCATTTACATAAATGACTGCTTTAAATGTGAAAGTGCCATTAAGGGCCAGGTCATACTAGAAAAGAAGTGGTTCCTATGTCTTGTTATCAGATTGTGTTGGAAATCAAAGGTGTTTACAGCTCTTCAGAACAGCCACAATTGAAGGCAGGGTGAAAAGCTGGGTGACACAGAGAGGAGGGAGACGTGATATTATTTAAATGTGAGGATGACAGCACACACTTTCAGACAGTCTCTTCTGGATGGGATCCAGTGTTGCTTTGGTTGTTTATGTGAAAAGTGACAGAAATACAGAGAGAGAGAAGTTCAAACCCCAACTCCTTTCTCACCTCCACACAACTGACCAATCACGGTGTGAGGAGGGTGTGAATGTCAGAATGTCTATTATCCGACATTGGAAAGGTGTGGTGTGGGGGTAGGGGGGTTGTTGTTGTTGGGCTATTTGACTGTCTGACAAGTAGTTCTTAGAAACTTAGCAACTCTACACAGCTCTTAGCCTGTTTCAGCTCATGGTATTGGAAATTTGATGGCTTAAATTTAATGGCTCTCATCAACTCCATGGACTGTAAATGGACGGATGTAGCCTTTGTGAAGTCACCCACAGGTTTCTGAAGAGTGGTTTTGAAGCTCACTGTGAACTGCTCCACCGTCGCCATCTTGCCAGTGCCTTACTTTGCCCCTAACTCCCGGCTAATCCAAAAATAGGCAAAGAGGAGGGGCGTGTGTGGAGCCGAGACTTTGGTGGATTCCGGTTTGTCGCAAGCATAGACTCACCCACCTGTCACTAAAAGCGACCGTGCCCTCAATAATGCGGAACTCTAAGCATTAATAAAATGTAAACAGGTGCGTTATAGAAACAGTTGTCGTGAAGGAGGAACTTAGCTATAGAGAACAAAACTGTTTTTGTACCAGGTTGTAAACATGTTTATTTCTGCTGTAAAGTTGGACATTTTAACATGGGAGTCGATGGAGATTGACTCACTTTTGGAGCCAGACTCTAGTGGTCATTGGAGGAACTGCAGTTTTTGTCACTTTCAAGTTGGCTTCATTTTTCAGCCCTAGATGTTGCTGCCTGATCAACCCTCCTATATGACATTGTAGACAGCTGTTTTCAGCCAAAAAACTCAAGCAGAGTCTGCACTACCTGCCATTTTAATTCACAATTTGGAGAAGTGGGTGGAAGTTCAGAAGTCTGAAATTGTGCAGTTGAATGCAAGGACCAACAACAATGAAAAGGGGACTTGCATTTGTAACTCTGTGTCTGCTTGACGTATAAGTAGACAACTCTTTGCTAACATGCTATCAATAAGAGCTAAGTGAGTTTAGGACTTAAGGATTCAAGTGTATCAAGACCTCATTTCTGTGATTTTGCTGTGGAATATTTCTGCCCCCTGGTGATCACAAATCCCATAATGCAGCTTTAACAGCACATTAAAGAAGCAGCCAAAACATATAAAGAGGCAATGAAAAGGCAAATCAGCTGTGAACGTTTTCTCCTTCTGGCCAAAACAGAATTCTCCTGCTGAAAAATGTCACCTTGTTTTGACCTGCAATTACAGCGTCCCCTTGAGCCAATATTTGTAATTTCAAAAATGCCACGGCACAGTAAGCCCGAACAGCTATGAAGATTGGGCGGGCAAATTATTCCTAGCTGCCGAAACCTGGGGTGCCTCCTCAAAAATGGCTGCATAAGCTAGGAGTGGTTATGGCAAATTAAAAAAAAAAAAAAAATGTTGTGAAAGATGCATAATAGGACACTTATTGGATGAAGATTATTGAGAAAACAAAACACATTTGTAATCGTATTGTGTACAGGCACCGGGAAACAAAAAATTAATTCATAAAAATGCTGCAGTGGCGAAAGGATCCATCATCTTTCAAAGGTGGTTAACTCAGAGTTGTCATGTGGGACGCATAAATAAGTAAAGGAACGTAGATGATGGAGGGATGGATGAAAATGATCCACAGCAGTCAGTTCTCGTTTTTAGAGACAAAAACTGAGACAAGTGATGAATCCATCATGAATGCTTATATACAACTAGTGCTGTTTCTCAATTCGTGTACTTCCATACACTTGCTATTTTGAGTGTGTTCTCATTGACAAGTATGGCAACATGCAGCAGTAACACCCAGGTGCATTCAAAACATGGATGGACATTTCTCATCCTCAACATTCGCCATCTTGGCTTGCGGAAGGAGAGGGATCACTGATGTATTTTCAAACTTGTGAAAACGGCGGCAGAAGAAGGACACATCGTCGGCACGATGGCTGCCTAATTTCCACATCGCAGAACACGGGATGGTCACATAGGAAAGCAGAATGTTCATTTTGAAGTAAGGTGAGCGAAACAGCCGGCAGGTGGGCGTCCATTGCTGTCACCTGTTGCGATTGTCATTTCCGGTGAGTGCACAACAGCAGCAACTACACTTCCCTGTTGAAATTCACTCACTACACCAGCGAGTGTACATGAAGTATATGATTTGAGACACAGCATTTATCTACACACTCAGTCAAGCCCACATCCAAACACAAATGCAGTCTTTCTGAGTTTGCTGACTGAGTTTGCTGCATGTTCAAACATTGTTTTAGCCTCTCTGCACTGTGTTTACTGTACAGAATGAGAAACAACAATCCACCTCTGTATACTCAATCCTGTTTAGCTGTTTAACACAGTTAAAGCCAATTACAGAAGACAGTTTGAATATTCTCCTCTACTAAGTGGGGGGAATAAAGAGGAGGGAGAAAAGCAGTCCTCATGATAACTGCTCAAGTCTGGTCTGCCTGAGGGAAACTCAGCTATTACCATCAAATTCCCACCCATACACATGCTAATACAGGTTGTTAGCAAGCAGCTGGAAACTGCCTTTATCTTTTGCCTCGTTAAAGAATGTAAAAGAAATGAAAAGGGAAAATGAGACAGAATTGAAACTAAAGATAGATGACACGAGATAAAGGAAGTCTTTATTTCTCATTCTCCAGCTGTGATTACACTAGTTGCTCTCTGTCTGTCAAACAGACTGTCCCCTCCCACACACACAGACAATAAAACACTAAAAGGTTAGACAGGATCTGGCATCCTTCACTGCAGACAGCGTCAGCTACAGATTTCCAACTTTATCTGGAGCTCTTGAGAAAGAAGCCTGCGAGATCGGCCTACTGTGGCTTCGGATCATACCATCAACTCTAACCATCATTATATGGCAGTAGTTTAAGGCTATGTTCACACTGATATGCTCTCGTTCAGATGGTCGTTTTAGCTCAGTATAAGAAATAATCGCATCTGAAATCTGCGTACACTGAACATATGTGTGCCAAATGTTCAATCTCAGTCATTTGGTAAACTGAGCCATGAACAGGTGGTAACCAAATAATTTCTACTTACTAAAAAGCTTTGTTACTACTTTCTACAAGTGGTGTATATATAGGACGCAACTGTACAGTCACGGACTAGAATTGATTTAGTGACTTTGTGAACTCATGCAGTTTTCCACATATTGTTTTGACAAAATCCGACAACAGGTCTGAAAGCTTAGTCAGAGCCACAGTTATATCTTCTACTTAAGCAAAATCCAAGAGCTGTGCCCTTTAAAGCACAAAAGGTGCAGTGGCTGCAGTTCATTCTGGTCTCTTGAGGATATTATTAGTGGTAATCTTGTCATCGGGTTAGTGCATTATCTGTTGCTGTATTGCTGTCTCTTTTGAAAATGTCTCTGTTTACACTCAATCAAAGAAACTGGCATATCATAAACCGGCAGTTAGACAATCGGGATTTTAGCAGCAGCAGAGCAGCAGCTTAGAAGTTTGTTTGTTTTTTCTGCCTCTACTCCGATAAGGGAGTGAAGGGTGACATTTAGCAAAGGGCCCACAGGTTGGACTCGAACCCAGGCCGCTGCGGTAAGGACTAAGCCTTCACGGTGAGGGCTTTACCAGGTGAGCCATCGGGACACCCCTTAACAGTTCACATGTAGTCTCAATGGGCCATGTTTCAGTCACTATTTCATATTTCACATATACATACTTATTACATAATGCATACTTTATTTCATACTCTCATTGTCTAACAACAGAAACAGAAAAACGTAAATGAGAACAGCTTTATTGAGTATTCAGCTGTATTAAAATACTGTATATGTTAGTACAGAGAGGAGGAGAGAAGCAAACTGATAAAGAGCTGAAACTGGCTGACACACAGAAGAATGCAAATCTGATGTGATGTCATGAATATGCCAATTAACACATTAGAAAGGCTTTACACTTTGTTCGGTTTCTTGTAGTTCGTTTTCAGCTGGCGACTCATAGGAAAACATTCCCATGTGCAAGGTACTGAAAAATCAAATCATCAGACTGCGCGGCTAACAAGAGAAACAATCCCAGCAGTGAAATACTGAGTCTGGTCTCTCCTTTATAAATGGGTCAACAGATAGGCTGTATTTTTATTGCCTGCTTGTGTGAAGAGTATTGAAAAGATAAATCTCTGTCCTGTGAGGCAGCTGAGGACGCAGCCAGGGAAACAGGCCAAGTGTGAGTGTGAGTCCCTGCGACACAGAGGTCACAAGTTTAAAGCTAAGGAGATGTGGGTTTTGGGTGGCTTTTACATCAAATTTAAATCACTTGGGGACAAAAAGAAAAGCATACAGTTTGCATTTTCATTATGGTTTATTAGATACTAGCCAACATTTTGGCATTAAGACTTGAAAAGACTTCCTGTCCAGGGTTCTTTGCAGAATTAGCTTCTATTTTTCTATGTTGATCATTTCCAAATATTCTGATTGCCAACTGCTTTGTGACAAATAAATAACCGAACAATATACACAGCTCTATCTCTGCGTTTGCTGTCAATCTCACCTGCCACCTCTGCCCTAGCTGGCTCTCCTACAGCATGTTGGCTGCTGTCCTCCTCCTCCTCCTCCTCCTCCTCTCCTACATCTCCCTCTTCATCAGCTACAGCTCTCCCCTCCTGACCCTCTCTCTGGCTGCTTCAGCTGCCACAGCAGAACTGGCCGAAGCCTGGATATACTGGAAACAAATTAATTTGATATCTAATCACACTGGTCCGCCTGTTCAGCTTTCGCACGTGTGTTTTCTTAGGTTTTTCTAGGTACTCTGTTTGCTAATAGCTCTGGTCCAGGATAAGTCCTTTTGAGTCTTACAATATTTTACAATATTCATGTTGATTGAGGGAGCAAACAGAGCCCCAGAGTTAAAAAACTTGATCATACTTGGACAAGCTGCCGTTGTTAATGTGGTTGAGAGAGAGAGAGAGAGAGAGAGAGAGATGTCCTGCCATATCTGCTCTATTTGCTGTTACAACTGAACTGCTTCCATGTTCAGATCTAATGAACATATTGTAATGGCTTACGACTGGAAATGATTGTCAAATTACATCATTGTATGTGGATGACATTTGATTTTATTTATATGATGAATTCAATTCCATTTTTGCCGTATATTTCAGAGATCTTTGGTTGACATGGGGACTTGTATTGATGATAGTCAGAAATAATGTACAGTGACAAACCTGATGATGGAGAAAAAAAAATCAGGTTTAAAGTTCAATTTGTCTAATGTTGTTTGTCTACTGAATCTGAGGATACTTACAACTTGAACTGCCTTTACATCTGCCTTTATAATCCAAGAAGATGTCTTCATCAGAGCCAATAATAGAGAAATTTGTTCCAAAACCTTACAATAAGTCTGACAATGCTTATTTTTAAAAGAATATTAAATCTTGCATTAACATTTTTTGGATTAATGGCAAAGTAAGAAGCAAATGGGGTTTTTTGCTAATATTTTGGGTCCTGTAACTTTATTATTTTGTTTTAGATATGTTTTAGATACTGTGTGTATCTTTTTATTAAAGTCAGTGTAATCCTGACATGATATGCTTGAACTTTAGGCACATTAGTTCCTTCTTTGGTATTCTTTCTCCAGTCCTAGCTCATATTCAGCTTCTGTGATTTGAGTGAAACTTCAAAAACGTATTGATTGCATTTTAGGGAAGGTGTCCCATGTCTAACTCGTTGTTAATCCTCCTGGCTCTGCCGCCTCTCTACTCTACATCGATGGCTGCATGTTTTGTATGGACACATTTCATTTCCAAGTCACACAGACAGGAAAAAAGGTGATTTCTACACCTCCTCTCTCCTACCTACACAAATCTTAATGTCATCATCGCACCGTTGTCCCAAGGACAAGTAAATACTCTTATGTGTGAAAAAAAAAAAAATTCATGGTGGTTGCAGTCTCCATGGATAAAAGCTTTCGGAGCGAGGAACAGACATTCCTACTTTGGTGCTAAAACCCTGTACTGCACCGTAGGGGGTGTGTTTTATAGTAATGCATTAAATCCCTTGAGTCTCATATGGAAAATACCGTCAGCTGTTTGCATACCAACTGCTCAAATATTAGCACCATTCATAATAATCAAATTCAATAAATTGCTTATAGAAAAGGGACACAAAATTAAGCAACACAAAACAAACTCACAAAAACAACTGACAAAAAATGAGTTATGAGAACAATTAGTAAAAGCATCTATTAAAGCAGCACTTGGGAATTTTGGTGAGAAGCAATTTAGATAAGACAAGTTAATACCAGGATCATCATCATGTCAAGTTTCTGTAAGAGAATTACTACTTCTCTTCACTTGTAAGTGAATATTAAAAACATGCACTGAACAAACATTTTACTGATCAATTTGAAAATATTGATTAGACTGGATCATTCCGAACAAATAACACACTGCTAATTTCACTGTTATTTATAGTAGGGCTCAAAGTGTAAAGTTTGCATAAAATCAGGGTGTTGGATGATGGACCAATAAATAACCACCACACTTGGGCAGCATGCAAACACCAGATGTCTCTGAGTCTTTTGTGTCTGTCAGGTTCACCTGAAGGTGTTGGCTCAAAAACATCATCTGAACCTCAGTATTAAAGGTCCCATATAGTATAAAGTGAGATTTCTATGTGTTGCTTGATTATAAAGCAGGTCTAGGTTCTATATTAATACTGTGAAAGTATCAAAGCGCTCAGTCCACAGAGAAATGCACACAGCCTGTATTCAGTAACTGAGCCTTAAAACCAGCCAACAGGACTTCTGTAACTTTGTGATGTCACAACAAAGCAGTCACCGCTCTCAGCCATGCCCCAAGAAAAGTTTAAAATATGGGACCTTTAAGTTTCTAGGGATGAAGAGAAGCTGCCAAAGCTTCCTATATCAGTAGATCCACTCTGACACTCCTCTGCACTGATATTATACTAAACACAGCACAATGTAGAAAACATAGGAAAGGAAATTTTGAGATGCAGGTTCTATTTGTTTTAAAGCAGACATTCTGCTGTTCTCATTTAAACTGCTTTAATGATTTTACTGTATTTTAATTATACAGTATGACTTGCAGTAGTAATATAAAGGCCAAAGTAAACAAAAAAATTCCATACATTATTGTATTTTCTAATATTTTTCATCAAGTTTCCTGGAAAGAACTGTTATTTGGTACAAATCATGAGGAGCATACGACTGTCCTTAAAAGAAAAGCTCAATTTAAACCAGAATGAATGTTAATTCAGTATTTGCCCATTAATAGAAAATGTATTATTCATATATGTTTGTTTGTATTTCAAATTTCACATTTGGACATGCTACATTAGAAATGTACCAACTAATCATCATCTCTAGTTCTCATTCTGATTACACAGTTCCTTTGAGGAAATGTCTTTTATTTATTTATTTGGAAATTACGAATCTGTAAATAAAGTGTTATCAAAAAAACAATTACTGGATTGGGTTGAGCAGACACCCAAAACTGAAGAGTCAGATATAGATCAGAACATCCCTTATTTGAACTGAGATCTGTGACTTTCTTGCTAACTATCACTTCAAACAGAGGCTCTGGACTGGTGGCCCCCCTGACCCTTTGGGCCCCTAAGCCTGTGCCCATTAGGCCCATTCAGTAATCATCCACATAAGGCTGTGTTTGTAATTTCAGGTCTGGATCAACTGAGGCAAACTAATGATGGGATGAGAGAGAGAAAAAAAAGAGAGCAGGAGTTCTGTCAGCGGAGCGCTGCCTGTAGCACTACACTCAGAGATCAGAGTGTTTACACCTGCCTGACAGCATCTGAAAGTGGGCCAGAGGCAAAAACCTCTATCAAAGCATTTGTTGTACAGCCTCACTTTAAAGCACACAAGCCTGTGCGAAGGCACAAACACACTCCACGTCTCTAATTCACACAAAGGAAATAACACCTCTCACTTAAACTGTTGCACTGATCTCCAGTTTTTGAATAGCAACTTATAAACACAGGGCTTTGAAATCATGTTGACATTTTGTTTCATGCGGAGTCTGATCTTTTTTCTTTCTTTTTCTTTTGTTATGCACAACACTCTACACACTCAACATGCTTTTTATTGAAGCACTGATGACCACCTGCCTGCACAAAACACAGCGCAGCCTCTTGAAGTGTGTAAAATGTATTTATCTCCAAATTTTGTCTTTCCAATTTGTATTGTATTTAATTCAAGCCCTTTAAAAGTCAAAGTCCTGACTCGACCCTGTGGACACAAAGCCCAAGGTAGGATTGATGCGTGCTCTCCCTGAGTCCTCTGGGAGCGTTTGAACGCAGGGCGCCAAGAGATTTGTCAGTCTAACGGGAGCTGACAGGAGGAGAATGAACTTTAACACTCGCAGGCTGCTTTCCCTTTCATGGGCTTCCAGAGAAACCCTGTAGTGCATCAAATCCCTCTGCTAGCGAACATACACGCACATAAAAATGCATACACACGGGCACACACATCTTATTCAGTGTTACCACCCCCTCCCCCCACTTGTCCCTGCACATTCCCATTTAATCTGTCAAACTGTTAAGAGTGACAAATCTGTCAAAGGAGGAAAATTGAAGAGAGCACATACAGTATATGTACGCACAAAAGCAGCCACACACAAATACACACACTTCCTCCAATGACCTGAGAATAGAGGTCATTGCTGGGAGCTCGTTGTTTCAGTGATTTCACGCCATGTTGCTTTCAATCAGGGGCTGTAATGAAAGGTTTCATAACTCTACATTAATGGGTCCCAGAGACTGTTAAACAGCTGAATAGCTTTGGTTTTTGTAACTCCTAGTCGGGACACAGAATGTGTCCCAGAGTCCTGCTCTGGTGAGTTCTCGGTGACGCGAGTGAACAGGTTTGTTTTGGCGAGTCTGGAGCCTGAGGTGACATATCACTCTCACTGGGGTCTTGATGAAAAGTTGAAGAAACTCTGGCCAGGGGTGTTGCCTAGCAGCTGATCTGGTTAATTATTTAGCATTAATTTAGACTGCCTAAGGAAATACATAATTACCCAGAGTTAACTACAGATCAGGGCTCTTTCCTGTAGAGGGGGGGCTTTTGACAGTTTTAGTGGCAAGGTGAAAAACAAAAAACTTTTCTTTGAATCAGGTTTTGTGCAATAAGCATCAATAATTCAGAAACTCAGCTCAGCAGCAGAAACAGAACAAGACATTTTCTTAGTCGTGTTGGCAGATTTGCCCTCTGAGATAATTTTGACAAATGCTGCAACTTTAAGGCCACAGCTTCTGTCTCAAAAGCGCTCGGTGATGAATGTTGGTGCAATGATATTTTTTATTTTTTTGGATAAGAAAGGTTGCAGCCTTGTCGTGTGACTCCATCAGATGTGGCTGATTTCCCGATATTTTTATTCTGTAGCTGTAGAAACTACACCAGCTTCATGTGTTGTTTGGTTTTAACGCTGCAGTAAGTTTAAAAAATCATGACATTTCTAAAAGCATATATGACACTTGTTCCTTCAAATGGGATGGTGTAAAGAAAAACTCCAGAGAGAAGCTCAAATGCACCTCCACACACCTGGACAATGACTGTATAAAGTGGGTTTTTGTTGTCTTTTATAAAATGGTACAAAAATAGTTGGATTCGGCCCCCCCTGATCCCACTCTCCTACAAAGGTTATCATATACTGTTGGCACTCTGATTGAAACATACTGTGAACTTTAGGGCACTAAAACGAAAGATTGTGGATATGGTGAAATCGATGACTTTCATGACCCTAACCACGCTGCAGATTGTCTCAGTCCTGGAAGTTAACAGAAAAGCTACAGGAAGCGTCGATGTGCCACACCTTGACAGAGGTGGGCTGGTTAACCAGACGTACATTTGCAAGACCAACCAGTTAGTCCTCAGGAGGGGTGGACAGTAACAGAGTACAATAACTCAAGTGCTGTACTTGAGTTTCTCTTTTCTCTTTTTTTTGGAAACTCTTAGGCTTTTACTCCACTACACTTGAAATACAAATATTGTACTTTTGAGTCCACTACATTTCTATGAAGTAAACTTACTTTGAAGCAGAGCTTTTAGTCTGTGGAATTATTTATTTTTTTATTTTGAAAATGCCATAGACCGCACACCGAGAAAAATCAATCACAGCCAACTCCTCCACTGTCAGTCATGTTTGAACAGTTGAGTTTGAACCTGGCAGTGTCCTAACGATGGCTGGGATAGATTAAAAAAATGAAGCAGAAGATTCTTCATCAGAGCATTGTGGCCTTATTTCAAGGTCGTGTTTGAAATTTTAGAAGCAAAAATGGTTTTCATTTAAAATGTTTGCTGTGTTTACCACAACCAAACTCTATCACTGCCTTCAGCAATTCACCATCCAACTAGAGAAAGCACGTCAAGGTTTGTAATTTTTTTAAAATTCCAGATAAACTTTTAAACAGACAGCTTGTAGTAGTTCGCGCCACTTTTTCTTTTTGTTGATTCAGTTGTGTTTTTCTACAGGCTTTTATTCTACAGTTTCTACAGTAAGTCAGTTCATTCAGTAGCTTGTTTCAGAGTCATTAGGTTCTGTAAATCAAGTGTGGAACAATACAATTATGTGTTGACATAAAAAAATAATTTTAAATAAGTATTTTTAAAAATCAAATACTCCAGTACTTTAATACAAATACAAATTTGACTGAATAGCTTTCCCTTGTGCCATTATGTTTCATCACAAGACTTTCAAACTGTATTTTTCTTTTTTTATGGATGATGACCTCCGTTAAAGTGCAGTGCACAGCCACTGCCCAGAGCCTTTCTACAGGAGTGTCTGGGACTGTCTCATCCTCTGTGTGGGAGACATGCTTCACGTCAATTTTGACTTCTCCTATATTTAACCAAAATCACAATCTTTCCCTGCATAAAATTAAACATGTTAATCACACTATAGTCGCCAGGAGCAGATATAATGAGAAAACTAATCAAATATGTTTTACAGATATGTTTATGTTTATATGAGTCCAATAATGTTTCTGAGATTCAGGGGATGAAAACATTTAGGAGACAATATTGCATCTTGAAACTATGAAAAGCAATAATTTCTCTAAATTGTTTTGAAACTATAAACAATATTTTCCCCTTAACAACGCAGTGAGGATGGAGCACATGGAGCCGGTCCAGGTGCTCTCCCTCAGCAGAGCCCGGCAGGGGGAAGTGATAAAAAAATAAAAAACATAATAAAATGATTATAATGCAACATTGCTGCCAACTCAATGCAGAGCTGAAGTTCTGGAGCCAAAGAGTAATGTAATAAACATCAACCACCGCCACCCCCCCCACCCCCCATCTGCCCTCATCATGCAGTGTCTTCCTCCTGCTGCTGCCTCCATCAAAAACACAATTACACCGCTGCATACTGCTGGAAATCCCGGCTACTACACCGCTCTGCCAGCTGAGCCACACAGCTACCGGCGCTCACACACCTCTGGTTATAG
The DNA here is from genome assembly GCF_002814215.2 of Seriola lalandi dorsalis. Classification (NCBI taxonomy): domain Eukaryota; kingdom Metazoa; phylum Chordata; class Actinopteri; order Carangiformes; family Carangidae; genus Seriola; species Seriola lalandi. Next base: position 5,210,490 of record NW_019525437.1, read on the forward strand.
ATAGACTGCTGGTGGCGAGTTTCCACAGGCCAGAGAGCAGACGGTCTGACCGAGCTGTATCATATCTCTAACACTATGAGGCCGCACAAACACAAACACGTGAGCTGGATGACTGGCTTAGTAGTCTTGGTGCTCAGCTGCCAACATGCAGCCGACAGCCTCGGAATAGAAACATGATAGTGGCAGACAGAGAGCTATTTCTACACCTGGTGTTAATTTGATTTTACTGCTGGTTAATACAGGCATGTGTGTTCAAATCAAAGTCAGAGACATTTTTCATTTGAGGCCTAAAGGAAAGACATTAAACTAGAAAATCTTGTGTAAACTTGGATTTCCAGTGTTACACTCCTGGGTCAGGCTGGCAGGAGGGGAATGAGCAGATTTCTGATTTCTTGCCAGGTTTTCAAACCTTAACCTGAGCTGACTCCAGATTTTGATGCATTTTATAACCGAATCTGTGTGGAGCTTTTTCCTTGACTTCTTGTCTCTAACTCTAACATTAATACACAAACATCTGTTTGCCTTAATTATGCCAAAAAATTCAATGGCATTTGAAGGCCCCATATCATATAAAGGTCAATGTCCATGTCCTCTTTGAATTTAAAGCCGCTCTAGGTTCTATATAGAGATGAAACAGTTACCGGTTTCACACTATACAACGGTATAAATGGCAGACGCTTAGTATTACCGTTTTAGTATTTACCTGGTTTAACAGCACCGGGCCCTACAGGTGATAGGTGCGTCTACAGTGTCTGTGCTCTGAAAGATGTCACAGAACTGAAAAAAAAAAAATCTAGTTCTATATTAATACTGTGAACGTATATCAAAGCGCTCAGTCCACAGATAAATGCACACAGCCTGTATTCAGAGACTGGGCCTTAGAACAAACCGTCGGGACTTCTGGAACTCTGTGATGTAACAACAATGCAGTCACCGCTCTCAGCCATGCCCAAAGTCCCGCCCACCTGGACCCACCATCCAACCTTGCAGGATTTGGTTTCTCTGAGTGTTTACCTGAAATCTGCTTTATTTTTATTTGACCACTTAGAAAACAGTCAGCAACCTGTTGTTACTAGAGCTCCAATGAGAAGCCTGAGAGAGGAGATGTAAAACTACATTGAGATGGTTTTTGGTTCTTAAAACCACAAATATATCTTCTTATTGACCAACACTTCAAATTAAACACAGGAGGAAGGTGGAAGATATGGGACCTTTAACCTTCAGGTAATTTTTTGTGATATTCTTTCTTTGTTTGCTTGTTGTGTGTTTTTTTTTTGGCCGTGTCTGCCTTTATCACAGAGCTGACAGCAAAGACAGTATAGACAGAGAGAGCAGACAGATTCTTTGCTGGATGTGAAGCAGGTATGTCATTGTTCATGGTGAGCACCTCAACCACTTTCAAAGCAGTCAATCCCCCTAAAGCACCTGCAGTAAATCTTCTCTTCACAAATGAAGTGAAAAGCCTCTCTAGAAAAATGTTGGTATATCCTTCCTAGCCTAGTGTCTACCTTTTAGCAAGAGGTCAGGTAGTTAGTTAGTTGAAGGATCCAAGATCATGATAAATGTTTTTCTTGGACTAAAACTGTGTATTGACACATGGTGTCAGAGAGAGAGTATTTCTATTGTCCCTCTTGGTGCTTCTGGAAGTAACTGAAATCATTTCTTTCTTACAAGTAACCATAGCTCATTATGTCTCCTAATATTCCAGGTGTTTGTACTAAATGGTTGGAAGAGAAAAGTACTCTATTCCACTGTGTGTGGGAGTGTCCAAATATGATGATTAAGAGATGTTTGATACTAAAGTCCCCTTTAAATGTCAAAATCTGTGGTCTTGGAATATATCCAAAGGACTTTCTACAAACATTAAAACAAATTAAACTTCTAGACTTTGGACCTCTTCACTCCAGAAGAGCCATTGCACTATGTTGGAAGAGTGTGGATGCTCCATCAATGAGAATGTGGACAAAGGAGCTTTAAGACTGTGTTGGTCTGAAAAGACTAGATTACATTGTTAAGAGAAAGTGGAAAGACTTTCTTCAACTCTGGGAACCATACATGAATATATATGGCTATATATGGAAAAGTAGGCCTTACCTGAAAGGAAATTGTGAACAATTACAGGGAGATATTTTTGTTTTAGTTGTGTTATCTGATATTAGTGCAAGTTGAGTGTGAGTGTATGTGGATGTGTGAGTATGTGTAATGTAGGTATTTTTGATCCCAAATTTTTGTATTGTTGCTGTCTGTTGCAATCTGTTAATGAAATGATAATAAATATATAGTGGAAATAACAGTTTAAAAACACAGATTATAAAACATGTAATATATAATTAAGTACAAATATTAAATGTGTAAATTAAGGCAGTGGAGAATAGAGCAGTTTTTAGCTTCTTTTTAAAGCCAGTTACAGTTTGCATGGATGTGATATCCACTGGGAGCTGGTTCCAGCAGTGGGCAGCAGAGTGGATGAGTGCTATTTCTGTTTTAAGTTTTAACTCTAGGCACCACTAGCTGACCAGCTCCTGCAGATCTGAGAGACATATTGGTGGAAAGGAACTGGTGGAAAAGAACAAGGAAAGGTGCAACACACATTTACCCTTTTCTGTGAGAGCTTGCAGTTTTGTCCAGGCCTTGAAATACTGTGGGCGCTTTGGAGAGATGATGCTTTGAAATCTTGCACTTTTTCTTAATAAAGTAATCCACGTCGGGACCAGAGATACCAGCTTGGGGCAAATTAACCTTTACCTCAGGAAAGCCAGCCTGCAAAAGCCATAGCAACATTTTTCTTTGTCCCTGCTGAGATCCAAAATCTCACCAAAGCATTTCGAAACTAATCCCCAACTCTCGCTAAAATACGTTTCGTGGACTTCAGATGACAGTTGTGTTTTACTTTTAACCTTATTGAACTGACCTACATTCACACATTGTCAGTATTTTCTAGCGTGTATCATTTTGTGCATTATTTGTTAACAGCCATTGGTCCACAGCAGTGTAATGTTGGTGGAGAAAGATCACAAGGATATTTGACATAAATCTCTGCTGGCCAAAAAGGAAAAAACTCAACATTCTGTACATAAACATACAGAGTGTGATTTACCTTGTTCTCTGTGTGGTTTAGATCAGGTGTCTTGGCTGTGGCGTCCAGATCAGTCACTCCTCTGTTGACGTTCAACTCCTCCGCCGCTACCACCGCCGCCACCTGGCTCACCTCTTCTGCGTCAATGTCCGTCTCCTCAGCGACGGTCGCAGTCTTCTCTGCGCCTGTTAGCTCCCGAGCTGAGCCGAGGAAAGTACACACACATACAGGTGGATAAGCACGCACACCTGCATACACACATGTGGGCATGAGCATGTACACACACACACATGAGGTGGACACACATGAATAAACTCGAGTAAGAAACATCATACAGCCACAGTATCATATATGACTATATAATTGAATAAGACTCAATGTTTTAGCTGTTTAATAGTACAACTCTTAAGCAAATAAACAGTGAAGTTAGTCAACACATAACCACAGAAAGAGCTATAAGACATTGCAAATATAAATATACAACTCTTCTCTGGGAGTTTCCATTTTGTGTTTTGAGCTTTTAAACAGCATACTGGTTGTGGTTAATGCATTTTTAATGGGACAAATTGGTCCAAATGGGATACAGTTTGTGGTTTCAATGAAGCAGATATAATCAACAGTGGAGTTCAACAACATTAACAGTATTAAATCAACACACTGAAACCAACTAAAAAAAAAATCAAATCAAAAGTCTTAATTTCTAGAGAAAGGTGTTGATTTTGAAAACCTCCAACAATTATAACACTGTCTTTGCCTTCAGCGGTCCAAACCATGTGGAACATTTTACTATTTCAAGTGTTTTTGATTTGCCTCACCAGAACAAAACACTGTTTGTCACACTTGCTGGAACTCTTCTTCCCTCCACTACAATGCCTGAAGTTGTTGGCTATGTATCACAACCTCACCCAATTCAAAGTAAACTGTATGAGTGGAGAACTATTAGATGCCAGAACTCTGGTACAGTTTTAATTGCATTTTCTTGTTTAAACAAAGTTATAAACAACTGCTTATGAGACAAAATTGCATTAGCTCTCTGCCAACTAAAAATAACCAGGTGTACCAGGCGCTACAGGGACTGTAGTCACTTAAGTGGTAAAACTATCTCTACACAAAACAGATGGCAGGTACTAATATTTCCACAAAGCTGCCTCTAACAGACCCCTGAGAAGTTCCAGGAAAAATAAATAACTTTCAAAATCTGAAAAGTACTCAAAAGTAATCAACACATTTATGGGCACTCATGTGAGAATTCATACTCCAAATAAATTGGGGGCAGCATATTATCAGAAAATTGGGGTGTCCACCCCTATTGGAATAAACAAGCAAATCCTTGTCTCTCCCCCGTCCCCGTTCTCTTTGACATTTTTGGACTGGCAATCGGGCATGCCAGGACGAATCCCAGTGGGATCCCGCAGCAGTGGACCAATATGTGCCTGTCACTCAGGGTGCGCATGAGAACGTACTGCGTGCATGTGCAGTGGCTGGGCCCACTGTCCAAAGACAACCAAGTTTCAACCCTGACCATCATCCGCATCTTGAATGAACGTTAGCTTGAATAAATCTAAACTCAGCATGGGGTAGTTGTTGACATGTTGCCTGCATTGACTGAGGGAGTGATGTTTTCCGCACAGGTTTATCTGGCCATCTGATTATGTTAGATTATGTCTTTCTTTGGTTATTATTTAACTGACGATGGCGATTTCACACCTAGTCTGCCCAGTCAGAGAGACTGTTAGGATGTAGTGGTGGCAGGAATAGAGGATGAGCCACAAAAGGTCCAGAAACACGAGAGAGAGGGAGAACAGCTGGAGCAGCAGCATCAACAGCTGAGCTGAGGAAGGAGTGGAGGAATATCGCTGAGAGAGGACAACTGCAACACAGGTTTATAGCTTCTTAAAAATAACTTTGAAAATATTTAAACGAGGACTTCACAAATTCTTGACGATTCAAAGTATTCAAAGAGTACTGCTTTGTTTATTTCGTAGCACTGATCCAACATTTAGCAGGGCATGGCCAGATGTTTAGTGAAGCCAATTTTATATGACAACATTATAGGAGCAGTTTAACATCTTGGAAAATATATTTATTTACTTATTTACTTTAATGTCTGTGCATGCAGTATGGAGCTGGAGTCAGGACAGGGTTAGCCTAGCTTCACATAAAGGAAACATCTGGACTGGCTTTCAATTTAGATCAAAAAGACATCTGACAAGACCTCAAGATTGCTAATTATGTTTTATTTAATCCATTTTTTTTTTTTTTTAAAGAAATTTAAAGACAACAGTTGTGTGCAGTGCTATGTACTGTAACTGTTTCAGTTTATCTATCTGCACTGCCTGGTATGACATTCTAGGGAAAGAAACCAAAAAGTATGATTACAAACATGTGAAACTATTTCTTATTTCTCACATGTGAAGACAAGCTCCACAGAAGAAGAAGAAGCTGAGATTGAAAAGAAAAGGGTAAAAGGTGGAGCTTTAAACAGGAGGTGACATTACTCTCCATTTCCTGATCACCACAGTACTCTTCCTCTGGCTCCTCTGACTCTACTGTTATATTCTCATATCCTCCTTTAAGCTGCCAAGTCCCTACTGAGAATCTGGGCCCATATTCACAAAAAATCTTAAGGCTAAAAGTAGCTCCTAATTTGCTGATTTCAGGGAAACTAACTTTAGGACTCTATTTTTCTGATGACTTACGAGGGAATAATGATCGTTGTGGAGTTTTTGAAGGATGCAGTAAGATCTCCTACCAACCGAAACAACCCAATCAGTGCGGAAATTAAGTGTCTGGCAATGCTGCGCTACTTGGCAACAGAGACAGGCTGATCTATTCACCAAACAATAAATGCAGCCTGACCTACATTGTAGGACAGTTCATAGGATCTCCTTTGGATTTTCAACAACTACAGAGAAATAAAGCAGCTTCATGGTCTGTCTACCCGGTGTGATCGGTGCCAGAGATGTAAGCATGTACAAATTATTGTACCATCACAAGATGAGGAGGTATTTGTAAATAGGAAATCAAAATCACACCATACGCACAGGTTGTAGTAATGCTGTCTGTACAGTTGTAGACATTGTTGTACATTGTCCAGGATCTACACACGAGTCATGGATCTTAATGGAGAGTGACCTGAGGCAGCTTTTTGAAAGGATCATATTCCAGCTGGATGTCACCTAGTGGGGGACTATGGAAATCTTCTCACACCTCAACACACATTTTCTTCTTTTTTTTCTATCAAACTTCAATTCAAATAACTCACACACACTTTTAAATTTGCTCCTCAGTTATTCAATATGTATTTTGGTGCCCATATCTATCCGTTTCCTTCACGCTTCCTGTCCTTTCCTTCTTTCATCTTCATTGCTGCTCCTCCTCCTTCTACATCATACCTCTGCTGTCCATTACACCTCCACCATCTCTTGTCTGCCTCTTTTTCCCATATACACTTGACTTCTTCCTCCAGTGCACGCAGCTATTAGCGCCGTCCTGCCCCTACACTTAAACCTTATCTCCAACATTCTGGCACAGGCACACTGTGGCCTCTTCTCCCTCCTCAAAAGCCTCATCCTTGATAACCTGCTGCCAGCACTGAGCTGACTTGTCTCTCCATCACCGCTCCGCTTCCTCCTACTCCCTATCCAGATCAGTGCTGTGCTGCCCTTCCTCCTGCTTTGTGCTGCTGACATGTCTTCCTGCCCTCTGCCACTTCACTTGCTCTGACTTAGATTTTTAATTCAATTTAACTGACAGAAGAAAGAATAACTGTCTCTTTGTGGAGAGACAGTTATTCATTTTACTACATTACAACATTCAAATACAGAAAGGTGCAGATATGAGCTTTGCACTTTGAGCTCTGTTTGAACTAAATAAAAAGACTCAAATAGAACAGCAAGGAAGCTGCAAGGATACCAATGTGAATTGTGTGAGACATGGAATAGAAAAAAAGTGCAACATATGAACAGATTCAATTACTTTGCGTGAAATGCGGAACTGAAACATTTCTTGGGTTTAATGCAAAATATACCCAACAGTGGTTCGCACTGACACTGACAGCAAGAAGGTCATTCTGTGTGGAGTTTGCATGCATGGTACTTTGGCTTCCCCCCACAGTCCACAGACATGTAGGGTTAGGTTCATTGGTGGCTCTAAATTGCCTGTAGGTGTGAATGTGAGCGTGAATGGTTGTTTGTCTCTGTATATCAGCCCTGTGATAGACCGGCAAACTGGCCAGGGTGTACTCCGTCCTCGTCAGCTAGGATTGGCTACCCTGCCCGTGACCCAAGTGGTATGGCTAATGAATGAATATTTCAGGTTTTTAAATGACATTTCAATCCCACATAAACTCTTGAGCCAGTGTCAATGAAATGTGGTATTTCTCACATAGGTTCTTGAGAGGTTAGGGGCTCGTGTCTATTGTCTATGTTGTTGCTTTTGTCTCAAGGTCATCAACTGTGCTTGGCCCTCCATTAGTAGATCTTTTTCAACATAAGTATGGAGAGAGAGGGAGAGAGAGGGGGATAACAGGCAACAGATATACAAAAAAATCTAATTGGAGACATTGCAATTATGTGGTTCATGCATCCTAGACCACTAGTATATTGTTTTTATTTTAACTTGTGGGGTTAGGCGAACTCCTGAGTAACATTACTATCTTGTTTGTGTTAGAGGTCATTTGTCCCGTCAGCTGTTTAAACAAGTTATTGGCCTAGTTGTCATTGCAATTAACAAATACTGATGGATTCTTGATGCTTCATATCTTACTGTAACTTATTATGATAAAATCTACTGTATGTTAGATGGTTTTATGTATCTATCTATTTTGTTGCATTATTTATGATGTATTGGTTGTGTTGACTACTCTTGCAAACCAAATTGCCCCTCAGGAACAATAAAGACTTTTTTTTAAATCTTATCTAATCTAATGTAGGATCATAATGTTAGTATATCTTGAATATGTAGTATAAAATAATTCATCTTATCTGCTAATGAATGGCACATTGCAAACAGTGTGGTTTGTTTTTCTTGACATGTCCTTTCGAGTATATCCAGTACAAACTACTTTGCTCCCTGGAGATAAAGAAGCTATAATAACATCATACTCAATTGAATGATTTGCCTTATTTATTAAAGTTACTCACCACTTAAACTACTTAAAGAAGTGAAGCTGCATTGGAAACAAGTCTAAAAAAGCCTAAATAGCTTGTTCAGGTAAACGTTTTTTTGTTCTGTAGATTTATTCCACAGACGACATTAACATTAGTGAATATTGCTGACAAGCCATTAAGAACCTTCATCATGTATCCTGCAGGCTTTAATTCAGTGTTCAGAACTTAGCGTTCACTGAACTGCTGAATGGAAGTGCCCGCGGCGTGGTTATGTCTTATGCTAATGTGAACTGTAATGATAGTTTGTCCACTGAGTGGGCATTATTAGTTCCAGTGATGTAAGCTTCTATACATGCTTGTTTGTTTGCCAATAACATCAGATTGTTTATTTTATGTTGCAGAACTTTGTGCAATTGTTCTGAAATGCTGCAAAAACTTTTTTTTTTTCTTGAGAACAAAACATCTCTTGCTCCACACTTTTTTCCCTCTCCTCTTTTCTTCTGACTCCCTGCTGCTCGGCCTCGTTCTCCATCCTCTCATCTCTGTAATCCACTTCTACATTTCATCTTTTCTTGCTCCTCTGTTCCTTTTTCCTCTAATATCCATCTCTTCCTCCCCCTCCCTTGCGCTATCCCTGCTATCCAGATTTCCGTTCTTCTAATCCACTATCTCCCACTCTCCTATCCCTTCTCCTTTCATTGCCATGATAATTAGTTCTCCAGATAAGCTCATTGGTTGTGCATGGCAGCTCTTGTGTTGCCTAACACACCATGACAGCAAGTGTGCAAGTGTGTGTGTGTGTGTGTGTGTGTGTGTGTGTATACAGGATTGCATTTGTATGCATGTGCGGTCGTTTCACTGTGTGTGGATGTACAGTTATAGCGCGTGGGTGATCTCTGGGCTCATCAGCATGTGAAAGCCAGCTCGTCTCTGGAGGGCTGGAGGGGGGCGTGGAGATAATGTACCCCAGCCTGATGCTCTCACATCAGGGTGGGAGGCTGACCACTGCTGGCTGCTGTAATCACTGGAACGGTAGAGTGAAAGAGTCGAGCTTGTGGACTCTTCCAACTGCTGAATCTCCATGTCTGTCATCTCAGACCCCCCTCGGAGGCACGTGTCCCCCCGTGCCGCAGTGAAACCCATCCTGTCCAGGCATGAGGCAGCGGATAAAAGTAGCTCATCCCACCAGTGTTGTTGTGCAGTCTTTCTTTGGGTTAACTCATCCGTGACATTCAACCCAAGCATTGCACTCTCCTGCTTGCCAACTTGGGCACAATGCAGGCAGGAATTAGCACGTCTGTGTGTGTTTATGCGTACGTGTGTTTGTATGTGTGTATGTGTGCGTGTCTGTTTGTATGTGTGTTTGTGTTTGTGTGTGTGTATGTGCATGTACAGCACAATCTGCTTGTGCTATCTGATGACATGTGATTATGAGAATTGTGTAGGTGTTTGTGCGTGGTGGAGAATGTGTTGACAAGGCTTCGGATTTTGCATTATTTTTGGACTATACATTCAATTTCCACCATCTCCACTGTTTCCTTTATGATACAGTTTTTACACTTTTTTTTTAGTTCTATTTGATGACCTAAAAATAAAAATCCGCCCGGGTTTGTTTATCTCGTCTCTCTAAAGGGATGACGGATGAGCTCTGCACCTCTGCTGAGCTGAAACCTTGTTCACACGGGGGTGGATGGATCCTGGCGGCTGCTCCCAGGAACTTCCTTCCTGACCCACTTCCCTACAATACCCCTTCAAATGATTTAAAGAAACACTGCAGCTTCTTTCAACTCAGGTTGTATTGTCATAGCATCATCAGTTCTGTCAGTAATGATAACATGAGTTAACTAAACAACTGCTGGGAAACAGGCTGTAAATCAGTGGTTTTCTGTCGGGCCACCTAAACTACTGTGTTTATTAAACACGGACCTTCAGGGAGAGAGGCCACACATTCAGTGACAACTGTTAATGCTGTCATCTGGGCAACTAAACTGATTGTGATACAGAATGCATCAGGATCTGTCCCATTTAGCTCAGCAAGTGTCAATGACTGATTAATCACATCATTTGGTACAGTAGCTTCAGGGTAAAAAGTAAATTACAAGTAAAAAGACAACAAGTTTAATTTTAATATTGTCTTAAGGTAGATGTCCACATGATGTTTGATTATAAAGCAGGTCTAGGTTCTATATTAATACTGTGAAAGCATCAAAGTGCTCAGTCCACAGAGAAACGCACACAGCCTGTTTTCAGAAACTGAGCCTTAAAACCAGCCATCAGGACTTCTGTAACTTTGTGATGTCACAACAAAGCAGTCACCGCTCTCAGCCATGCCGTAAGCCCATGTGGACACACCATCCAACCCTGCAGGATTTGGTTTGTCTGAGTGTTTACCTGAAATCTTTTTATTTGATCACTCAGAAAACAGTCAGCCAATCAGAAGAGAGGCTCAAAGCCTCCTCTCTTCTGATTGGCTCACCGACCTGTTGTTACTAGAACTGCAGTGAGAAGCCTGAGAGGAGATGTAAAACTACATTGAGATGGCTTTGAGCTATTTCTTAAAATCAGAAATATATCTTTTCATGGATCAAAACTTCAACTAAAACACCAGGAAAAGTGTAAAATATGGGACCTTTAACATATGTTGATGTAAGTTAATGTGAAGAAAAAGGTGTCAGCAATGAGTTTAACATTTGGTCGGGGAGCTACTTCAAAAATGACACTGATTTGAACCCACAGCCAATAGCCAGCCATAAAATAACATTGCAACTCTAGATAGTATATGTTTTGTTCTCAATTTTAAGAAAACATTAAAAAAAATTTCTGAACAGACTCCCTGTCTCCTCCATCAGCAACACTCATCTCTCTGACACACTGAACCCTCAACTGTTACATCAAATCCACCCACATGTCTGACTGCCTCTGCATTTTCTCTGTTGCTCTGCTTGTGCAAAAAAAACCCCATTTATGTTCTGTTGTGTTTACCTCTGATGAATCACCTGCTGTGTGTCGTGTGTTTCTAGCCTTTCTGACAGAATTACACCTTGAACGTCTGAGTCCAACATACAAAATGATGTTCAATGATAATCGAAGAATACAAGAACAGCTACTGATGAAAGTGTGATGACAAACTAAGAAAAAAACCCTCTCCTTCAAGAGAAACGTCTTTCTTATAGTTGCTGACTTCAAGATTGAAACATACTTTTTTCCTTTCAACAACTTTTATTAAAATGCAGCACTCCACAGCAAACATTCAGCCTGCACTCTGTATTCCTCTTGTCTAATATCACCTTCTGATTCCAAGTTACTGTATAATTTAGAAGTGAACCAGCAGTAAGCACAGATCACTACATCTACTGAAAAACAAATAAGTCAACAAACTGTGTGGCAGGTGCATGTTGGTCTGTGTGTGTACGTGTACCTGTGATGGAGGAGTCGTTGCCGTTCTTCTCACTGTGGCAGTCCTCCTGTCCGTCCGCGTTCTGCTGCGTGTGCTGCAGACTCAGTTTATGACAAACCTCAAAGGCCTGGCCAACTGTCCGGACGATACGCATGGCCTGACTCTAGGTGGGCAGGGGACAGACGGACACATAAAGAAACACAGTTGTAATTCTCAGAACACAATCTTTTACACTTTTATGTTGTCATTTGGTTCAGAACACTCACTACTGTGCAGCGTTTTGCAATCAAACATTTGATACCATGTTATGTCTTCTTCATTTCTATGCTGATGACACCCAGTTATATATTTACCTCTAAAGCTCACAAATCCTAGCAGCCTTGTTACCTCTCTCCTTTCAGACATTCTCTTCACTCTTTCCTGTCAGATCTTTTTTTTGATTTGAGATGTTTTTTTTTGTTGTTGTTCTCTTTTTATTATGCTCAGGTACTTTGGACTTTCTTTTGTCTTGTTATTAAAATTATTATATTATTACATTATTATTGCTTGGATTGAGTTTCTTTTCCTTATTTATCCTGCAACTCAGTTCTTATTCTTATTCTAAACAAACTAGAGAGGTAAAACCTATCACTTCTCATGTACCTGGGGATTTTCCCAGAAAATACTACAGTCTTGAGCTTTTTTCCTCTAGTGTCAGATTTAGACTGGATCCAGATGTGCTGCAGAAATTAATGCATTTTGTATCAATCAGACACAATAGACAGTTCATAAATGTAGGGCTCATATTCAGCTGCTAATTCAGTGTCATGTGAACTAACTGTTGTCTGTATTTACTGTCCACAATGTAATTTCTATGGATTTTTGTTTTATAACCTAGGGTGCATCGACTTGGATGTGTCTGCTTATCTCCCCTCTTTCCTCTTCCTGCCCCGCTCTGAAAAGGCAGGTCGAGTGAAAACAACTTAGGTGACTTCTATCTTGCCATCTGCCCTCCCTTGTCTGTCTTGTCAGACAGTAGAGAGGCGCAGAGGCAGAAAAGATTTCATTTTAAAGCACCAAGTCCTAGCCTCCAAACACCACTCCTCCTCAGCTGAATGAGCGGAACAGATGCATCACGGCCTGAGAGTCAGAACAGAATCAAGACTCTGCCAAAGGACAAAATCCTTTCTTGTCCCCATGATCAACTCTGGAGCAGTCTTAAAGTCTTGTCCCACAAAGTCTTCATAAAATCAGAACGTTTTGTGACCTCAGGCTCAGAATCTGATGAAAAAATATACTTTATTAGTTGCATCTGGGTGTTTTATTGCATTAACAGCAGAGCCTAGTTTTTGCAACATCGAGGTACTGGGCCTCAGCACAGACACCCACATTCTGATCACATCTGATCTACATTACTGTGACAAAAAATAAATAAACTAAAATTACCACATTGCGGTAGTATGCTCCAAGTTGCCGAAATATGGTCACAATCTCTCCTGCCTGAGTTACAACATTAAATAATAGCAGAGGTGTTTTTTCAGAACATTATGATGTCACAGTGAAGTTGACCATTGACCATTTGGACATAAAAATATCATCACTTTCACAAATTCACATATCAGTTATGTCATAATTAATGTGTGAATTTGTGAGTCATGGCCAAAACAGTGTTTTGTGAGATCACCGGGACGTTGATCTTTGAACACCAAATGCTAAATTTTAAGATGTTCCCTCAAGGTGTTGCTGAGATATCGCATTCATGACAATGGGACGGACGGACAACCCGAATACAAAAAAATCAGACATATTAATGGTGTTGAGATCTATGACTTTGTACAGTTTGGTGCAGATCCATATTAATCTGGATCTCCGGATATGGAGAAAAAAAAGTCCATGCACAGCATTGTGTTTGATTGTGTGTTTTCCAGACAGTCAATGTATGAGTAATGGGAGCCTCAGCCTTTGCTGTGTTCACTGTGTTCAATAACACCAGTTTCTACTCTCGTCCCCTGTATTAGTGCCTCTAGAAATGTCTTCAAAGGAAAACACGTGTTTACTGTCAAGCTGAGGACCCGTATGGGGTGAGAAGACATGAATAAAGGGTCCATAGAGGAGGAAGAGGATGAAGCGGAAAGAGAAGACAGCATAGCATAGTAGAGAGACTGGACAGTGGCTCTGAGGAGGATAGTAATCTGGATCTCACAGACAAGTGGACGATTGTTTGGCTCCATTCTAGTTTTACGTCTTGATATGTTGACAGGCTTTCACTCTGTAGAGACAGACATCATGATGGTAAATTGAAAAATTCTGCCTAAACCACCTTTAGCTCTTTCCTCATTTGTCCCTCTGACACCTGTCTTCTCCTCTTTTCAAATTTTCTGGCCACAAATATTAATATCCTGCAGTGGATAAGACAAATGGATCTGACGGCATTGAGGAAAAATAAGATAAACTATTGTCAGTTGAAGAGAAAATTGCTTTGGAGCAGACAAGACATCAAACTAACAGCCATATAAAAAATACTGTCAGGTGTATTGTCTTGTGTGTTTAAGAGCTTTATGGGGACCAATGCATTTGCACTTGTTATATGATAAGATTGTTCAGAGATGGGAATATACTGTTTCCACAACAACCTTCTATCCTTTGCTCTTTTCCTCCTCACACCCACTGTTCAGTCTCTCTACGCTGTGCTGTCTTCTCTTTCCTCTTAATCCTCTTCCTCCTCTATGGACCCTTTATTCATGTCTTCTCACCCCATACGGGTCCTCAGCTTGACAGTAAACACATGTGTTTTTCTTTGAAGACATTTCTCATACAGAAGACGAGAGCAGAAGCTGGTGTTATTGAACACAGTGAACACACCAAAGGCTCAGGCTCCCATAACTCATACACTGACTGGAAAACACACAATCAAAAATGTGCATAGACTTTTTTTTCCCTCTAAGTTTGTGTGTACCTTACTTTCTTTCTAAGCCCAAGCTTTGACTTTTCAGTGGTCTTGAAGAAAAGAAATACACCGTTTTACCCCAAACTGTTTAAGTGCAACCATTTCATCCAAGTGTCAACATTTTTGCGGCCGTTTTTCTGGTTCTGGCACAAGATGATGGCGTCCCCATTCTACAACCCCCTATTTTTAATATATTAAACCTGAAAACAAGTGTGCAGGGTTGATGTGTAGTGGTAATATCAGCCTCTAGGTAAAAGGTGAATTTTTAGCAGGCACTTTGGATCCAAAACTGCAGCCAGCAGCTTCACCGACTGGTCTTTAATCTTCAGTACAGTAAGCAGCAGAGAGTCCTTCCATGTGAGGGCACTGCAGAGGTCAGGGACATATCTTTAGAGCATATCAAGTATAAAGGCAAAAGCTAGTATGAGAATGTATGTATATTTAAATACCCTGAAGCCAGTGCAGGAGTGAAGAAGAGCAGAGATGTTCTTTGCTCCAGTTAAACTCTGCCAGCAGCTTTTTGTAAGATGCAATTGTTTTATGGACTTTTGGGGGAAACTGAAGAACAATGTATTAGAGCAGTTAAACTGTAAATCATAACTGTAGCCAAACTGTAATAAAACCTGAAATACTGCCTCCGCCACTCAGACTAGTTTCGGGTTACATCCCTGTTTATCCAGCATCATACAAAATATGAACCAATTGTGTGACATTTTGTCATAGTTGCTGTGTGAAGTCTTGGGTTATGGCTAAAAAGTGTTTTGTGCAGTCAAACTGACCTTGACCTTTGACCACCTAAATCAATCAATCAGCTGATCTTTGAGTCCAAGTGTATGAAGGGATTCCCTTGAAGAGTTATCAAGATATTGTATTCACAAGGCCAAAACCATGTTTTTGAGGTCACCTGACCTTTGACGAAAATCTAATCAGTTCATCCTTGAGTCCTAGTGAATGCTTGTGCCAAATTTAAAGAACTTCTGTCAAGATGTTACGGAGATAACGTGTCAACGAGAATTGGATGGGTGGGCCACCCGAAAACATTAAGCCTCCGGCTCTGACTGTCGCCAGCACGAAGACATGAAAGGAGCCAGCCTCAAGTGGCCATTGGAGGAACTGCAGTTTTTAGCAGCTCTGTTGTCGGAGGGGGCTGCTTGTTCATGCCCCCTCCTGTACAGACTGTCAACACTGGATTCTAGATTTCCTAACTTTAACCGTGTACTCTTCTTGCACTTATTAAATACATGTGGCACTTATTGAACAGATGTAGTACTTACTACTTACACCAAGGTTTCCTACTGCACTGAAGCTTTAGTGATGTCCCTCACCTGTAAGTCGCTCTGGGTAAAAGCGTCTGCCAAATAAGTAAATATCAATGTAACCACAACCGCGATATTCCTTTTTACATAACCAAGGAGTTTTAGTTGGTTGAACTTGGCTGATCAGAAAGAGAGTCCTTGTATAGTGTTAATCCCTTATACAGTAGATGTGTCCTGTCAGACTATTCACTGTTATTTACACCTTTGTTAAATGGACTGTCACTTTCAACTACCCACACACTTTATCCTTTCACTCACTTTTTGTCAGGATGGTTGTCCTGTATCTTGCCCTGAGCCAACTCTCCGATGGATCTCCAATTATGGCGGCTGACAAGACTTCTGGGAGATTTGTCACTCAAATGCAAAGACTGTATATCCTGCTGTAAAGATATGAAGTAGTTTTTAAGTTGGACATCTGTCACTATCTCTGTATGCCCCCCCCCCCCATCCCCCCTCCCCTTCACTTACCCTGTCTGTCAATTCAACTGAATAAATGCGCCCTCTTTGCATCTCCCTCTCTTCTCTATATATCAAGCTGCCAGACAGCTGGATCCGTGTAGCAGATAGGGCCAAGAGTCAAAAAGCCTGATGCATTATTTATCCCAGATTACCCACAGAGCTTCAGCTGTGCTTTCTCTGCCCTCTTGGAAGTTTTGGCACAAGCAAAGAGACAAAAAGGAATATAATGCAATCCAGAAAAAAGCAGGGTAAACAATGCGATGATGACTGGGGAGTTCCTCCTGATTAAAGCCTTTTCTCCAACTATCTCCTCTGGTGATGAGCACATTCATTCGGCTTCTCTCTTGATTCCAATGTTTACATATTCACTCCATCTCTCTGCGACTTACACATCCATCACTCTGCGCACAGAGGGTATTTATAGTAAGAGAGAAAGAGAGATTACAGCAATGGCTACATCTGATTTATACTGTTCCCCCAACCAGATCCAACTTTAGACAAAGGGGGAGTTTTACTTCCACCAGCGACACAGTGGTGAAACTCTAGCTGATAACTCTGATAATCAGGGGACAGACTGACCTGACATTCAAATACTTTGCTCGCTTCAAGTGCATCAGTGGGAGGAATAATACTGTGCAGAGTGCGAGTTTGGGAAAGTACTGTGGGAGAATATTTTCAGACTAAAATAAGCACTAATCAATGGACAGGTTTGTGTGTGAAAGCATGAAGTAGGTGAAGTGAGAAGAAATTAGTTCATGATGCCTCAGCGACTCTTCTGAACCATTAGCTCAATTTCCAACCTTTCCTGTGCATCATACAAACATACACCGTTACACACTACAACCTCACACTAGACCTGGGTGTCGGGACTCCCAGATAGAAATGTGTCTTTAGCACTGAGTGTGAAAAACTGTCAGGTATTGAATGTCGCCATTGTGCAATTAGTTTCTAAGTGTTTCATAGAAAAACTAACCATTAATACAGCAGAGCAGCAGATGACACAGGTCTCCTGAACACACACTGAGCCCATATTTCACATGTAACAGCTGTCACAGGTTAATCTATGGTTGCGACAGCAGCAGAGAGTCCAGTCTGCAGGTTAGCGCCATACATTTCACTGTTAAACCGCTGCTGAATAATTACAAAATAAAAGTTTCTCTTTCTTTCTGTTTCTGTCCACATTTTGTCTTTCTCTTTCTACTTCCATGGATTTGTTTAAATGAAAATGAAACGCCAATATCATTTAAAACATTTTCTTTCTTTAAAACCGGACAGCATTTTACAGTCATCTGAGGGTGGTGATGAGGGGTCGGCTAAGGCTCACTAAACTGTTCAGATAAACTAATAAGACATTTTGGCAGGTAGTATTCAGGACATCGATGCCATGACAGAGATCTATTTTAGCACCAGGCGCTGTGTACTGACTACATCTACTGTACATCAGTACAGCCTGATGAGACATTTTGTGTCTGTCATTCAATCTCAACTTGGGTAAAAGAATAATAAGCATTCGCCAGGTGAGGGTAGAATCTCTATTTGGACATTATAGCTAAATGTGGGACTGATTGTCTGATGTTGTAAGATTAAAAAAAAAAAAAAATCAATCAATCAATCAAAATTATCTGGAGGGCCAGATATTATTGCTGGTGGTTCAGTTTTGGCCTGCAGACTGCTAGTTTCCAACCAGTGGTCTAGACTCACAAAGACCATGAGTTGTAAACAGTGAAACAGTGAGAGACGGAGAAGAAATTAGAAATTAAAATTTATCTTGATTCATAAAAAGTACACATAGACCAATAAAACAGGGGAAGTGTATCGACTTCTGCCTCTGATTAGATCTGAGTACTGACATCTCTTGGTCAATATATCACACCACTTGTGTGTTGTGTCCGGTGAGAAGTAATATGACGCAAACACAAAACACACATACACTGCACACATTGACTTGTTCCACGATTGAATTCAGCCTCTGCTGTAAAAGCAATGCAGCCTTGACAAAGAGGTAAAAAATAAATTAAGTAAGGAAAGTAAAAACGAGACAGTGAGAGACAAAAGAGCTGAGGGCAGAGGGATCATTACACTGAAATATGGATATTCAATAAGAAGTGCTGAAAGGCTATTAAATCCAATTACCTTAACCAAGCAGTGTCGAGAAAAAAAACGAGTCCTTCTCATCAATTTGTCTAGAAGTAGCCTGATGTCATTTTATATCAGATCTCTTCAGTGTCAATGAAGAAACTATTAATTCTCAGCTTTTTGTAAACAGGCCCATTCTGGAGCTTTAACCACCTCAACTATTTACTATTTAAACTCTGCCCACGTTAAGAGACACATCCACCTCACTCCATCACTTCAGCCCCTTATACACGACTTCAAACGGTTTTATTTCTTCTGTAGCTCACTCGCTATTTTCTGATGTCATCGCCTTTGAGCAAATAAAAAAGTATTTCAGGATAATTTAGTCTTTGTAATCATCTTTGAAGGCAGAACATTCAGCTTGTCATCTTGAAGCCATTGGCTGACACTGAATGACAGCATATGGTTGGAGGGCATCTAATCGAGGGGAGAGGGAACTCGATTAACACTTGACACAGTAACCACAGCTCTCCCTCCGTCTCTTCGACCAGCTGTGGACAAGAGATGAGACTTTCTCCATCACAACTGTTAGATAAATAAATAAATAAATAAAAGGTGTTTTTTTTTTGTTTTTTTTAATCGCACTGATGTCCATCATTTGTTGATTTTATGTTGTTAGTCCAGTGGGCGTTAAGTGCATTTGCATAACTTCCCTTATTAAAATTATTTTAACAATAACAACATTAACAAAAAAATCACAGCCAGCTGCTACTTTCCACTCAGCAGCAGTGATGGGATGTTTTGTTTTGTAGTCTATTATCAGGTTTAAAAGACCATAACTGGGTTTTATGCTTTGTCTTTAATCACTGCGCTCAGCACTGACATCAAACAGAGAATCTGACTTGAGGATGAAAGATCATGGAAATGACTTAATCCTCTGGGGATAACGAATGTGTTCAAATTTAAAACACTAACCTGATGGTGAAGCTGAAGGAAATATAACCAGAATTAATCCTGTGGGATCCATGACCATTGTTGGGGCTGTGGTTATAGACAACAGAGCGGAAGGTGGAACTCAGAATCAGTAACATTTGTTCAGTGTGCAGAGACGTGTTACCAAAATGTGTTATTTATTTATCAGCTGGCTTAAATCCACACTCCAACTCAGGGTTTTCAACCTTTTATGGCCAGGGATCCTGTCTCCTGTCTCAAGCCCAGGAATTGGAGAGTTTTCAAGCTATGTGAATATGAGCACCGCACAGTGTTGCACTCCATCCACAGATTGTGTGATTAAAAAAAAAAAAAAAGGTGCTAACTTCTCAAATATCAGCCTGAAAAATTCTGATTTACTTGGGCGCTACGCCGTAATTTGAAATCAGACCTGATCAGTGAAAACGCACTGAAATACTGTCATGTTAGGGATTCATACACAGCTTTTGGCTACGTCCACACTAGTATACCATTTTAAAATGAAAATGATCTTCGTGTGTGCGTGTCAGTGCAAACAGGAAGCAGACTGTTTACTCTGCATTTGGTTAGCTGCACAAAATACTACAAACAAGGAACAGCAAAGACAGTTTAACTGAACAGCTACTGCTAGCAAAGACAACACGGTCTGTACTTCGTTATCCATGTTGCTTTCACCACTGGTAGTCGAGGCTTTTGCCCCTTTCACCTTTTGCCCGTCTCGACTACAACGCAACCCTGGCGTTTTCAAACTAAATGAGATCAGCATTGTTTCCAAAAGTTTTTTCAGGGCTCAGAACTCTGGAGTAATGTGAACAGCAGGAGGAAATGTAGGAAAAGGCGTTTTAAAACGAAAACGCAGTAGTGTGGACGCACCCTGAGACAGCATTCAGGTGAAGAACGCATTCAGCTCTGCTCCCCCTGCCCCTCTCCTGGGCAGATCTCCACCTCCTGTCTACATACGAACCCCTGATTCAGCAACAACCAGCTTCAAACAAAACACTGAGGAGACGGTCTGATGAGGCACATCGAGCTAAGACAGATGCTTCGAGTGAAAACACTGGGATGTTCTATGTGGGCCACACGAGGAGGATATAGACAGTCTTACACGCTGTGTAATTGACTACATTAACTTCTGTGTGGAGAACACTGTGCCCTGTACGTGGGTGCAGTGTTTCTCCAACAACAAGCCCTGGGTCATAGCTGATCTGAGTGGAGGATTAATGAGGGTGAGGACTGTAACGGGATGAAGATGGAGGAGAAACTTTAACTAAACAGCATAAGTGATGTCTGGAGAGGCATGAGGAGTGTCTCAGCAGCAGACAGTCGGAGGGGTGGGGGTGTGGGGGGGCAAACAGGGACCACTTCTGAAGGCTTTCTATGACTCAGTAGTGGCATCAGCTATCTTTACTGCAGTTGTGTGCCAGGACAGTGGCATCAGCGGGGCTGAGGTTGTCCCCTGGACACCGTGGAGGTGGCGAGTGAGAGGAGGATCTTGGACAACGCCTCCCGCCCCCTGAGGGGAGTCCCTGTGTGCCCCGGGCAGCTCCACCCACGCAGATCCTTTGTCCCTACAGCGGTCACACTCTATGGCAGAAGTCACAGCTGGCTCTCACACTCACATCTGGACTATAGAGGCAGGCTCAGCCTCCCTGCATGAGTGCTCTATAATTATTACTAGTATAATAATAATTATTTACTGCTATATGCCATATCTATTCACACTGAACCGCTCAACCCCATGCTGTGTGTACTTGTCACTTTTGTCACTTTGAAACAGTTACATCTCAGCTCTTAAACTTTTTGTTGTGTGTATAGTACATTGTGTATTTATATAGTTATTTATGTCCTTTTATCTTGTGCTTTCATGCTGTTTTGTATTGTCTGATTTGTGTTTATATTTGCTGCTGTAACAGCGAAATTTCTCTCCGTGGGATCAATAAAGTGTCTTCCATCTAATTCAGTATTCTGATGAAGGCTCCCTGGTTTCTGCTCTTGCTCACTTCAGTTCTACATAACAGAGGCCAGGTCATTCATTAGCTTCCTTTTAACTGTCGATTCGAGGAAGAAAGGAGGGAAAGAGCGAGAGCGCATGGGTGACAATGGGAGAGAGAGAGACACGCACACAAGGCCTGTCTAAGTGTGAGAAGTGATAGGCCACTAAAGTCTTTTTATGCTGCCGTGATTTAAAGCACAGCCATTTTTTCACTGCGGGTAGTTAAGAGGGAAATAAAGTCTGCTTAATCTTGTACTCAATCTTACACTCGCAACCTTCCACACGTCAAAACACACTTGCAGGAAACCACACACTGCTTCGGATGACACTTTTACTGCATGTTTGATATGTATATCCCTTTTTCATTATGGCAGAGTGTTTCATTCTCTTTTTGTCTTGCTCAATCAATTTTCTGAAACTTTCCCCTTCTGTCATTGTGTCACTTTTTTATTTTTCACTTTTTCTTTTTTTTTTAACTTTCTCTTTACTATTCTCTTCATCTCCTCTCTTTCCTTATGGCACATACTTGACTGAAAATGCTGGTTGGTAATTATGTTAATGTGCTCACATAATGTGATTTATGGACATGTTAAAGTGAAAACACTTATTTCCAGCATCTCCAAAGACGTTAAAAGACAGAATTATACTGGATATGTATGAATACTGTTTGGACCTAATGTTATATTTTATCATCATAAAGTTATTTTATAAGTTTTCTTATATTTAAAGCTGCACAGATAAATATTTGTATATATGCAATGACTGAAATGACAGTTATTTGATGTGTCAATTGGAGTAACACATTCCCAGATCACTTAAACACTTAAATCTAATTATTTAGCACTTAATTATCAGTATATAAATAATTAATAAATGGTTTGTACATGGGGTGTTGTGATGTACTGGTATTAATATTTGTTAAGTTATAAGTACTAATACTTTTGTTGTACTGGTTACAACATATCTAGCTAGCCAAATAATGGGCTATGTGAAAGAATACCTGTAGGAAATGGGAAGTTTTATTGTGAAGGTTTGTAATGAACGTGGCAGCAGTTGCCAATAAAGCAGTTGCTGAATAATTAAAAGATTTTTTTTTTTCAAGTAATAATGCAAACCGTGATATTTAAAGGAATAAAATGTCAGCTGTTAGGCCTTGTGGATCTTTTGTTTATCTGCCGACTCCATATAAAAGCTAATAATAAATGTTACAGAAATAATAATTGCACCGTGTCGACTGGATGAGTAAATAGGCGACATATTCCATGTTCTGCTATATCAGCCTCGTAAAGTGGAACTATGGTAATGAGTTTACAGCTTGTTGTGATTCCCCCAAGTGGCCAAAGAGATCCCTCACAGTTGAACCAAATTAACTTTTCTTTACTTTGTTAACTTTGTTTCTTTGCACCAGTGCAAGTGTTTTCGTAGCGCAGGATGTCCTCCTTCTGTCAATCACCAGACAGCCACAACAAAAACATTTCCCCACCTAAAAAACAAACCCTCAAAAACAAACTATATTAGAAACTCAATGATAACTGTTTGAAACATTGGCAGCTCCTTTCAAGCTGAGTTTTGCCTCAAAACATAATGAAGTTTTCCATTAAAATCAATATTTCCCATAGTGTGTCCATCACCACTATACTGTAAAAAAGATCTCACACACACACACACACACACACACACACACACACACACACACACACACACACACACACACACACACAAGTTACCAGCTTAATGGCTTAAGGGCCATTGTTGCCCCAGAGAATTTTGGTATGTGTCAGTTTCCATTTTGTCTTCCGAACAGACTGTGTGTGCATGCGTGTGTGTGTGTGTGTGCGCGCTCATGTTTCAGTGTCGCTCTGTCTGTTATAGATAACGAGGCGGTGCATGCTTCACCCGGCTAACCCCTGGACTTCAGCATCAACTTCTACGAACTGGCAGCTAAAGAGGAAAAATTAGCACATTTTCTATCCAACTGTGTCACACAATTGGACTGTTTGGATTTTGTCTCTGCTCAGCTCTGCAGCAACACAACCTCCCCAAACCGACTAAAAACTTGCTCCTCAGACCTCAACGCTGACAAGACTGCGATGCCCGGAGGTATCACTGCTGCTCGACAGCCGTGTGTCTCTTTATTGGAGGTTGTCAGGATGTGACTCAGAAAGTGACATAATTTAAGAGTGGAGGAGGAGGAGGAATTGCTTTAAACACTACGCAACTAACAGACTGTGAAAACACTGAGAATGACACACTTTGGTTTTTCCCATCTCGCCATAACACAGAAACAAAGAAGTTCGATGAGCTGCTTTTTGCAACTTGTGCAAAAACAAAAATTCTGACTCTAAGTCTTTTTCTTCTTACATTCATTTTGTCAAACCTAATCTGGTTCATGCTACTGAAAAATAATGCTGATAAAGTTGATGACATGATCCTTTCTTTTCTTCTGGCTACAACATATTACACACTGATGCACTTGCATAAGAAAAACTGAATGTGCAGTCAGAGTCTAGAGTCTAAAACACAAAAGCTATGATATGTTCATTTTAACTTATAAGCACAGCCACTGAGCAGCTGCACTCTGGTGTTAAGTGCCTTGCTCGAGGGAACCAGAACCCCACTGGAAAAAATGGAGACTGGTTTCTTTGGTTGCATGTGTCTTCAGTGGCACTGCCAGTTAAGATTCAAAAAGAGCATCCTACTACTAACAATCCAAAGAATAAAATCTTTTATGGTCCCATATAGTATAAAGGTAGATGTCCATGTGTTGTTTGATTATAAAGCCGGTCTAGGTTCTATATTAATACTGTGTAAGTATCAAAACCTCAGTCCACAGAGAAATGCACACATCCTGTATTCAGAGTCAGGACTTCTGTTAACGCTCTCAGCCATCACCTGAGACCATCCCACCTGGACCCGCCAGGCTCAGAGCCTCTCTCCTCATCTCTCTCAGGTTTCAGAGAAAAGCCTGAGAGAGATGTAAAACTACACTGAGATGGTTTTTGGTTCTTAAAACTTTTAGGGTAAAATATGTGATATTTAAACCTGACCATCAGTGTGTTCAACAATCCCAACAATCAAATACCTAAATGCCTCATGGGAAATCCCGTAAGAGTTTCCTGTTTCAGACACTTACTCTGAGTTTTCAGAGCTTGGTGTTTGTGTCTAAACCCAAGTGGATCCAGTGAACACAGTCGGAGTCAGGCCACATTTTTCAAGAAGAGCTATAGACCTCGACCCTGAATCAAGCACTGCATTCATGTAACATTTCAGGGATTCGTCACAGGTCAAAAGTTGAAAGCATAAAACAGGTCTCCTGCCTGTCGTACCTTCTTCTTGGACTTGAAGACGTTACAGCGGAAGACATTGCTCTGTCCGTCTCTGGCGATGTAACTGAAGATCTTCAGATCCTGGGAGTCATGAGACACATAGAATATCCTGAAACAGAGAATAAAATAGGTCAGACATTTAAAGAAATAAAAAGGATTATGATGCAAAACAGAATTGCAGCCTGGCAACGTTTCTAAATGTATTTTAAGATGTAAAATCGGCACCAAGCCTGTTTCTCGAGGGTTTCAATGTGACAAAAATAAATAAAGGTTAAGGAAGTTGTGATTTGACTATGGGGGGAATCAACTATCAACTATTCAAATAAATTGGCAAGTACAGACTTCCTCATAGATTTCTCTAATATTTATAAGGGAATATGGGACAAGAAGCTCAGTGACACACATTGAAAGCCAGGTTACCTTCAATCCCAAGTAAAAATAATACTTCAAATGAAAACAGTGTGAGGAGGAGACAGGAGGTAATACTATTATAACAAACATTTTCTTGTGTGAGGCGGATGCAGGGGGAACTAAGTTTGAGACAAAAATAGAGTTCTCCGGGTGGGGAGAGATTGGATGCTACTGACAGTGAAAAGATTTACAATATCCCGCAGAGCAGGTAAATGGGAAGAAATAAGTTTGGGAGCAAAAGAGATAATACACAATAACCTGCAGAAGGGGGAACATTGTATGAGTTAAGCTCCACACTTGATCTAATTTATGATGACACAAGAACACAGCTGGGCAGATAAAACACTGCAGAGCACAA
Source organism: Seriola lalandi dorsalis (assembly GCF_002814215.2). NCBI lineage: Eukaryota > Metazoa > Chordata > Actinopteri > Carangiformes > Carangidae > Seriola > Seriola lalandi. The sequence continues at coordinate 5,235,908 of NW_019525437.1, forward strand.
TGCAGTGACTGAAAGCCACGGGAAATAGTTGTGGTTAGAAAGTGAAAGTTAGTCTTTCCCCCATGAATCCTGTATTATATTTACATCTGGTGACTGAGGAGGTCATCCAAAAGATCTTTGATGTCATGAAACCAGCAGCGTGTCTGTCGGATGCTGTAACCCTTTCTTTTACCAATTAGAGCAAAAAGTATTGTGACAAATTGCTTCCAGGCCAGAGGCCAGAGGTTTGAGTTTGATATGCTGTCCACTGTGAGAGCAAGTGCTGACAATACTTTAATAGCTCTATGTTGCCCTGAATAGTCAAGTTATTGATATGAACCTAGTCTTTGAGACTCTGCATTCACGTTCACACCACTTTGCTGTGTAGCCTGGCAAGTAGAGGGATCAATATGCTTGACAAGAAGTAAAAGGTTGCTCTCCAAAAAATGTCTTTATTGTAAAGAACTATTTCTGTATACCCATAGACAGGAGCGGACTTAAACAATATTTCAGGCTGGGAATTTGACTCCATCCCCAGCCACCCTCATGCAAACCATCATCAAAGTACCAGAGTACCAGACTAGTTCTATATTTGGCCACTACATTCATCTGGGAGGAAAATTATCAACATTTCCAAATACATAAATGTGTGACTGAACAAAAAATATGAAAAAAAAAAAAAAAGTATATAATTTCAATTATAAATATATTGCAGGTTATTACAGGAGAAAGTGGGCTCACACTGTTAACCGCAGCATGTCAGGGAGCTGATGCAAGAGGTCCGTCAACTCATTGCTGCTTTTCATATCATGGCTGGTCAAGTTGCCTGTTGATGACTCGGTGCTCCCGTGGAGCTGCCCACAACGTTATACAGAGGCAAACAGCATCATCAATGCTTAAATATTTTTGTTATGACCTGAAACCTTCATCAGAAGATGAGGTGTAAGTTCATCAACATGAAGACTGTATGGCTTTTTTCAGAGCTTTTTTCAACTGGACTCACAAGCTTTTACAACCATACAAGATATTGCAGACTACATCACCACTTTGGAAAGAGAAAACAAAAAACCGAAACTGAGTGGTTTAAGTCTCTGGTAGCGAGTGCTCTGCCTAAAACCCATGCACACAATCTTGTGTAAAGTTGCCTTTCTGTTGCAAAGTTTCTTAAAAGGGCTGTTTGTAAGTTTTCTCTGCCACCGAACGTGGTTTCTTCCCAGGAGCAGGTGGTGGTGATTGGACACTACAGTGACTTGCTATCAGAAAGTGACGGGCCAGGGCTAGCTGGTTAGCATGCTAACTGCAGTAGAAGAAAAGACATGATAGAGACAAGAGTTATCACTGGTTTTGCTTTCCACCTCTGGAGACAGCTCCTGGTGAGTAAAGGAATGAAGTTTGAGGCTGACATGAGGCTTAACATGAGTGTAGTCACTGAGCAAAGTAATCATGTTTTGGCTGTTCTCTAAAAACCTTCATTAAAGCTCAATAAGTTACTTCATTACCATTAAAATTGTGCCACATTTTTTTACTTTTTCAAGATGATTCAAAAATAAAGTGTGATATATGGCTGAATTTTTGAAGGTTAATTAGGGAATTGACACTCGGCGTTGCTTAATGCAGTGAACTTGAAATGTCAAGTGGCTAAAGGAAGCAACAGAAATCTCAGCCAGTGCCGCTTCCTAATTGGGCAATTAGTGGATGGAAATTTGGAGTAATTTATCACAGTGAGACAATGGACAACAAAAGCAAGAGAAAGAAATTAGGTGAAGATTATGCAAATTACCCAGTTGTCTCTGTCCAAACGCGTGTCAGTTTTTTGTTTCAGTGCATGCTCGTTTTGCATCGATGTGTATATTTGTGTGTCTGTGTGTTTTCGTACTAGAAATTAGGGGTTGCGTTTATACACTCAGTGACATTTCTGTGGTATTTGATTTGGCCTCTTCTCTGGGAGCCAGACTAGCTGAGGTCTTGTGGTGTGGATGGTGTCTTTGTCAATCCTGTTTAGCAGACTGTCAAAATACCAGACATGCCTATCTGCAGTGACTCATTCAGCTCAGCACATACAAACACACACACACACACACACACACACACATACACACAGAATTGGACACTTTCTGCCAGATATCTGATCCAGTCTGCTGCTGTGAAGATGTAAGGTCCATGTGGTCAGCTTATTAGGGATGCATTAAATCTGCTTTAATTTTCCAGAGATGTTTAAGTGATATTACACAATGCATTAGCAGTGGGTCCTCTTACTCCCAATTACTTAGAATATTCACTGCACTTGTTAGTAATGGCCATATGTCAGTGCAAGTGAGATTTTAACCATGCAGAAGCAACATAATGAGGATGATGAGGATGATGGTAGGTGAGGATTTTAATATTGCTTAATTGAGCAAAGAAATAGGAACGTGGAAATATTTTCTGTCTGGTCTCAAACAATGAGATGTGAGTTAGTTTTTGATGTTTTCTGATCTGTTCTACTTGGTCCTCTTTGTTAAAGGAAAACTACATAATTTTACAACTTTGACTGGATTTTCATTGGTAAAACCATCGATTCTATTTCTTATAATAATACCATTGTACCAGTGTTATGGCTTTGATTTTTTCCAGCAGGAGAACAAACCCCCCCGAACACGGCGGCCCATCAGGATTTGTCCCGGTGTGCCCGATGGCCAGTCCCAAGGGTTTTGTTGTACATGGGTGGTGAAGGCGAGTAGAACACCAGCAGTCCTATGTCATTTATCGTTAGGGGTTAGCTTGTTTAATTTACCTTTCTCGCTCTTCTTTCTCTATTTTTTCTTTCTTTCTCCCCCATGTGTCGCCAATTTATCCATCATTTCAAATTAAAAGCCCTCTGCAAAGTGGTGTAATTGCAACTAAATGACACTACAGCCGCAGCTGCAAAATTTATACAGCAGAACCACCATGTACTCACTTCAGTAATTGCTCAGATTTCAGAACATGGTGTCATGACTAAGAATAGGTCAACAAGCAAACTTAAGCTAGATGAGATTCCATTTTATTTGGAGGTAAAACAAAAAAAGCACACCAGTAATGTCAATAATAACCCTTAAATGCACAGGCCCATGTATGAAACTTGAACCGGAAAGTCAGTGTGTAACCGGTGACTGATGTTTCTGGGAATAATTTTACTGTTTGTCTTTATTGATTGATTGTGATTTTTTTTTTGCCCCTTTTGACCCATTTTTTTTAGCTATTCTGCTGTGAATTACTCTATGAGTGCAATGTTATTGTAACTGATAGTCCCGATGACCGAAGCTATGAATGTAAAACCAAAGTAGTTTTCCTTAAAGGGGTGTTTCAACATTTATCTCATCCATACTTTGTTTCTAAAGTTTTGTTAAAGTTAGCAAACTTCAATATTTTCTCCAGCTTCACTGTAAAGGCCGAAGTTTTACTGTGAAGCACACCCAGGCATGAGTTAGCATCGACAGTAGCTCTGCACAAAATGACGTGGATCTTGCTGTGACAACACAGACAGAGGCACCTGCTGGAAAGTGCTCAGAAATAAGGCAACAGCATGCACAAGGGAAAACAGTGGCACTGAAAAGTCAGGTGGAGAAGGGGAGGGCAGCCACATCTTAATGAGGGTAGCACAAACATTTCTGTACGTGTCTATGTCAACAAACACAGAGTCTCTGTTATCAACATGTCATCTACTGGGAGAAAACTGACCGCTCCCAACTGATTGATCTTTGCAGAAACCCTTTAGTTGCCTCCTCTTTCAACTCTTTCTTTACCCTCCCATCACCCAGCCGCCCCAAACCTCCAGCCTCTGTTTTAAAAATCAGTCCCCCAACAGATTTCTTTCTTCGATGTCTAAAGCATGGGAAAAAGGTCTTGTGCTCTGCCAAACTGTCGCCTGCAGGGAACTGAGTCTTATACAAGAAAAACAAGAAAAAATAAATAAAAAAGTGTAGGCAGTGTTAAAAAGAAACATTATATGCTGCCAGACAAGTGAAGCTCAGCTGAGAGTGAGTGAAAGTGAGCCTAGCTGACTTGGCTTTAACTGACAAATCCCCAAGCAGTGCCGAAATGACAGCTCAGATACACCTCTATCAACTGTTTCCAAGAGGAGCAAGCTGCCTCAGATAGATCAGATCTCGGAATAAGAGAGGCAGGCTCGACATGAGAGCAGTCAAAGATGGTTTAGGGCAAAATAAATTCAACTACAAACGCTGCCAACAGAAAAACCTCTCATCTTGTGTTTTACGGGGGGCTGCCTTTCCTGTTTAAAGTGACAATCCACAACATTTTGCAACCTAGTGGTGGGTTTTATGACATCAGCTATAACAGCGGAACGAAAGACATTTTTATTTTGTTCATGGCAGTTTACAATAATGAATTTTCATGTTTCAAACCCTCATAAGCAGCTGTAATTGAGATGGTATTGTTTAATCTGCTGGCAGAAATTAAGCAGTGATCCCTGTAGATAAACACCACACCAGTAAAATAAAATAAAAAGATGTACAAGTAAAGATGGATCAAGGAGTCAACTTTTCTGCCAGGGTCGATATTGATCAATTTTTTGGAGGACAAATCTGAAAATGAGATAAGAATTAAATTAAAATCTGCCCTTGCATCTCTTTGAAAAGTCAACAGCCAATGATTTTACATCACAGCCTCGGGATCAAAATGAGTCTCCCTCGCTTTTCACTTTACATTTTTCAGCAACATTTGACAATCACAGAAGTAGGAAGCCATTGAAAATGAAGATCCAGAGGTCAAGATCCTCCAACTTTTCATAACTCGCTTCATTGACACCATTGAGGACACTGAGGTTATGCTCTTTGTATTTTGGTAGTTTTAGCAACCTGCTGGAGACAGATTGCACTCTACAGTTAAAACCAACACTCAGATATTTTCTCAGCTGATTCCATTCTTCAATCTTTTGACATATTGTTTTAAATTTCACTTCATTTATGCCAATAAACAAGACTATGTCAAATCCTAGTATGTAGCTGGACCACATTGTAGGGTATTTGAATTCAGCCTATAATGTGAGCCGGTTTCAGCCCTGAAGTTGCCAAGGTTTGTTCAATAAGTTGCCAGATATGTCGCTACGTACTTTTAAAGTCTGCTAGCAACAAAGTTGACAACACACAAATCATTTTGAAAGAGCAACGACCAATGGGGAAACTCCAAAACTCAGTGACCAACGATGTAACTTCATCACTCAGTGAGTCAGTCAACGACATTGACATTTATATTGCTGGCCCTGCTGTTGTGGTCCGAGCTAAAAAACAATAAACAAAGGGCTGAAAAATTCCCCAGCAGAACTGTATCATGAAGGTTTTGGATGTTCATGAAAGTTCATGCTGGGAAATGTAGTTTATAGACAAACAATTTGAATTATGAAATAATCCAAAAAAGAAAAAGAAAAAAGAAAAAAAGTAATAGTGATTATATACATGTTAAAAACTATATCTTTTGCTACCTCGTCAAAGTTTTTCTTGGGAGGAGGACTTTTTCTAAAGCCCTGGCAGTAATCCTGTTGGCAGGTTATTATATTAGATGGTGATTTATAATCCTTCAATTTATAGTAAAGTAAGATTTACTCCATTTTACACTGACCGTTAATGTCATCTGTGATCGTAAAGTTTATTGTTCAACAGTAAAATGTCTTGGTTCACAAACTATTCGTCAGTAAACAAATCAGAGGCTTTATTATCAAAAGTCATTTTGATACCGGTCAGGCTCTAGCACCCTTCGTTTTAATACGTTTTTAAAATGTAGACTTGCTATATTTTAATAATTTTATATTGTAAAATCCAGTTTTACAGTCAAAGTTCCTCCTTTGTGGTGTCACAGTGAACCATAACCCTATCCTAAACTTTCTCAAGGGTTTAACTGTAAGAGATAACGACAGTACAAAACACAGAGAGCTGGAATACTAGATTGTTAACTTCTTAAAAGAAGCCATCAGAACAATTCTGCCATAAGGAGCGGCGAAGATTGAATTTCTTGTTAATGACTGCAGGTCGTATGGAAGAAGATTGAATAGTTTGGTGTGTGAGACAGAGACGGAAAGAACAAAAGACTGTGATTGAAAGCTCAGAGAATGAGCGAAATAGAGAGATGGACACTCAAAGAAAATTAAACTATGGAGAGATGCAGAAAATTAGTGTGTGAAGGATTATGACTGAATGGCGCGACGGAGAGAGAGAGAGGGGAAAGAGGGAGAGACGGAGATTGAGCACGAATAAGGAGCTGAAGAGAAAGAGAGAAAGCGGCGCAAAGCAGATGATTCATCCAGCCAGTAAAAGTTCAGCGGTGCATATAGAGTTTGAAAAAAACACTCACACGCCCTCACATTTAAACCTGCCGTCTCCATCAGCACATCACGACCCGAAGAGCTTGTGTTTAAAGGCGCCACATGTGCACAAATAAACATACATGACACCCATTGACTATTAGCCCATGAAGTTTTGACTGGCAGAGTAATGCTGCGATAACAGAACTAACAATGACCACACACACACACTCACTCACTCACTCTCAGCTAACCTTGTTAATAAGCCCTTGTTGTTAACAGGCTGAGTCTATCACGCAGGGGGCTGTGATGTGATGTCTGAGTAATGAAGTGGGCTTGTTCTCGGTCATTTTTCCTTTGATAAATTGCTGCCTGAGAAACGTAGCTGCTATAAATCAAAAGCTAAGAGGCAAAGCACCACACGCACCTCGTCGACAATCGCACACTTACTGGGAATCAATACCATAACGCACCTGTGCCAGATCAGGCTGTAGATGTGTGTTTGTTTGTGTTTGTTTGTGTGTGTGTGTGTGTGTGTGTGTGTGTGTGTGTGTGTGTGTGTGTGTGTGTGTGTGTGTGTGTGTGTGGGCCTGTTTTAGCAACAGCATCATGTTCAGGAATGGCCAAATACATTTGGATTAATATCATCTCTCAGCATTTAACATCCTGTTATGGGAAATCTATAAACGCTCCAGTATCTGCTTCAGTAACATGAAACACACTTACAGCAGAGTCATCATGAAACCAATGACTGGGTGGATCACTGTGCAGATCCATAAACATCCTGCTGGCCCTTGGTAAGAGTGCTTTTAATCTTAGTTTGGTTCTGGCTAAAACATTTTGTACCTTTTACAGCAAATGACAAAATTAAGCTTTAAGAGTCCTCGAACTCTGCCTCTCCATGTAATTATGTTACACAACCAGTGCATAATTAATAACTGCCATCATCTCTGCAGCTTTGGTCAAACTATAGGCAGCAGTGCTCGAGATAAAAACTTAAAGCTGTGGTGCAACAGTTAAAACTACGCCTCATCAGATTAAGCTGTTAAGAAAGGTGGATTTCAGTTCAGATTTACAGTGTTTTAATAGTCTGATCTCTAATTAGACTGACATAATGAGTATAATTAAACCTGTTTGTAAGATTTGCTGGATTTGATGGACAGGTTTAGTATCAGTCAGCATCACAGTGGAGAATTTACAGCCCATTAGGCTAATTGGTGTTAGAGCCAGAGGACAGGGTCAGGATGTGACATCTCTGCAAGTTTAGTTAAAATTCCACGTGACACGGAGATAATTTAATTGAGTCCCCCCCAAAAACTTTTTTTTTTTTTAATTTTAAAGTCAGTGCATAAAGGTCAAATTTGTCTCAACTTTTTAATATAGGTCTGAAATGGTTTCAACACGGAGTTAATAACATGTAAATTTTAATAACAGTAATGTTCTGTTTCATTTGGTCGCCTGTCCATGAAGCCATATCCTCTATGGTCATGTGTCAGTGTTGTGGCTGCCTGCTAGAAGCTAGAAACTCCTTTACTCTGTGTTTCTACTGGTTTAATCCCCTGGACTGTTTGTTATGGAGAGGAGGACACCTCTGTAGATAATTCAGCTGCCGGTAAAAACCTCCTGAACGACTGAAGGAATCCAAACCAGGAGAAGCTGACGGCAACGGTGGTGAAGACAACAACTCCCATGGGGGCTCTCAATCAAAACAATAAAAACTTTTGGTGACGTCGTGAAGTAGTGTGGGAACATGAGATTTGTTATCTTCACCACCATTACAGTCAGCCAATTAATATTTTCATTTTTTTTTTTTTTATGATGTGTTTGTTTTTCTTTTGTTTTTAATTGCTGTTTTTTTCACTTTGTAACTTTGGTCTTTACATATTGACAGAAAAAACTAAGCAGCCTTTCAGTGAGACGGCAGTGTGTGGACGAATATTGAGCTTCAACTTCTTCTCTGCTTCCGACAGTTATATTCTGGATGCTCCTCAGGTCAATGTCCTCATAACTGGCAATCCAGCTGAAGACTTGTTGAGTTGAGTGTTGCTTTAAACAAAAGAGCAAGGTTATACAAGGTTTTCAGTAGCAGGAGAAACACTGCTCTGCTTCACAATAACAAGCCTGGTTCTTTTTCGTACATGTTTTATTACACAGAGAGGTTGTTGCTATAGCCCTGACTTAAAATGTTTTTCACAGAACAGCGTGGATTTGGCAGCGCTGAGATAAACCAGACTTAATTACAGAGCATACTGATCAGGCATTATGTTGATTAAAAATGACTATAAAAGGCAGGGTGAAAAGGTAGAGGTTCAATATCAGAAAAGCTGTTGTGTGAGCTCAACCTCCATGTGGCCACATAAAGACACCCCTTGAAATTTTATAGCACAGACTTGGCAATTCTGAAAGTAACACAACGAAACAAACTTAATCATCCAGCAGACAGGCAATTTCCTACAGCACTTGTTAAAGTCAAGGTGAGAAGTTAGCAGCTCGGTTTCATTTTTATTCTTTGATGCATTATTTACAAAAAAAATAAAAAGCTAAGAACTCTAGTTTGTGCATATATATGATAATACTTTAAGGGCTTAAGCGCAAACCTCAAAACAAATCAAGAATAGGGTTGTTTTGGTGTTGAGGCCTACAGGAGAGTTTGTTTTTGATCATCCATACACACTGGTGTGTGTGTGTGTGTGTGCATGTGCTGCTATGCGAGTCTTGACTTTAATGTTGCAGCAAAACTCCTGCACCTGATATCTCCTGATACCAATTACTCCACTCAGGCATCTGTTAATACCAATTCCCTGACCAAAACCAAAACCACTGCTCTCGTTTGTCCACAATTAAAATATCTATACCTTATTAAGCTTAACTCATTTACATAATATTCCATGGCCTAGCATGACTTTTATACTGTTAGTGACAAACAAACTGTGGATCCGTTGTTACTCAGCAGTTTGAATCTGGTGAGAGCACGAAAAACAAAAACCAACTTAAACAAAAGCTCTTTGTTCATATTTACAGCTAACACTGACTCGAAGCAGCTACCCAGGTGTTATAAAAAGAATAACAAAACGTATGAATTTTAAACAGGTGATACTTTTCTAAAATTGCATCAGTTTGATTTCCCCAGAGGCACCGATGGAGCCTTTTCAGCCACCAGAATATATTCATTGGAGGAACTTTTGTGGCCAGAATTAGCCTCCTCAGACAGTGAGACGTGACTTTATGGGATGAACATCTGGCTCTGAAGTTAAAATTTCCTTCTGTACGCCTCCTTCATCTACCTCTCCTTCATCTGAGCTGTTTCTCTCTTTTTTTTTTAATCTAGTCCTTTTTCTTTCACAATTTATTGTTTACTCCACAAACCAGTCAGTGTCCTTGTTACTAAAAACATTTAAGACATGGAAATAAATATATGATACGACACATTATGTATTAATAGCTTCTTGCAAGGTCAGTGAATGGATCAATCGTGTGATGGCAGTTTTATTAAATCACCAATGGATGAACCAGCACACTGCTGTTGTCTTTTTTCTGGGTCTCCCAAGAACTACAGAAAGAAGAGGCGGCTGAGAGGGAGAAGGAGAGCTAAGCTGATAATTCAACTGCCCGGGATGAAAATAAAAAGAAAACGAACCATCTGAAGAAGCGACAGAACTCGTGCACAGATCATACATACGAGATAAGAGAGGGAGAGACGTTAAATCTGTTGACAGTCCTGCTAAAAGTGCTCTGACTTTTTCCCACCACGTACAGTTTGACTAAGATCTCATATGTTCTCATGTGTAAACAGCAAACCCACGCATCCGGCACACCGGACCCAACAGCTGTTCTTTGCTTTGTGGATGGTGGACCAGGCTTGTTTTGACTTTGACGGCTGTTGCATGTGAGCAACCTTCCAAAGGACACAGGATGAAATATTATTTCAACATTTAATTAAAATGTAATTTATACAGTGTGTGTGTGTATATACATATACATATACATATATATATATATATATACACACACACACACATATATATATATATATACACAGAATATTATACTATAATACAAAATATCTGTGGTTGAAATAAATAACTTTTAACCTGAAATTGGAACGTGTGACAAAATAATCTCAACTCAAAACTCCACTTAGTTTTCAACCTTGATCTCGACAGTATTTTATCTTTGGTTTAAGTCAACACTCACTCATGAATATGTAGAACTAATTAAGTGCAATACATCTGCAATCTAACAATACCGTACAGTGGTAATGCATTCTCACATTTAATATGAATAACCTTCAGGGAGCAAACACGCTAAATGCGTCAAGTCAGATTTCAATTTAAGTTAAACGTCTATTCCACTGAGTGTGAATAAATATGAATGAGTGTGCGTAGCACTTAGTGTTGTCATGACTGTTTATGATAATTATTCACTTGGCTGAGTGGGAGGGTAATTCCTTTACAACCTTAGTCAGGTCTTCAGAGCTTAAGCTGAGGCAGCACACGCGCTTTATGTAAGCATGCAGTAAAAACGCGCGAAAACACACTCACACACACCACACACACACATCATGACTGCAGCAAGTACCTAGGAAACAAAACCGCAGTATGTTCATGGTGTAAAATGTTGGAGTGCATATTGTATACACACACACACACATATATATATATATATATATATATATATATATATAATGTGGATGTGACACACTGATGCAAACACCAGCAACACCATATGACAATACATACTGTAGTCAAGGGAGGTGAAACTGGATGAATGAAATCAATATGTAAGTCCAAATAAATCTTGCAACAGGCGACGAAGAAACTTCTGCCGCCTGGGAAAATAAACTGTGAAAAAAATCTGATTAAACTGACCAACTCCTTTTTAGAATTCAAATCGTTTTTCAGTGGAAAAAAATTAAAACAGCTGTATCTATAAGGTGCACGATAGTTGTGTAAAGATCTGACGCCCACAGACAAATCACCCTGTCCTGTTCTGTGTCCTGATCAGTGTCGGTGTGTGTGTGTGAGAGTTTGTGTGTGTGTGTCATACCCAGTCACCACACCCACATCAACCCAGGAGAGAATGTTGTCTGTCTTCTAATACAGTCAAACAAGCCAAGGTCATGCTCACATACCTAAACACACTCAAACAGTCTCTCTCTCAAACACACACACACACACACACACACACACACACACACACACACACACACACACACACACACACAAACAGACACAATGCCCAGAGGCAGTGAAAGTGGGCAGAGAGGAGCAAAACAAGAACTGAACTGTCTTCATCTTCATTTACATTCAATTGAGAGAGGTTTACAGCAGCAGCAGCAGCTGCAGCAGTGGAGCCTCTGGAAGAAATAAATAAATGCAGACACACAAACTGAGGCATTTGCGTTCCCAGAAAATGCAATCTATTTAAGTGTTAGCAACGGTAATAACACGGTGCTATACCCTCTGAACCCTTTTAATCTAGATGAGGGCTCAGATGATCAATTTACTAAATGAATCAAAAAAATATGCCGGACTGCTGCTTTGCATAGCTTAAAGCATGAACAATAAAAGAAAGTCAAATTAAAACGCCTGTTGTGTTTATATTAATAGCACGGGAAGTGATTAAAAAGACTTGTGACACCTTTCCAGATATTTGTGTTTTATTTGGAATAGAGAGGACAGTAAATCCAATAACCGTGGCAGCTGTACAGCCATTTTTCTCCAGTTAGTGCTGTTTTTCTCTCAGCTGCACAGCCACAGTTAACAGTTAAAGGTCATTTCATACACAATTACAGGCCTGTAGAACTAATGTGCTGCCATTCGGCTGCCGCTGTCGCTTTCCTAAACAGCTAATTTTGTGTTACAGTTCAGTTTCAGGGGTGATCAATTTTATGGAAGCAACAAAAGGGGAAAACAGCACCTTTTTAAAGTTGTTGTGAATTTCAGGGCATCTGGAGGGATTCAGGAAGACAGAATTTAAAGAACTTAGAAAGCAGGGTGTTTGAACAGCTTTCTGACAGGACATAACTAATGAAGGTTCTGTAACTATAATGTAGAGCAGAGCAACACATGGGAAAGAGCTAATTATATCTGAATGCAGCATATGTCTAGCATTAGGGACACAGTTTGAATTAAGACGGTGTCCTGTTCCGTGAATTATAAGAATGTAGAAGTCAAAAATCCAGACCTTCATTATCATGGAAATGAAAGGAACAGGTCTCCAGTCATTTAAGCAGGTGACATCTGTTTCCTCTGGGGCAAAGATGATAAAAGTTTGAAAATTTTTCAGTGAAAGCAGGACATAGAGGAATAATGCAGGTGCATATGTTTTACTTGAGCTGTGCCTCTTAACCTCTCCTTCATGAATACCATGGGAGGAGAGGAGGCTGGCTGAGCTGTGGGGGACACTGTTATGTGTTGGGACTGTTAATAATCAAGTCTTGCCCATGTTGTTTTTCTTAGATTTGGATGCTGCCCAGCACTGTAATATTGCAGACGCGACTGGCTGAGCAAAAAGCTGGGTTCATGAATCCAGATTACAAAGAAATAACAAACTAATGAAATCCTGGTTTCAGTGGGTGCGAAATGCCAGATGAGGAACAGTAAAACTCTGTGTTAAGGGTGTCACTTGTTTGTATTTTTATAAGGAATTGGTTTGACGTCTACATAGCACATTGGTTTCACATTTTTTCACAAAGATTGTCTGGTTTTACCAAAAGCCTCCTGTTTTTCAAAGCTACACACACACACACACACACACACACACACACACACACACAGGCCAGTTAGAGTTCACTAGCATTATTCATGAACCCTTACTGATAGGCTACCAGTATTGCTTACCCCACCTTCTCCTCTGTCATAACGTATTCAAAAACTGATATATTGGTATGGCTGACTCAGTAACAAGGAAAAAAAGAACAAATGACATATTCTTCCTCTTGAAAATGAAATGTTTAATTCATAAGCAATAAAAGGGAGTTTTGCCATTACAGCCTGGCTTGGTCTGGTATGACCAGGAGCTCCACATTCCTGTGTAAATGACATCAATGATTCAGTTTGCTGACTTTTTTTTTTTTTTTTTTTAACCCACTGCTACTTGTATTATGGTTACACTATCTTTTAGCATCTTCTGTTATCCTTTACCTGTCACTTGTGGCAACAGTGGTGATTCACTTTAAATAACATTTCCAGAGTTTCATACTCTCCTGCTTTAACAACAGATGGAGAGTCCAGGACATTACACTTTATCAACACCTGTCTATGTCAACCAGTGATTTTTGAGGCAGAAATGGTAGAAATTCACTAGTTTAAGCTTCTCAAATATGAATATTTTGTGTTTCTATGACAGTTTAATGGCTACCTTTGGGGTCTGGACTGTTTGTCAGACAAAACAGGAAAATTTGAAGATCAACCCTAAGAACTTTCAACTGGAAATTTATACTATTTCTTATATATCAAACAATTCATTCTGACAATAATTGGTAGATAAATCAAAAATAAAATTCCTACAGGGACTTATTGATTTTCCTCTTATGTTGAAACTACAATTTAAACCTTAGAGGACCACTGCAGCCCATCAGGACTGTCTCACTTGAATCCTGTAGCTGATAAATATCCAAAGAGAAAATTTCTCTCTTATGCTAAGCAGCGGTTGTATCTGCTAAAGTTTTGAGCTAAATGTGTCTGAGATTTCTGCTGCAACTCAAATACAATGGAGTTTTTAAAAATCCTTTAAAAAAAAAAAAGCCACTGGATGAAAACAACTCAGCATGAACTTCATTAGTTTTCACTGGTACTACTTTTTACTGTAGATATAGTCCCTATGAAAAATTTACAATGACTCTGTAGATTATTCTAACCAATCAACCAGGAAATGTTGTGTTTTTCAAATGTCATTTTTCATAGTTTTGAGGGGGACAAACAAAACTTCACTGTCGTCCATTATACTGGAGTTGTAGCAGGAGTTTCAGATGAGGATATCTCTGGTTTGTGACCACTTCTTTTGTAATTTGTGAGTGTACTTCCCCTTTAAATGTTGCCAGGAGAATCTCTGTCAAAGGGAGATGGTTCTCTCCATCTCTTTTTTCCTCCATTAGTTGTTCCCCTTTAGCAAAGTAAGCTATTAAATTTGACTGGACAGTCCATTAGCTCCGAGCACAGGATGCTGCTGAGACAGAGATTGTATAGGAGTGAATGAGGTTGTGAGAAATATTATGGGATGTGTGTGTGTAAGTGTTTGTTGTGTGTGTGTGTGTGTGTGTGTGTGTGTGTGTGTGTGTGTGTGTGTAATGGTTGTGCAGTATGTAATCAGCATGGCATGAGCACGCTGAAATATCAAAGCAAAATGTGTGCTTGCAAGCTTGATATCTCAGTTTGTTTCTGGTATCTGGTAATCAGGGTGTTTCTAGAACACACAAACATCAAATTGACTTTAATTGGGTGGGTGTGAACTTTCCACTGGAGGGTTTTTAAGTTTCTGTTACTGTGAACTGTTAGGTGGGAGTCAGCAAGGGCGGGCTGCTTCTCACAGAAAGTGACAGCAATTACCACAGCTGAAGGCCGCAGAAGTTATAACCTGAGACAGATCCTGTATACACACACACACACACACACACACACACACACTAAATAAAGTCTCACTCCTGTCCAACTCCTGATGCACAATGAGAAACACTGCAAGGCATAAACCATAGTGCTTCTCGAGTCCCGAGAAGCTGCTTGAAGCATTCATGTTTATTGTTGGTGAAAAAAGACAAACTTTGTTTAGAGTCAAAAAGAGATACACTGTCTCAACTACAGTCCCAGGGTTCGGGATTTTTTAGGCCTGATACTAGATGTTTTATTGTTAACAGAAATACATTATGTAAACAAACATTTTGCCTCAATTTTTTTCCTTTTTAAGATCATTTTGACAACAATATGTCCTGTAGAGGACACTGTTCTATCTGGTTTTAAAGGGAATATAGGATGATTTTAATTTAGACATGACGATGTTGACAAATAGTCCTAATACATGCAGTCTCAAAATATTATTATTACTCATCACTTTTAGATGATTATATTAGCCTACTAAAATAATGTATGTAGACCTATTATTAATATTTATATATTATATAATGTATATTAAATCCTGAATTAACCAACTTGTTGATATCCACTATCCCACTAGGTGGACATGCACATAGTACTAAAAAAACTACTGAACTTGTTTTAATACCAGGTCAAATTCAAAAAGTTGTAATTAGAAAAGGACCTGATGTCAGCTATGTGAGCTATGACAATGGACTGTGGGTAACACACTGAAGAAGTTTTTAGAAGTTTCAATACTCACTCAGTCCAATTTGACCAAGCTTAAAACATGTGGTGGATCAGTTTTCCTACATGTGTATTATCAGGTGTAAAATGATGATGGAACAGGTGCATCAGCGGCAAGGTGCATTCTGGACCTCTAAAAAGCTTCCTTTATTTATCTGTTGCTATGATTACCAAAGCATCTGTGCCGTCTGTTCACTGTGGGACTAAGTGAGTTATAAAATACCATGGAGGGGGGAATAAGTGAGTTTTCAAAAGTTTAGCAGATTCACTAACCAAGTGAAACCACCAACACCAGTCTATGTATTAACGTGCACCAATAATAACCTTGTGGTTCAGGGACGCTTGGACCAAAAGTGTCCTCAGAAGAATGTTTGAAATCCAGCAGCTTTACTGTCAGTTTAAACCTGTATTCATTTCAGAGATCGAATGTGTGTTACCTTTTTCTCTGGTGAGCCTGCCAACACTCAGACAGATGATGGGGACACTAACTATATCAGTGTACAAAGAATTATTTCAGCCTGAACTCTTATGATGGCTGGTATACAATGAGAAGAGCTCTTAAGATGTCCTCGAAATTATTGATCAAACCATTTATAAGGAATAACAATATATGCATTCCTGAATTTATATCCACCGCATCTGGTGTGAAGTCAAATCTGGAGTGTGTTTTTGACTGAGCAGAGATCACACAAAAGTATTTGAGCACATTTGGTTTCCACATGTAAAAGAGGCCAACTGCCCAGACTCTTCACCTGAGCACTCTCAACACTCTTCCTTTCTTCAAAGCAAAAGTCAGATACAGCTGCCAATCATTGATTGTGGATGAAATAACTCTCTCCTAAGGTTCTGTTCTGCTCTAAACCAACATTATGATTATGTAAACAAGTCAACAGCTTGAAACAAGGCAGAATAATAACTGTACGTTCGGACCGAAAGCAGCAAGAGGAAAGAAATACATTCTTGCTGTCAAGGACGCTGTTGAAGTTCGTGGGCACTCTGACGTAGATGAAATACACAGTTAGGAAGTTTGTACAAACCGTTGGTCTTGCAAACCGTATTTAAAGGGCCCGCAAAGGAAACAGACGTGTCAAGCGGTATCTTTGTGCCAACTGACCACAAGTAGGGTATAAGTAGCAACGTTAACGTTGTGCGCATCCAGTTGTCAAGCAACACTGTCTTACATGTTATGGAGTTAGTTAGCATGCAATTCCCTTCTATTTTCACAAAATACATTATAGGCTACACTTCATCAACTCCCCAAAGACACCTTCGTCCATGCATTGTTGTTTTTCTATTTTTTTTTATTTTTTTTATTTAAGTCCGTGTAACCAAACAGGGACACGTCATAAAGGACAGGGAAAGCCACCACCTCAATGGTCAATTTCTCCTCCACTGTGCTTGGGAACAAATGTTTGATAGGAACAAACGTTTACACCACTCTTCTACATTCCAATTGGTTGCGAACCGCGTCATCGGGCATTACCATAAAGTTGCCTGGGCTTCAACTTTTTCTGAGGCCCACATCGCCCAAGACACGCCACCAAAGGGCGAGTCGCTGGCTCACATAGATTATGAATGACTTTGACGTTCTCACCGCTTTCGGTCTTAATTTAAAGTAAGGCCAATCACTCCTCAACAATCAAGTAAATAATACAGAGCACACCATACATAAGTAAAATTGCTTTCTTTCACCTCCAACTTTCTTGCTTTTATTGGAACAAAAAGGTGATTTTGAGACTCAGCGCTACACGACACAGTTTGAGGAGTTTATGAATTATTTAGGATAAAGTTATTTAGTACTCTGGGCATGACTTTGGTGTTGTTTTATCCCTCCAAGGTCTTTGCTCGCAGCCCCTGCAGCTCCAGCCCTGAATTGGTGGGTGGCCTCCAGTCAAATAGTAGTGTATGTGTGTGTGTGTGTGTGTGTGTGTGTGTGTGTGTGTGTGTGTGTGTGTCTGTGTGTGTGTGTGCGTGTGCGTACATGTGGTTCATAGAAAAAGTAAAGATTTAGTGTGATTGGATGCCTCTCTTGTGTGTTAGCATTCAACTTTGTGAGCATGGCTGAAAAAAACGAACAAAAAAATAAACCAAGGTGTTCAGGCTGCCAGTTTGACGTGTGTGTGCCTGATCCAGGGGATTCTGACACACTCCTGACTGAGTTGGTCTGCTGGTTTTGCCCCGAGGCTGTGGCTCTCTGGCAGGCGGAATGTAAAAACACACATACACAAACACAGACCCTGTCGGTGTGTGTTAGGAGACAAAACAGAGAGATAGACACCTGCAAAATGTCAAGTGACAACAACAGCAAAGTGACTAAAAGTTTTCCTCCCTGGCGGCAACTTCCCACCCACCATGAACGTCCTCTGCTGTTGTTATAATGGTCAAGGCCTGTGTTTACAGTAACACCTCCTGCAGCAGCCAGCAATTGGTTTGCAGTGTTTTCTCACAGTTATTGTTATGGGCGAAAGATCAACGATGTTTACAAAAGATAGTTTCACATTAGTTTTATACTGAATTTGCATTGCACTGCCTTGCCATTTTATTACTGAACTAGCTGTTCAACAAAAACTATTTATTTTGTTTGACATCTACGAAACGCAGGTGTCTGTAAGATGCCACAATCATCAGTAAAACAAGGATTCACTGATAAAAATGGGAGATTTGAAAGGTATGACCCTCTCCAGTCAGTATATATCAGTGTTACTGAACTGAACATCTTTGTGTTAATGCAGGAGGAGCATGCGATACAACAACAGGGCGACCTGAATGTCGAAAGAACTGCTCTATTCTCCTGCTAGTGATTAAAAAAAAACTCCTGAACACTTTTCAAAGAGAGGAGTATCATCCTTTTGTTTGTAATATTACTGTAAAATTTTCATTTACACACCATTTGAGCTGCACTATTAACCTCCTTTATTCCTCTAAAATGCAAATGTGATCCAGCCATGGTATTTTTGGTCAAATCTGATTCTTAAAAATAGTGCTTATGTACTAATCTCAACAGCAAACACCTTTTTAAAGACACTTAATGCTGCTCATGTATCTGCGAAGTTGCAAATGTTCACACTGAAATTATCTACAATTAGTCTTTCTTTCAACATCTGCTTGTGCCATGAAGCATGATTAACTTCATTTATTGGTAAGCTTAGCAACTCAAAGTATGGAGCTTTTTGTAAGTTTTGCCATTGCTACATCGCCAGCGTTGGCATTAACAGCTGTTTACTTACCAGTATTGCCAAAAGCTTCAATCAATGTTGCATTTACAAGAAAAGAGGTTATAATACGTCCTCTGAGCAGCGCTACCTCTTCAGGACAGACCGGACGCTCCAGTGACTTGGCATCAGAAAGTGAGGAGATGGTCCGGATGGGTCTAGCTGCTTAGCACGCTAACTTCAATAGAAGAAAAGAAGTGATAGAAATAGAGGCACAAGAAGAGGGCTTCTTTCCAGCACTGGAGAAAGTTGCTGGTGAGTAAAGGAATGGAGTTTGATGCTGAACTCAGTTTCTTCTAGACTGGTAAGTAAACAGCTGTTAATGCTAATGGTGGCCGTGTAGCAATAGTAAAGCTTACAAATAGCTCACTTTTAAGGGTATGAAAAAAAATCAGTCTGAACATGTTCCTTTCAGTCGCTACAGATAAAGGAGACATGTTTGTTTTTGCAGGGCAACACAGGAGAGAGCTGTGCCACAGTTGTTCCCCTGCCGCCTGACTACAACACATCCCAAGTTGCTTTCTTCCCTTGACAATACATCAAGGTCCTGTTGGACAAGGGCATTCGGAAAACGCTGTTGTTCCATTGGAGGGCATTGTGATCAGATGGCATCAGATGGGGCGCAATTAATTGACTGTGTATCTCATTAGGCACAACAGGCCTGCTCTCTGTGGATGTTTCCAGGTTGGACTCTCCAAACACCTGCTGGCTCACTGGGCTGCCACACCTGTTCACTGCCTAGTTCAGTTTATAATGAAATTTCATTTCATGGAGCAGCAAAAAAATTATTTGACATTTTACAAATGAAGCAGGTTTTACAGTATGTTTCACCTAACTGGTCAAATGAGTACTTACTGTGCAGTATTCAATATGTTTAATGAGAGAAAAACAAACAGATGTCAACGCTTGATTGAAACATTCATTTCATATATCTGTGAAATAGATGTTTCGTATCTTATGCCATCCGTGCACATCCAGTGTTTTTGTAAATGTACAGATGAACTGTAAGAAACAGCTGGTGTGTGCAGCTAAGGAGTAAAAGAGGCATTTCCTCTGATTCAACTGGATCTCATCTCTGATGCAAATTAAGGCAACATAATAGCAGATATGCTTTTTAATTGTTAGAGATCATCACACAGCACAAAGAGAACAGAGCTTAGTAGTGTGCTCCGTCATCTGGGGCAGCATGCTGCTCACAAAGTGTGAGTCAGGGCTCCAACTCTATTCAAAAGACCATGTCCATTGAGACAGAGTAATATGTTGGTAAATTTTAAAAGGAGGAGGACATTCTCTGAGCTGTAGACATTATCGACTTTATGGTGTCCTGCAATAATGGCGTTGAGTATGTTGTCAACAGATTGTGAGAGCCAAAACATGCACAATGTTACATCTTTCTTGTTGCCATGCAGCATTAAGTTGACATGAGTGCTGGGAACATGACATTCCTGTTGGTGGAGCAGAGCAAAAGTGTCTTGATAATCTAATCCAAGGCCTCTTCAAAAAAAAAACAAAAAAAAAACCTGTGTGGCCAAAAGATAAATCTTATAGGGGTCTAAAAATATGGATTTCTGATGCACAAAATCTTTTTCTTTTCCCCCACAATATTTTTTTACTATTTCTAATAAAATAATAAATGTTCTGCTCTCTCTGAGAAGGAAAAATGACTCCTTGACTTTTGTTGAACTGCTCACAACTCATGTCGAAAACAAAATCATAACCTGTAGACGCTGCAATACCTAGAAGATCACATGCCGAAAAGTGATTCATAGAACATTTAGGTCCTGACATAACAAAAGCTGTGGCTCAGTGAGAGTTATAGTGACTGAAACCATCACGTCTCATTGGCCTTATGCAAACTCCAGAGAATTAGCACAGGACTCGTAGTAATACCATAATCTACAACAGTTCCTCTCTTTAGAAGTGACATAATACGAGCACACCAACTGATTATACACTCGGTTGATGTCAGTGACAGCTGAACGCAGCTGTGAATCAAACACTCATCGGCACTGGAGCACAGCGTAGGCACAAAGCAGACAATGGACCAACACAATAACAAGGCTTCTCAATTCAGACTCTATTCAGTAAACAATAGTGAAGCCTGCCAGTCAAAAAGGAGTGTTTGTCACTTTTGCAAAGTGACATCACCACAGCTCTCTTCAACAGCATCTTCTATGAAACTTCTTCTTTGATGGAAGTGATTATTCTGGTTGCACTTGGGTTTTTGCTTGATTTTATCTCAGTTGTCTTTTAATTTCTTTTGTTTCAGTGCATTTTGATTATTTAGCTTAATTTAGCCTAACCCCCCACTCCACCCCCAAAGTAGTTTTTGAATCAGGCTTGTTTGTGAGTTTGTTTTTATAATTAGACTAGTATTTTACAGCACATGGCTGACTGCAGTCTTGAATGAGACTCTGCTGTGATGTGATTGAAGTTAAAATCCACCACAAAACAGCTGTGGTCTATGTTCAAAGTAGAACTACATAATCTAACACTGCCTTTCTCTCTTGACTTTCTTGTTTGAATGAGGCAGCACTTCCACTGGTAACATTTCAGCATGGTGGCCCACCATGGCTAAAAGACGAATCAATCCAACCAATTGATCATCTGAAGCCAGGCTCAGACTACAAGAGTTTTAAAATCCTAACTGATCTTGAAATTGAGTTGCATGAGGCACATAAAGAGAAACCTCACAGATGTCTCTAATCTCTAACAGGCACACACAAGATTTTAAATTAATGGTGCATCACACACTACAAAATATCATTATTGTGGCACAGGGAGCAATCGGATAATAATGCACCACCTCACGTGACGTCATTGTAAACAAAATGGAGACTGTAGTGCAAAAACCTGCTGCGAAATTAGTAAAACAAAAGCAGAAGGCTGAACGAATCTGGATGAGAAAATGTTTCAGGAGAAGCTGTCAGTTTTGACATCTGTCAACAGAGGTATGCTAGCCAACATTAGCCTCAAGGGCTAGAATGTTTACTGTTGCTTGGCAACACCGTCAGCTACTCTGGGACTGATGTAATCAGAATCACCATCATATCGATTTTAACTCCTAAACAATATCCAACATGTTTGATATTATGGCCCTGATGAGCTCCCCAGCCACTAACCTGCCTTCTCTGTCTGTGAATTGATGTTTTTTGAACAGATGGTGGTGAGAGTGTGAGGGTTTTCACAGTAGTGCATCATGGGACTGTAAGCAGTGTCCAAAAGTTGTCAACTGTCTTCTTGCTTGTTTGCCTGTGTCTCTGTGGTTTGTTCTAGTACTGTATGTACATGAATCATTCAAGTGTGTGTGTGAGCTTGTGACTGAGTGAATATGTATGGGTCGGTAGTCGTGTCTTTGTATGTGCATGTTTCTGAGAAGCTCTTCTTGCCCATATGTTAATGCTAATACATCTATCCTTTGTTGTTCCATCCACTTGCAGTTTTACACCCTCAGAGTGAAGATATTTTGTTTTTCTCTTTGTCATTAGGCTACAGCAGATGTACAGTTAAGATTTAGTAAATAAAAGTCAGTGGAAGATCACCTCAGGTATCACTAAACATGTCAATGTGCCATGCCACCCCCTGCCAACACTGAGGTGCACATGAGGTGGTGGGCAGCCTCAGTGGCAGTGAGCCAGCAGCTCCAGCTACACAGCAGCTGAAGATGAAAACGAATGCACAGAAACGGAAAGATCTCAGCTAAATCCTCCCAAATGATTTAGACACACAGCATCTGGCCTGTGTACAGCTGAAAAACTCACATAGGAGCATTTACAAACAGGGTCCGGGGTCTTTGATGTACATTTTTCTCTGTGTTTGAAAAGCGAGAAGTGAATATGGATCACATCAAGCTTATGGAGAGCAGCAATTCATACCTCTGACCAAAAGGTTACATTCACACCATGTGTTCTCACAGGGGGATTTCCACTGGCCGAGGACAGCCTTCTAATTTGCACTTCGATGATATGAGGCTGATGTAAATGCAAAATCTTTCACACATTTACATTTACAGACTAATCCCTCTTCTCTTTTACAACTCCATAGCACACTGCATGGGGTCATTGTTTTTTTTTTAAATCCTGATGCCCGATGCTCAGGCTGAGATATATAAGTTGCAGTCTGCATATTGATAACAAATTAACGTCCAGTGAAAGAATCCAAGGACACAGATATCACAGTACTGTCCCAACGGTATGGCTGAGACAGGTGATAAGAACAGAACAGAAACATAACATGTATTCATGTAAAAACATGGCTAATTATTAATTTCATTCTCATCAGTCAAGGCCACCAGCGGATCCACTGATTAACAACAGAATAAGGTCAAGAGACTGACCGCTACTCTCATCTCGTATGACTCAGGGTTTTCCACAGCTGCTCACAGCGGGGGCGGGCCACTTCAACTCAAATAATCCAGTGTCCAAGCCAATGACACTTTGACATGTGGACAGCAAAAGCCGACCCTAGAGGACGACCCGGTCCATCTCCTGAGCCAGAGACACCTCTGTTTGTATGAAAAGTTGTGTTGCATTGTGATTCCACAGACAGTGTTGCCTTGCTGAGCCACAGTGGGGGGCTGCATCGTGACGGTTTCAATAAACCATCAGGACGATGACAACCACTCAATTTGACTAACTAGGACTACTGAGAGCCACAGGTTAGCCTCGGCTGATCTTAGGAAAGTATGAGGGCAGTATGGACAGGATTAAACTCCCTTTTACACTGGTTAAAAAATACGCCAGGATCCGCTAACATCAGGCTTCTGTCTGCAGTGTGAAAGGGAACACTATCAGTATTCACTCCCAGGTCAAATGACTCAGCAGTCGCGCTTGTGTTATCTTTCAGAGCACAAACACTGTCAACAGACCTGTCCTCTGCCCAGTACGGTGCGGTTACACCAGAGACACTGAGCTACACTGCACTCGGGGAGGAATTTTTAAAAGTTTTAAAAACACACAATCACCGAGAGAAGTGTCTCACACAGAGATTCCAACACTTACAGGAACACTAAACCGGGGATGAGACCCAAAGGATCCATTTTATCAGTCATGGCTGCATGTGATGACATCGCTCCCTGCAGTTGTGTGTCTGTCATCTTTTTTTGCATATTTACCCTCATTTAAAAAACCCACTTATATGCACTAATTTTGGAGTAAAAAGTTTATATGTCTATTGACATCCGATGGATGGATGGATGGATGGATGGATGGATGGATGGATAGATAGATAGATACTTTATTTATCCCCTAGGGGAAATTCATGTGTCCATTAACTCATTGATAATAATAATAACAGTTAATAATAAATAAACAATAATAATTAGATTAGTCCACTTCCTGTGGCTGAGGTGTTGTACAGCCTGATGGCAGTGGGAACAAAGGATCTCCTGAACCTCTCTGTTCTGCAGCACAGTGAGATGAGACATTTGCTGCAGCTATAGCCGCTTCTCTGTCCTGCCAGAATGTTGTGGAGAGGATGGTTTGTATTGCCCAAGATGGCCTCCATCTTACATTGCATGCGTCTCTCCACAACAGTCCTGAGTGAGTCCAGACTCTTGCCAAGCACAGACCCAGCCTTGATTTCAGAAAAATAAAACCTATCTCTTAAATAAAATACTTTTTCACTGAATGTCTTCCTACAACTTCTTCAGAAAACTACTGACAGTTGTGGCTTTGAATAAGTGGGAGCTTTTCAAAAGGCTGAGACCATCAGTAACAAATTGAACCTAAATTCAAGCCTGAATATTGTATACAAAATACAAGTTAGCTACCAAGCTGAGTAACAAGTGAACAGGCAAACACACCTGCTAGTGGTTTTCACCTGTTCAGTGCAAGTCTCTCTTCTTTTCTCTAATCATCTCTGGTTCATGATGCCCATTAAGTTCGTCAGGCTGGACTTTACCACAAGTTTGTTCATAGAAAGCAGGTTTCAGTTGGGTCTGAGTCAACAAGTGATTTTTCCTAACATTAAAGACTCTGCCCTCAGTGCACACTGCACTCTTAGATGGTTTATGGCACTGAAAGTAATATTGCCTGATTAGATATCGATTGCTGTCACTTGATTGAGATATGGTGGAGGAAACAGAGCAGAAACAAGAACATCTCATAATTTCTCAGAAATGGATATGGAGCTTGGATCTGATGAAAATGAATGGCAGTTTTGATTTTGAACAAACTTTCCATTGGTATATTTTCTTGCTCATATAATAGGCCAAGAGCTGTAACCAGGAAGGAGAATCAGCCTTGGCCTCCACTAACATCTCAGGAAACGATTGCACCCGCATGAAAAGTTAAACTTTACAGTTCAGGTGAAAAAAGGAGCAGAGGTGCAGTTTCCCACCCACTGAAGACCAGATATTTAATGACTGAGCTTCTGCCTGGATGTAGTTGTTGAACAGAAAAAACGAAAAGCCGTGAGGACCTGTCAGAGTGTGCTCAGCAGACGACAGCGACTGATGGATGAGTGAGTCTTACCCATCACACTCTGCTTTACACCCCCCCGCCCCTCCCCCTTGCTACAGAGCATCCTCCTGTGGGGAAACTTTGCGACTGTAATATTAAAAACTGTGCACAAGGCTCAAATGTGTGGGACAAGATAAGGCATCTCCAACCAAACTAAATCTTTCTAAATTCCCATGCTCAGAGATGCTTACACAAACAGCCGGCCAAAATCCATCTTTCTGACAGAATCATTTCCAAAGCCAGAACCCCCAACTGGGCTCCTGGATGCACTTGTGAGCTGTACCCGCCTGGGAGTGAGCTTGTCAGTGTGTGTAAGTGTGTGTGTGTGTGTGTGTGTGTGTGTGAAGGGAGAGAGAGAGAGAGAGAGAGAGAGAGAGAGAAGAGAGAGAGAGAGAGAGAGAGAGAATGGATAAAGTATGAGTCATCCAGTAGAGAATATGAACTGTGTGTGTCTATGGTGAAACCAGTCTTCAGCCTTCTTTCTACTCATGAAGGTTTTCAAGTTTAGTCATAAACCCTCCACCGGTCTGACCGAACTTCCTTGTGACTGCATGTATGAGTGTGTGTGTGTGTGTGTGTGTGTGTGTGTGTGTGTCAGTGAGAAACAGAGATTAATGGTGCAGACATCTAAAAGTATTCCTCTCATTTTTCAGTGAATCTTTCTGAGCCACCGAATTCACACAGGCTGCCTCTCAGCACTGTGTGCGTGTGTGTGTGTGTGTGTGTAGCATGTCTGTTCTGACAACAACAGACTGTGGTGCGAGTTCAAATCAAAGGATTACAGCCCTGCAGCAAATGGACTGAATGAACTGGACCTTATGGCAGTCCTGTGAGGTGGATCAGAGCGCAGACGTCACACTCATCACTCTCTGCTGGAGAAACAGCCATAACTCAAACCAGGAAGTACTCATTCTGTGGAGCCAGCTGATGGGAATATAAACATGAAACTACCGCCCCATCACAAGCACATCCAGGAGAAGTCAGAGATCCACCACCCGAGCCTAAACCGGCTCTCCCTCCACAGACGACGAGTAAAGGCGGGCTCAAAGTACTTTGATCCAAAAAACCATCTGGAGTAAATGAGGCACCTCAGTTCCAGCTGCCACTATGAAACCACTCAGGCTGTTGTAGGATGTGCATAAAACATCACACTGTGATTTTGATAGAACTGTGTTGTTATAAAAAAAAAAATGCATAAATGACTATTGCAGGAAATAGTGATACACTGAGAACAGTACTGGCTTGTTAAAATGGACTTTGAACACTGAAGAGTTGAGGTGATAACATTACAAAAAGGCTGGGAATATTAAAAATGTATGTCAATATTCTGTTGATGATTTCAGGACTTGTTTTCATTGTCTATTCTTTCATTTATTACATGCATCATTAAAATGAATTTTTAAAATGCCTTTATCACAGCTTCTGCTAGATTACATTTTCACAAAACGCAATATTAAAGAGAACTGAATACAATATTTAAAAACCCTTTTTCTGAGGCCACACATTTTTCTTTCACATTTGTGTATTCCATGTTATCAGTGTTCCTCTATTCTCCCATGTTTATTAATCATCACTTCAACTTCAATACCAAATAACTCATCTCTTTTCTCTCTGTGCCACTCTGTTCTGGAGTCAGTAAAAGTTGTCATCAACCAGCCCCAATATCTTTCTTTCTCCTAAATGTCAACGCTTGCGGTGACAGAGACAAAAGATTCTAATTTCCGGAGCCAACAACAGCGTATTTAATCAAGTTTGGATTAAAAATTTGTTTAGGGAGAAGCTCGAATAAGCTTGAAGTCATTACAATGAGAATTAAAAGCAAAAACAAATTAGCATTTAAAGTTGAGCTGCAGAAATTAAAAGTTACATACAAAATAAACCTTATGGCCAACTTACCTGTAAATGGGATCCTGCATCACCATCATCTTGCTCTCATCCCATGTCCACTCCTTCTTCTGTGGAAAAGAATCAAAACTGTTCAAACTAATTGAATTATAACATTTTAAAGGTCCCATATTTTACACTTTTATTTGAAGTCTTGATCCATAAGAAGATATATTTGTGGTTTTAAGTATGACAAAGCATCTCAATGTAGTTTCACATTTCCTCTCTCTGGAGCTCTAGTAACAACAGGTTGGTGAGCCAATCAGAAGAGAGGAGGATCTGAGTCTCTCTTCTGATTGGCTCAGTAATGCTATAAAAATATCTAGCAGATTTCAGGAAAGCACTCAGAGGAACCAAATACTGCAAGATTGGATGGTGGGCCTAGGTGGGCAGGGCTTGGAGCGGTGACGTTTCATTGTGACATCACAAAGTTGCAGAAGTCCTGACGACTCATTTTAAGGCTCAGTTTCTGAATACAGGCTGTGTACATTTCTCTGTACTTTGATACTTTCACAGTATTAATATAGAACCTAAACCTGTTTATAATCAAACAACACATGGACATCTACCTTTAGACAACATGGGACCTTTAATGAAAGGCTTGTGCGACATCCAAAATTCAATATCTTGATACAGTTCAGGGCAAATATCGTGATATACAATATAATTGTGATATTACTTTATTATCATATTACACATTACACCAAAAATCATAAAAATAAAATATAATAGTGTAAATCCCTTGAATCATTATCGTGAGTGAAATGCCTCAGAATGGTGTTGATATTATTCTAACATCTCCATCTGTGAGACATTTATTTACATTTTTCCTTTTGTCTGTCCGTCCATTTGTTTAAATCTACCGTCCGGGTTAATGTCACAATCCAAATGTCAAGACACGAGCGCGCAGGAATTATTCATATTGATTTCTATCTGTACAGAGCGTAGCTGAGTCAATCATTTAGTCGCTCCTGTCTGTGGGCTTTCATCGCCTCCGCCAAACTCAGAGATGTAAATAGATCGTTGCCCATCACACTTGACATTTCAGCTTTCCAGCCAGGGAATCAAGCAAGACAAGAGAACAGGTGGAGGCAAAACATCCTTCTATTGACTGGCCTTTCAGTACAGATGCTGAGCCTTCGATGATGGCTTTAATATCAATCTCAAATCAGCCAGTATAACACTGTCTAATCATGGCGTTCAGTCAAACCCCTTCATCACATCCTCTCTCCCTCGTTTCTGAATATGGCCTGACCTGAGTACAGTCGGACCCGATGCTAATAAACTTAATTTAATTACATCTGAGCTTGTCTCTCAAGGTCTCTTATTTTCATCCTGCCATCAACCCAAACACCAACACTGATGCCCCACCAATTAACACACAGCTGCAGACATGTCCTTTTCCCCTGCTCTTCACAGTTTACACACTCCATTTCACCTCCGTAAACACATTTTTCTCCTGTGATGATTATGGCATAGCAGACAACATGATTAGAGCTGATAGCAGTCAGCTGATATCAGCACTTTCTGAGTAGATGGCGATTCCTTTTTGCCTATGTATATATAAAAAGTTCATAAAACAGAAATCAGATTTTCTGAAACCCATGTAACCAATTTTACCAGCTGTTCACTCATTGTGGTGGTCCTCGTTAGAAACTAATACATAAGAGTTTCATGGGATTTAGTTGTTTGGTTTTATGGACTGCATGCTGCTGGTGTTTCTACTAGAATGCAAATGTTGGGGAAACTGGAGAAGTTAAGTAGTTCCACATACCGACAGCTTAGGGGTGGGCGATATAATGAATATACTCGATGTATTGTGGCTTGTTCCGTGTGCGATGCAGTAAACGACTATATCGTGAACTTTAAGTACAAATAGTCACGTAATTGTTTTAACCCGCTGGCATTAAATTTGTTCTGGCGTTTTGCTTCTCTTGCTCTCTCCTATGGCTGTCACCCTCTCACAGATAACACACTCCGCCGCTCATCCAGAAAATTCTCCTAGATGTGCATGTGTGTGACGTAGGTGAGGCGTGTGTGTTTTTGTATCTGAAGTGGAGAGAGCTTGAGGGCGCGACAAAGCGAGTTTATACGTGTTGTTCAGAAACAGTAATTAAAGATGAAGGGGGACAAATTGGTTCAGAAAAGAAACAGCACTGAGTTAAATGTCTTTCTTAGAGATTCTTGTTGCTCCACTTTTCTGTTGCTTTGAACTCTGTTTTTGTTATGGGTCAAATTTAACTTGGTTGTGACTTCCCCTTTTTGCATGTAATTTAAAGGTCCCATATTTTACACTTTTCTGGTGTTTTATTTGAAGTATTGATCTATAGAAAGATATAACTGTGGTTTTTAGTACCAAAAACCATCTCAATGTAGATTTACATCTCCTCTTTTGGGCTTCCTGGAGATTTTGCAACAACAGGTCTGTTGACTGTTTTCTGATTGTGTTTCTGATTGAATAGATTTCAGGTAAACACTCAGAGAAACCAAATCCTGCAAGGTTGGATGGTGGGTCCATGTGGGCCATGCTAGGAGCATCGCTGAGGGCAGTGACAGGCAGGCTCACTTTCTGAATACTGGCTGTGTGCATTTCTCTGTGGACTGAGCGCTTAGATACTTTCACAGTATTAATATAGAACCTAAAACTGCTTTATAATCAAACAACACATGGAAATCTTACTTTCTACCTTTAAAATTGTTGCAATAGAAACTACTAATGAATATACAGTAACCAAGAATGTTTTAATGCAGATAAATGTTGCAGGAAGAATATTCATACTGGTGTGCTTTTATGCCTCAAAGGGTTAAATCACACATTTATGAATATAGTATGATATGTATAATAATATTATCTTTAGGCCATACTGCCCATTCCTGACATAAAAATATCAGTCAGAGTAATAGTATGCAATCCTAGTATATAATCTAAATTCTATGCTGTACACACATACCAATGTTCAAACACACACAAAAGAATGTAGATGGGCAGACAAGCTCTCAGGTCCAAACACAGTTACATAACTGATCATTAATATTGCTGTAATGAATTGGCTATTCCTTTGAGGACCATTTCAACAACTCAATTAAGCCTCCTTTTCATGAGACACTGGTGCATAGCTTTAGTGTACATCTGGCTTTAAGAACAAGTCAAGGTCAATACTATGTACAGTAACTACAGTCTTTCAAATTATGTAATTTTTCAGGATGAGAAAAAATAGAATATGAAAACATTCAACAAATGCTTGTTAGAAAGTCAAGTTTGTTGAAATTAATTGAATAAATGTGATATTTTTCAGTAGAATTTGGCTTAATGGAAAAGGATCAAAAAGTCCTCAGAAGTCAATTTCTTTTCAAAGCGAACAGGGGAATTTGAGTGAATGGTAAACAATCAGCAAAGGCCGTCTGGTCATTCTGAGCTTTTCGGTTGTCAGCAGCCAATCAAATCTTTGAGCTACCGTGTCTCTCTCTCTCCCAACATGCAGGCTGGTAAAACAAGAGTATCTGGCCCTGCACACATAATCTGTCTGAACAGATCAACAGTTTAAACACTAGTTGACAGCTGACTGTCACTAGTGTAACATCAAATATTACATACATTTGAAAGAAACCTTAACAAAACAACCAGTGGCTTCAAGTCTGGCTTAATGAATTAAGATTAAGAACTGAATGCTGGGAAGAACACTGGACGCCACTACTAAGTGAGCTTCACTTTGTTTCCAGCCACTGGTTTTCCACCTGTCAGACTCTCTGTGATTCAGGTGACGTCCACTTCACTCGGTCTCTGTAGATTACAGCTGTCAGCCTCACTGCAGCGAGAAACACATCCAGCCTCACCCCCCTCCCCTCCACTTTCTTCAGGTTTTCTCCTCTCTATTTTTTATGCTTTAACTTCCTCCTCCATTTTCATTGTTTCCCTTTACTCTTCAAAATCTGTCGTCCTTTTCATCTTCCATCATACTCTCAATTCCTCTCAGGCTCTTACAATCTCCTTCTGCCACCGACAGTAAACAGGAAATGGATCTGTATTGGTTTCTTAACATGACTAAACCAACATGTAGCATTGCACAAATTAGCCCATCACATATTTTACTCCTACAAGCAGGGGGTGTTTGGTTGGCTGATAGTGTGACTAAAAACACATTATATGTGCAAAACAAAGAACTGCAACAATTGCAAGGCTGTCATTATAATGCATACATACATGAGAGGCACTACACAGAGGATCATTTTACTCCTCATTACCAAGATGGCATCCCAATCTTACCAATCCCAACACGCTCACTGGGCACATAAGCCAAACTTCTCAAGCTTCTGGGCCTCGGTCCCCTTCTGGGTCCAGTAAGTATGTGCACTAGAGTTGAGAGACTCTTAAAGCTTAGGCTAGCAGCACAAAAGGGTTGAAAGGCCTGGAAATAAAGTTCCCTACTCTGAGCGCCACGTCAACGTCTCATCATTCCCCAGTAGAGTGGTCCGGACTGAAAGCTACTTACCAGCTAAGTTGAGAGCCAGGCTAAAGGACCCCATGGCAAGAAGGGGTAAAAATAACTTTTTGTACTGGTTGTAATGACTAAAGTTTTACAATGGAGACATTTTAAACATGATAGAAGTACAAAAATTGACTTAATCTAAATATATTATCACCCAGTTATACCAGCTTGATATCTTAATTAGTGCCTAGACAGAATCATAGCGACTTAAAGTCGCCACTATAAAGAATAAAATCAGCTAAATTTCTTATTGTTATGAAAAAGATTCTCTTGTAATAACATACTCTGAAGTTAAAAAAATATTTTTCTTATAATCATCACATAAAACAACTCATTTCATTTTAACAAGAAACTTTTCTCATGATAACAACATATCAGCTTATTGAATCAAAAGAGGTTTGTATCTCATTACAACAAGAAACTCTCACATGCTTTTATAATGAGTGAGAGATCCAATCTAGCCTATATCCCCTGGTACATGAAATATTCAGATTTTCTTTATCTTGGCAGCAAGATCAAACTCTGCTGCTTTTGTTATAAAATGACACAAACAGGACACATCACACTCAGCCAGGGAGTAAGATAGGAATAGAGTTCATAAGATGATAAGGGTCACTCACTTTTTTCTTTTTCCTCAAGGCGACCTTCACACCGTCTACAGACACCACGATGTGGACTTTTTTCTTCTTGATGTTTTTCACCTTGAATTCATACTGCAGAGAGAAGACAGAGGCAGACGTATTAATATGTAGGTGGATTAAGGTAGACAGTGACATTGTAACATCGTTTGAAACATTTGTCAGAAGGGGTCAGCCTGATGAGTCATGTCTGGAGGCAGGAAAGAAATTATAAGAGATGAAGGACAGAAGGAGAATGTGAAGGAAAGTAATCTTCATTTCTGTTTGTTTTTTTTCTTATTGTTTAAAAAAAGTTATATCGCAGTCATCGTGTTGAAGACAGACTGAGCAACATCCATCTTGACATGTAGTTAAAGCCAAAACTTTCTGCTGTCTGGGATTTTCTCTCTTTGTTCCCACCACAAAGTGAGCTGAGGTCCAATCAGAAACACACAGCTGCTGTAGCCTGAGATTGAAAACGTGAAGGCATGGATGACCTTCAATATCACCAGTAGATACAAAAATGTGCTGGTGTCCTGCCCTCATCCCTATAATGAAATATCCTCCATCCATCCCTGTGTGTGCAACCTTACAGTCATC
Organism: Seriola lalandi dorsalis; assembly: GCF_002814215.2. NCBI lineage: Eukaryota > Metazoa > Chordata > Actinopteri > Carangiformes > Carangidae > Seriola > Seriola lalandi. The sequence continues at coordinate 5,268,742 of NW_019525437.1, forward strand.
TATAGATTCACATTTTTTACACAGCATTCCTGTACCATATACATACCTTATACAAAAAAAGGGTTGGTATACTGATGCCTTGACTTCGATACAGATTCTTAACAACTCTTTCTTCAATATCAATTTTATGAAATCCATTTTAACAAAAAGAAAACTACAATACACTTTATGGTACTAGTTGTAGTTTTATTCTAAGCTTGGTCTCTTTACACACTCAAGTGTGTGTAAATAAAAAGCCAATCACCAACATCATTAGTTCTTGGTCCAAGCCTGCTGCATGCTCATTGGTTTACTAATGAAGAAGAGATTTATTAATTTACCCCTTAGGTATCAAATGGCAAGGCATTTTTTCAATACTCAATAGTATCAAACCAATTCAGTAAACTCATAAAAGTTCTCATCAAAGTTTAATGTTATCTTAATAGAAAAATCCATATAAGAATAAGTGAACAAGATTTGCAATGATGGGTGTATTGACACATCCTTTGACACTGCCAACAGCATTTAATGATATCACTGTCAAACTAAAGGTTTTGAATTTCAACTTATGGTAAAACATCTTTGCCCCGCCTAGAGCAAACTCACGTCCACTAACATCTGCCTGTGTCCATACTTTGTGGTGCCGAGTAAAAACCCAGCACAATGTGCCAGCTTGATTACAGTATCCGTTCTATGACAAAATTCACTCGATATTCAAAAACAGCGGCCGTTCAGTATCAAGCTGAGGCACTGGAGAGAGTTCATCAAAGTTTGCTGTAAAAACTGAACAGCCATAAAATTCCTTTGTACTAGGAACTTCATCCTGACCAAGTGCTTGGAGGACAGTAGAGAACTATGTGTTATGACAAAGCAAGTCAGGTCCAACATTTGCATTATGTAAAGAAACATTTAAAAATCTGCTTGTTATGTTCTTAATAATAGACCAGCCATCCCCAACCACCCCAGTTCAATGTTTCACACTAATAATGAACAGATTTGTCACAGAAAATGACAAACAGCCTCAGTGAATGAACGCAGCATGGTCGGCAGCCCTCAGTCACAGTCTATTTACACGCCATAGATCAGACTGAGACAGCTTCTATCACATCCGCTGCCTCTAATGGTGCGATGAGCGGTGTCAAACAACAGCACTCCAGCAGGAAACCACAGTCAATACTGTGAGGAAAAACACTGTTTGCATATCAAATACTGCGCAGGTGTAAAAGGTGGATCAAGTGGCTTTTATGTTGTTGTGGGAATCCTGCGTTCATATTCATGTCTACCTCTCTCTTCTTCCGCAATCCCCTGCATGTTGATCGTATTTTAAAAGAGTGGGATATAATTGAGTTGTACAGAACCACCTGTCACTGCAGCCTGAAAAAAAAAAGTACCGTAAATACACTAACTGAGTTGGTTGGTAGGTGTTTCACTGAAAGTGGACTTTCATTAATTCTGCAGTAAGTAATGATCTTATGTAGAAAAGCAACTGTACTATGAGCAACAGTCACAAGGCCTCCAATCCTGAGATGCTGCAAAATTCAGACTGTTTGCTCAAATTAAATTCTGCGATGCTCGTGGGAAAACTGCTCAGTGCGAGCAAGTGAGAAATCAAAAGTTAAGCAGTGAGACAGCAGTGACAGAAATACCAATCCAGATAGAGCTGAACTCGGTGACGATGCTTGACTTAACTTCACCACTTCCAGCAGACACTAAAATGATCATTTAGTTGACCCCTGCCACCTGAAGTGTTTTCACTTTAATGAAATCTTTCAAAGTCTCAGAAGTGACCCAGCGCTGTCACTTGGTGCTGCCAAAAACCAAGGTTTCTGGCAGCACAAAAATCTCCAATGTCACACACACACACACACACACACACACTTGCTCATTTAAAAGAAACGTCTTTGATTGTGACTGTTTGTGTTTATCACCTGCTGTGTTTGCATTCAGGCACTTCTAAATCAAATCTGAATGTTAATGCCTTCCTGTCAATCAATGTGTCAATATTCCTGCTGTTGTAGCTGTCACTCGCCCTGTCTATCAGTGGATGGTCCTGTGCTCTGTGTCGTGTCAGTCTGCACTGACTTAATATTGACTTGGTTTTCTCTAATTTAGTTGCATTTCAATTGTAAGAACAAAAAGACTCCAGTCCAAATGAAAGCAGTGAAGTAAAACTCAACTAAGAATTAAAACAGACATTGTGCCATTCTTGATTTTGTTCACACCTGGCTTTAACATGCGTCTTGGGTGATCTGATCACATTTAGGACGCTTTTGTGATTCAACCACCTTTGGGAGGAGGTGTTTTAGGAGTGTCCTGGGCCACACTGGAGGACCGCCTACTCAACTCATGTCCTCTGCCACAGTCTAATCAGTCCCGCCACTGTTTCATAATGAACTGAAAATATTTTTCCCCTTCACTTAGAGTTTCCCTTCCGCTGATTTATATGTTATGCCTTGCCACAATATCAATATTGGTTGCCACATACTGATTTTCTATATTTGGGAAAAACCTTATTAAAATTTTGAGCTGTGTGCATCACATTGATTCACACAGCTCGTCCCTCTCTCTCTCAACACATTAACAACAAACCAGTCTGTCATGGTCAGACAGACTACAAACAACAACGCATGTGGTCTTTGCCAACAGGAATGATGTACGTGTTTACTTGCATATAGAGCAGGGAAGTGAGATCCAATCACAAGTGGTCATACGTGAATACATGTGGAGACATATTCTAATGCCAGGTGTGGGCTGACGTACTTAGAGTTGTCCATTTGTGATCGGATCACCTGAGACTGATGTTATTGCAGGTCTGAATAGGTCCCAAGAGATGAAGAGAAAAAACAGAGTTGTCCTTTTATCAAGAAGCAATACCCACAGACTACACATATATAACTTATAAGTCTCATAAGTTTAAGTCTCATCGCCACTCACTATACACTATAAGTTAAATTCAACCATTTATTCATAAACACATTCATACAGCACATTTTCTGTGCACTCAGTACTTTTCTGTTACACACACACACTCGAACACTGATGATACATCGAGGGCAACTTGTGGTTCAGTATCTTGCCCAAAGACACTTTAACATGTGGACTGGAAGAGCTGGGGATAGAACCACGACTTTGCGATCAGTGGACAACCTGCTCCCAAACATAAATTGAACACCTACAATAGTTCAGATTTTCAGCCTTTAACATTTACTGTAACTGTGCCCTTGACTCGTACAAAGCAGTATAAAATAAGTAGAACATTTGAAATGTCTCTGCCTGCCTGCTGACAAAGTGACTGCATGTGGATCAAAGGTTGCAGTATAATGGAAGGTAACAGAACGCAGAACTAAGGGCCTCGTCAGCAGAGAGAAAGAGAGAGTCGACGAGCTTTACCAAGGCTGGAAAGGAACTCAATCAGCTCCTCAACCCTGGGTTACAAACTATGCTGACTATAACATACTGTGCACATAACACCGTTTACAAGGTGTTTCACTGCAAGTATTTTTAATTGCCATAACTGCACAATATATACAGTACAGCTCAATCATTCACGTCCCTGCACACGCACTCAGCACCGTGAATGACAGGCACACAGAGAGGGCGGGTAAAGAGACTGACAGGGACGGTAAAAACTTTATGGATTCTTTGACAGTCCACCGGTGCACTGATGCGGCGAGATTTCTCCTGGTGCAGCTGACCGCCAGTCCGACTAAGAAAACTAGAATGAACTAGGCTGCGTAGTGTCGCCAGAAGCTGATGGTATAGGCTACGTTAAGCATGGCTGTAATAAACAGCAGAAGAAGACAAAGTGGGGAAGTTTGCCAACTGCCACGAACTTGAAGATGATTATTTTTACATTGTTTTATTTTTGTGTTTTTGCAATTCCAGTTTGTTCACTGAGGATGAGGAAAAGTAGGCTGTGGGCTGAAATAATGCCAGTCCAAATGGCAGTATATTTTTACTATTTCAAATCTTAGTTCAGTGTGTGTGTGTGTGTGTGTGTGTGATGGTTTCCATACACTGATTTATTTGTGACAGCCACCCACAGTATCAACACTGACCACCACATATTGATTTCCTATATTTTTACTATTTCAAATCTTATTTCATTAAAATCTTATTTCATTGTGAGAGCAGTGCATTGATTCTTCTCTCTCTCTCTCCCTCTCCCTCTCCCTCTCCCTCTCTCTCTCTCTCTCTCTCTCTCTCTCTCTCTCTCTCTCTCTCTCTCTCTCTCTCTCTAGCAACAAAATAATATTTGCCAACATATCAACAACTTCAGGCTCATTGGATGGAAACTGTATTTCTTATTTCCAGAGAGTAAATGCATGAATGTTTATGTGTGGGGGTTTTATGAGTGGTTTTATGGCCGTGTTGTAATCTGCTGTAATGTCGACTGCTGCACATGCAAGATTTAAACGTTGGTGTTCCTGATGGATTGCGTGATTGACCTCCACAAAGATGATTACAGCAGCAATCTAACAAATTTCACGCAGGGTTTGACTGGCTAAGAATATGCAGCATAATATGACAGAAAGCACTTATCTCTAATAAGCCTGTCTATTTCTGTCTGATATGGCCCCCATCACTGGATCCACATCTACCGCCACTCGGCTCACACTATCCCTGGCGCTTTCAAGATACTACAGCAATATGATTTATTATATCACCAATGCATCTATCTGTATATGAGAAAATGAATTCACATAATTAAAACACTTGTACCACAGAAGCTGCTCCACTTCAGGAATGAATGCACAAGTGTGCGTTCATTTTACAATAACTGGCAATTTATTCAGCCTTACTTTTCCCAAAACGCAGCACCTCTGCTCCAATAGGAGGTGGTGGGGGTGTTTTTAATGAGTGCAGATAACAGCTCACAACACGGTTTAGGTCATTTAGTTTAATCCCTAATGTCTCTGCTAAATGAACTGCCTGGATTCGCAGCTCATAGAAGCAGCAGGGAGCAAGCAGGGGGAAAAAAACAACAAAATTACTGAAATTTTGATTAACGCAGGACTGAAGGCCTTTGCACTCAAGAGTCCATTAATGTCGATAAAAATGTCAGGCATTTAAAATAAATACATTATATTAATACTTCGCACAAATTCAGGTCTTGATTTTCTGTATGTATGGATGAGCTTCACCGGTTGGAGAAACATTTTTAAATGTTGAAATTTTCCCATTTAGAATCACACTGGGCTCCAACATCAGAGAGTAAATACTGTGGTGAATCAGCAGCAGTTTCAGTATGGGCTGGTGAAACTCTCCCTGCTCTTAACATTTTCTTTTTCATTGAATGACGGTCATCAATGGTTGACTGACTAAAAACAAAGACACTAAAAACTCAGACTTGACGTGAAAACTCTTTAAGGTTATCATCGAAATTATGTGCTTGGAGAAATATGCTGTTTACAGTCAAAAGTTTTAGTTGTTTAATTTAACTATACAATAAAAAAAAAAACAAATCAATTTTGGTAATCCAGTAATTTATCAAGTAAAGATCTGCCAGTTAAAACTTCAAGTGGGGTTATTTATTTATTTATTTATTGACTCTTGTATTAGCATTTCAAACTTAGGTAATTTGTGATGGTCTTGACCTCGGAAACAGTCAGTGCTTCAAACAATCTCAACTCAAGGTTTATTAGTTTTCAACCACATCTTACCGTCTTCCTCAGTAGAATGATTTTGCGCACTTGTGTTTGGTCTCATGATAACAGGTCGTCCTATACACCTGAGCCCCGCCATTATGTAAGGTGGTGAAATGTGGTCAAAAGCTAATGAGGGACCTGAGTTAAGATTGTCCAATTTAAAAATGAACATTGATAGATTAATGGCTTGAATTGAAAAACGTAGAGTTGTTCCGATATGATACTAGTAGCATAAATGTCTACAGTACTGCCTGACACACTGTATCAGGTACCATGTAATACCATGTAATTTACTGATAAATTTTATAATTTCAAACCCGGATGATACAGCAGTTTTCCCAGAAATCAACTCTTCTTAAATGCTCTAAAACAGTACCATACACAGGAAGTTGTGCTGTCCAGCCATTGGCAACTACTGTTTTATAGCAGCAAAGAAAAACTGATTTCTGCTCAATAGAGTAACATCAGCCATTCAGCAATTTGGCCATATTTTACACTAGAAGGTCCCATGAGTAAATAAGCAACATGTACAGTTTACAAGGCTTTAACTCTGAGGAAGTGTTCATTCCCACTTTTCTTTTCTTTTTTTTTTTGACTGACAGTCAAATTAAATGATAAAAGAATATGGCAGGCAAAGGGTTCAATCTGAGCCATATCATACAACAATGACAGCAATCATATCACATCTATACAGGGTAAGTAAAATAAAGCTGTTAAGAAACACTTTTTTAAGACAATGGTATTAGTAAGGACAAAATGGTATCGCATCATCTTAATTTTCACTTTTTACATTTGACGATAATAAAAATTTAGATAAGAACACAATGAACCACCAAACTTGTTACAAACGACAGGACGTCCCAGGTAAAGCTGCTCTCGTGCGAACAGGCATTTATTCTCGACCTGGCTGCACTGGGTTACAGTAAACAGGATTTGCTTACGTGCAGTGGTTTGGAGTTGGACCACTTGGTGACCATGACAGGATATTGGCATACACGTAAACAAAGTGAAATGAAATGAATACTTAAGTCTTAAGAATGGGCTCATCCATCATGCAAATAAGTCAGTCTTAACATTTGCAACGACCGTTTCCTGATAAACACGTCATTATTTCCTAAAGGTCCCTTCCTCATGTTTCCAGTATAATCCATCATTTTGGCAACAAAGATGCCAACACACTCACACAATGGCGTCCCTCAGCCAGTGCTCCTTTTTTCACTCACTGAAATATCAGTCGGTGGCCAGGGGAGCACAATAAAAGCTCAATGTCCATGGGGAGGTGAAATAAAAAGTTCAAATAAATATGGAGACACATGCCGACACACACACAAACACACACACACACACACACACACACACACACACACACACACACACAGAGAGAGTACGCCACCACACCAGGTCACCTAATGGCAATCAAAGTGAGTGTTCAAGAAACTCAGCAGGGCAGCAGACAGAGAGGTAGATGTTATACAAGCTCTTTATTTAGCTCATTGACGAAGGCCTTTCTGACATGACTATGGTTTTGTAATGTGTCCAATTTTTGGTCCATCTTTTACACAGGGAACACAGTTGGTGTCCAGCCCCACTAAGTTAGCCAGACCTCCTCTGTCTGCACGTGAACACACAAACACACACACGTCGCCAAGAGGCTCCGCTTTGCCACATGCCAATTTGTTCCAAACCAGAGCCTTTGAGCAGCAAGTTTCCACCGAGGCCAATCATGAGTACAGATCCAACTCAATGACACGTCTCCTCTAGAGAGAGGAGTAGAGAGTAAAGAACGCTGTAAAGAGTAAGAGGAGAAATAAAAGAAGATAAAGAGAGAGAAGAGAGTAGGAGGAAGAAGCAATGACATGGTGAGAATGTGAAATTCAATTAACAGCTCAGACCATTAAGCTCATATTCCACAAACTGAAAAGTCAAGCTTTCTTAGATGTGCAAACTGTTGTATTGTCATTAGGTACTTGATGAACTGAGGACCTGAAAGTACTGCTCATGTTTTTTACTGCAGATGCACTGGAAAATGTTTTTTCCCCTCTTCTCTCTACAAGTCAAACTGCGTACTAAATCAATCATCCATCCAGCAGAATATTTATCTTAAGGTCTCCTGATAGAATGAGCAGTGTCATTTTACAGCACTGAATGTACATAAACAGATTATCCCAGGCTTATCCCATATGGCTTAGTGGTGTACAGTGTTACTGAGGGTTCAATTCACTGGTTTTAACTGTGAGATTAAATGTCTACTATTTTAAGGTCTAATGTTGTATAAAGGCAGATGTCCATGTGTTGTTTGATTATAAAGCAGGTCTAGGTTCTATATTGATACAGTGAAAGTATCAAAGCCTCAGTCCACAGAGAAATGCACACAGCCTGTATTCAGAAACTGAGCCTTAAAACCAGCCGTCAGGACTTCTGTGACTTTGTGATGTCACAACAAAGCAGTCACTGCTTCAACCATGCTACCAGCACAGCCCACGTTGTCACACCATCCAACCTTGCAGGATTTGGTTTCTCTGAGTGTTTATGTGAAATCTGTTATATTTTCATTCACTCAGAAACACATCAGCAGGGAGCTTGTCTTCTGATTGGCTGACCGACCTGTTGTTGCAAGTTCTCCAGGAAGACGCCCAAAAGAGGAGATGTAAAACTACATTGAAATGGTTTTTGGTACTAAAAAACAAAAAATATATCTTTTTATGGATCAACACTTCAAATAAAACACAAGAAAAGTATTGAATATGGGCCCTTCAAAATTACATGCAGAAAAAAAGGGGGAAATCACAACCAAGTTAAATTTGACCCATAACAAAAACAGAGCTCAAAGCAACAGAAAAGTGCATCAACAAGAATCTCTGAGAAAGACATTTAACCCAGTGCTGTCTCTTTTCTGAACCAATTTGTCCCGCTTCATCTTTAATTACTGTTTCTGAACAACACGTATAAACTCAGTTTGTCGTGCCCTCGAGTTCTCTCCACTCCAGATACAAAAACACACACGCCTCACCTACGTCACACACACGCACATAGGAGATTTTTCTGGATGGGCGGCGGAGTTTGTTATCTGTGAGAGGGTTACTTCTGTAACAGTCACCGCTCTCAGGCATGCCCCTAGCCCCGCCCACCTGGACCCACCATCCAACCATGCAGGATTTGGTTTCTCTGAGTGTTTACCTGAAATCTGCTATATTTTTATTGGATCACTCAGAAAACAGTCAGCCAATCAGAAGAGAGGCTCAGAGCCTCCTCTCCAGAGGGAAGCCTGAGAGAGGAGATGTAAAACTACACTGAGATGGTTTTTGGTTCTCAAAACCACAAATACATTTTCGTATAGATCAACACTTCTAAAGCAATGGTTAAGTACCAGCGAAGGTGAGCACACGTGCGCACACAGCTTGCGGCCTTGTACCTAAGACGTAATCACAGCTGTGCTGACATTCAGTACAACATCACTCCCTCTCGTGTGACATTGCTTAAGTATAGACCACTCTCCCGTTCAAGTGAATGGGGAAGTGACTTTTGCACCCCCCTGTGTGTGCCGTGTGTGTCGCTGCTATTTCTACTTTAATAGTAGGGGTGGCAGATCAGAAAAATGTCATTTCTGGAACACCGACTATTGTGTCTTTCACTATTTTCTATGAGGACTTGTTGACAGAAATTCAGAGAGGAAGTATCACTGGAAGACATGACAAGGACAGAGCCAGAGTAGTAGGTAGCCAGCTCACAGGAGACACTGGGCACTTGAACCAACTGTAGATACACCTGAGAGCCATGAACCAATCAGAAAACCAACAATCAGAGCTGTTAGAGGACGAACCGGGCCTCCGCAGATACATATAAAAGGTTCGCTCTCTTTGTTCTCCACCACTGGAAGAAACTAGAGCACTCCTGCAGAGAGAAGCCGTACCTTCTTTACTTCAGTTTTATCCCCATACGTCACTAAAACCTTCCTACAAGATACATCCTGGTTTTTTTTTCAACTATCTCAGTGTTTCTTATTTTATTCTGAATGTTTCCAAAAAGGTCCCCTGTGCTGTCGCAGTACAAAGAGCAGAAAGTGACAACTTTGAACAAAAAGTAGAAATTACAACATACGTGGTCCTATGGAGAAATGATGACAATGAACATGTTCTGTTTAGGAAACTGATGTGTTAATGTGGTCATTGTAAACAAGAATTTGTTCTTAATGTCTTGCTTGGTAAAATAAAGGTTAAATAAAAAAATAAACATAGAACTATAATAACAAAAAATTCTCATTGAGCCAAATATCAGCTGGAAAAATAATCAAATGGTACAGATTTAAAAGGTTCTACAGACAGTGAACAGCGACAGTGAATCCATATATGTGACTTAAAGGTTTGTTGCAGGACTGAAAGAAAAGAACATGATTCTGTATGGTAAAATTGATGTTAAAAGGTGGCTTCTCAGAATTGTTGTTATGGTTATATCAATGGTTATATATGGGTAGTTTTATCTTTACAAAGTCAGGAAACGATTCTGTTGCGTATAGAGGAGGAAGATATGTTCTCATAGTAATGTGATTGCTTTTCAGATGCTTTGCTGTTACCATTACCTGCTCAGCATGGCTCACTAGTTTCTTCCATTTTCCAGTTGTCAGAAAGAGTAACATTTACTGTCAGGGCAATATGACACTCACTGCAGGTTTTGGTGACGGAGTGACGGTGCAAAGTAAACTAATTCAAACAGACTGTTCAAATAACAGCCTGCGGATGTTGAATAGAAAAATGGATGATCTCAAATCATTACACATCTAATATAATTTTTTTTCCCATGTTTGAGTGATAGCTTAAATGGCTAATAACAAAAACAGCCCTGTGAACCACCTGCATGTACAGCAACTACACACGACTCACATGATGTACAAACATACTACTTTTTCAATTCACAGAAAGACTCTGAAAGACTCGAACAATGTCAAGAAAAAAACAGATCAAAAGGAATTACAAGGTACGTCTTCTACCAAAGTAACAGCCACTGTTGTATTTCCACTCATGTGTGAAAAGTTTCTGCTGCATCTTCTGATTAGTCCACAGCTCTTTCTCAGCTTCTTCTACCACCATATACTCGTCTCTTTCTTACCAACCACAAAGCTTTCATCGATTTCTCTCCCCTATACATCAACCCCGCTGGATTCTGCTTTTTCCTTTCAGCCATCCATCTTAATCTTATTTCTTTACTGCTGGTCGTTCTAGTGTGTCTGCGCACGTTCATTTTCCGTCTCTTACCACTCCGTCATTTTTTTTACTCCCGTTTCCATGGCCATATTCATAGAACATCGGGCCCCTTCTTTGCCTCTCTCTCTTGCTGTATTTTTTCTCTCTTTTATACTCCTCTCACTCTCTCTCTCCCCCTCTCTTTATATTTTCTTTCCACATCACACTTGCCTCTACCCCCCCTCCCCCTTTCTCCACAGACCGGTGGCTGATTCAATCTCAAGCAATATTGTTTATGAAAAGGCATTTCATTTTCCAAAACCATTTGTGTTCAAGATGCTACAGGGTCTATAACGTTTCATCAATCTCAGCAACGCTGCAGTGTTTTCTGAATCAAAGCCAAAATTTGCAATTGAATGTATGTTGGTATGCACACTAACAGGCAGACACAAATACACATGCACACACACACATAAACAAAAGGCCTGTCCATTTAGTGTCTACCAAGAAAAATATAGAAAAAATATATTAGAAAACTCTGCAGGAAAGTTAATTTAATGTCACATAACACTGATGTAAGAAAGTGTGTCCTTACATACAATGTGCTACAAAAAGGAAAAATAGTTTAAACAGTATTTGATGTGTCTGCTGAAGAGTATAGTGGCAAAAACAATTTCGCCACAGGTTCCACACAGGATCGTATGTAATGATCTTTCTCAGCAGATGGAGTCATGCGATGTTGGCTTAACATTGAGACTGAAAGATCATTCTTGACCCAACCAACAGTTGGCAGAAAAATCTTCCATCTATAAAATGCACTCAGTAGCTGCTCTGGAGTTTGTGCTCGTACCTTCCCACAGTCAATAATGAACTTCCGATGTCAACTTGCACAGAAAAATGGAAATTTTCCACGACGACTAATGGTCAACTCCTTCTGTTAACGAAGATCCTGTGATACTTCAAATCTCCAAGTGTACATGCATCTTACAAATAATGTTTGCTTATTAACAGTATGTACAATAAAGATAATATCTGCCACTTTAGCTGATCAGATTTTGACTTGTAAGTCCATAGTGCTATATATAATATGTATGTATCTTTATGCCGAAAGGGGCAGCTGTGGCTCTGGAGGTAGAACGGGTTGTCCACTAATTGGAAGGTCGGTGGTTCAATTGGCGGCAGCTCCTCCTGTCCGCATGTTGAAATATTATTGGGCAAGATACTGAACCCCAAATTGCCCAGATGTAATGCATGTGGTAGAAAAGCACTATATGTCAATGGGTGAATGTGGTTTGTAGTGTAAAGCAGTTTGAGTGGTCGATAAGACAAGAAAATAGGTATAAGCGCTACCTTGACCTCATCCCGCACCTTTGAGATGAACTGGAACACTGACTGCAAGCGATGGGTCTTACTGCTAACATCAGTGGCCAACCTCATTAAGACACTTAAGGCTTGTGGTAAATCCCTGCAAGCAGTTCCCGAAATCCTCTAGAAAGCCGTCCCAGACGAGTGGAGGCTGCAGATTAACCCCCAATGGTTTTGGAATGAAAAATTCATTATTTGTGTGTCCATACACTTTGTTCTGTTTTCCATATACTTTTGGCCATGTAGTGTACATCTTGCATTGGGGAAAAAGAACAATTAAAATCACAAATGGCTTCATTTTATGCCTTTGCGGACGTGATGCTAACAGTTGATTAAATGTCTAAAGACCACAGGGAGCTGTTGCTTCTGGATCCTCTGAGCCAACTCAATCAGTTACGAGTCTTACAGTTGTCGTTTATAGCTGCAAGTTGTCAGTTGCTGGATCGTGCATCAACACCTGTTCATCACATTCATGAGCATATTTTTGCAGCAGGAAAAAAAATCCCTATGAAAGATTGGCAGCCAGTTTTCTCTTTGCCAAATAGAGAAGCTAGCTTGTTCCCACATGCATTACTAAAACATAAAAAGCATCATTTGTGACTGCATCCAATTAACAAGACATTTCAACATCTGGACTGTCTCCAGTGTGAAATATTCAACATCTGAAAAGAAGTTTAGTCATCAGGCTTGATGAATGACACTTTGCAAGACTGTTGGCACAGTTTCCCGGTTGTGTCCTATAGGAAACAAGAGAAATCTATTTTTCTGTCGACTGTCGCGGTGGTAATGCATAGTTAAAGACTTTCTCCTCTGTCGCTTTGTCATTGTCTCCCAAATCTCGGTTTCTGGTTCCCAGGTTTTCTGCCTCACGATGTCTTTTCTTTTTCTCTTTTCTTACCATCTGTTTCCTCTGAGGTCATACATCTGTGACTGTGCTGGATGGATTTGTACAGAGGGACAGATAAGCTTCAGAGACAACAGATGCTTATCACGACACCTAGAGCATCAAAAATATCCCTCCATGGGAGTGAGAGATCCCTGTCAGCCCCATCAATACCCTTAAGATAACTACTGTATATGTCTGAGTCTTTCATTAGAAACCTTGATAGTCAGTCTTTTTCCTTTGTTACAATTGGTGTGGTGCTGTTCAGTTGCTGGATTTATTGTGACACTGATCAATACATGGCTTGTTTGTGGGAAGCCAAATTGAAGATGTAACATCTTCCTGATGAAGGTAATATATGATGATGGATTACAGAGACTGTTTTATGATCAAAGGCATGGATGAAGGTAAAGCTCCAAGATCATTTACTGTAATTTCAGTCTTTTCCAACCTTTTCCCTCTGTTTCCTCCACCTGTTGCCATAAGAGCAGGAGGATGGGGGAGATGAGTTACGGCGGCTTTTCGTTGTTCTTATTGAACCGTGTCAGAGGAGAAATCTCTCGCTTCCCCAAAAGGATAGAGAGACAAACTCAATTTAGAGGCAGTTGGTATATCGACAAATCATTCCAGCGCACTTTCATTTTCAAGGCCCCGCTGTATAAAAGCTGAAACGGCTAATGGCCCATGTTTGGTTGAAGAGATTACAGCTTTCTTTCATTCGTAATAGATTTTATTTGATGATGAACATGTCGAAGGAAAGTGGAACCGCTGATTATGTCGAAATGAGACCATCTTTTTTTTTTTGTACTCCTCTTCTTAATGGGGGCACAGCGGGCTAAGGACGCAGTTTTTGTTTTATTGGAATAAATTTGTAGAACTTAAGTTAAACTCAACTGTAATCACAGCCAGTTGAGCCTTTGCTGAGCCCTGGCTCCATCAGGTACTGTTGCTACATCTGTCAAGCTTTCTATTCTAGCATGGCATAGGTAGACACACCTTCTGTATATTCTGATATACCTTCTATATCTTAAATTAGTAGTAAGGGTCCTCTGTTTCAGACGGGAGCAGAAGAAATTGACATAAACTCTGAATCGGTGGAAAAGTGAGTCTGAGAATGAACCCTTTTAAATTGAGAACCGTGTAAAAAGGGTCTTAAATGTGGCATCTACCAGTATCCCAATTTATGTTATAGCCATAAAGTACCTGAAGTAAAACTTTAATGTAAACAGCAAACATAAAACTGTTTTATTACTGCCACAGATGCCAAGTTTCCATTGCAGTTTCACGCAAAATAGAAGTAATTTTTTTTAGAGAAGTCAACAAAACACAATTGCGAATGGTCTGGGTTTCTACTGAGTGATGTTGTGCGAATTAAACTGGGTTTTCGCCTCAAAAAATATCATTCCAATTAAACGTAACGATGGATTTCCAGCAGTCTGCCTTTCGGTTGGAACTAGCTCCCTGGGGCATGATAAGAATAGTGTTTCCTTTTCAACTTTGCGAAATATTGCTTTGTCGAATAGTCTGAAAAACCACCTCATGCGAGCATATACAATTTTTTGTGACATTTAGGTTTTTTCAAAATTCACGTTTCCATAGCCCATTTTTAAGTTTGCATCTAGTGATTATATCAGAGACAACTGTGGCTTTGAGAAGTGGAAGCCAAAGCTGTATTAAAATTATGTTATTGCCAAACAATACTGTCACATCAGTACCACAGAGATTTTAATTGGAGGACGAGGTGCACTTGAATACCCACATCAGTATCAATGCAACCTGTTGAGTGAAAAGCCTAAAGGGCCAGGAAGTAGGTTATGGAAACTTTCTGTCTTTTCCTCTGCTTGTTTGACTCATACACAGCATGATATCAAGAGATTCTGTCTCCATTTCTTTCATTATCTGTCTTATTTATTGTCTGTAAATATGCCAAATCTCAAATCAACAGGGTCTTCTTTTGATCTTCTTTGTACTGATGAGACGAACTACACCCAACAAAAACAATAGCAAATGTTTTAGAAGTTTAGAGTCTGCTTTGGGACCAGAGATGATACTAAACTCAAAAAACTTCGGGAGGTTATTAAAACTAAGAGCTTTCAGTTCATTCACTTTATTTCTCCTGAAGATGAAGGTAGTTTGTAATTTCCACATACCAAAACCAATGTATAAAACCAGACAGCCGTTTTAAATGTGATATAATAACATGAATTAAGTCATGTTCGGCAAAATGAGTGACAGCAGACTCAAGTTACGACCAGTACTGAGCCAACTGTGTGTGAATATGGGCTGCAATTAAGTCTGACTGTAGTGATTTAAATAGTCTACACCAACCTTTTCTCTGTAAAGACTCACTAACAGTGAGCGTCTGGTCCAATGAAAGACACACTCATTACCATGTCAAAGGCTGCCAGTCATACCCTAAACTCCTAAGTGACACATGCCAAAAGATACTCTGTGTGTGTTCACAGACTACAGTAGCTTTCATGTGGGGTGGCTGCTCCCTCCGTAGACATTCATTTTATTTATGTCTGCAGTATGGCAGGGAGGTTTGATGCTTTCACCATGCAGCTAATAAAAGCCTTTTATTCCAGCATTGGGTCCATTTATTACTCAAACTCTGATGGACTCAAGGCACTGTCTGCAGTCTGAATAAATCAGAAAGGCAGACAATGTAAAAAAAAAAAAGAAAAAGGGAGAGCACAACAGGAGCAGAAGGAAATGGAAATAAAGACAGAAAAGGGTACAGACGAAGTACAAGTCTCAAAACACTTTCTTTTACTATGTGTTGTATTTCTGCCTAAAGGCTTAACCTCAGAAGGAAACACAAAAGGCTGCTATTTCCAATTTCCGAGATCATTGATATTTCACTTTAACTTGTCCAACACGAGTCAATGATGAGGCAAATACTAGAGAAAGTGCTTATAGCTCACAATGTGCTGGGCAATATCATTGCACAAGAGATGGAATAAAAATGGACTGTAAGACAATGTAAGAAGACAATACTTGGTGTATATTTTTTTTAGATATGTAACACCCTTTCACATTTCACCACTTAGACAATTAACTTTTAAAGTTTTTATCTGCCGCTGAACATGGATGAATATAGCTTTCTTGCCGGGGGAGGGTGGTGGTGGTTGTTGCTTGACAAAAGCTTCGGTCATTGTTGTCTTTATAATGAAAGAGGTTATTATAAAAGAAGTAACAATACATCCTCTGAACAGTGCTATGTCTAGGATAGATTGGAGGCTACATTGAGTCGCTATGGGAAAGTGACAAGGTGGGCTAAAACTGGGCGATGCTAACTGGTTAGCATGCTAACCTCAGTTGAAGAAAAAGAAGCAGTGGAAATAAGAGTTAACATTAGTGTTGCTTTTCCCCTCTGGAGACAGCTGTTGATGAGTAAAGGAATGAAGTTTGATGCTGAACTTGCAACGTTTATTCTAGAATAGTAAGTAAACAGCTGTTAATGCTATGGCTATGTAACAATAGCAAAATGTACCAAGAGTTCCTTTAATGCAAGTGTTCATGTAATCTATGGAAGCCTCCTTAACTTAATGAATTCATGCTCAAGTTTGCTCTGCACTAAACCCCTGTTCAAAGAAAACAACTGCTGTTCCTCCAGCCTAAACTACCAAACAGACTGTTTGTCATTGCCCTCTTTAAAAAGACTCCCATTATCTTCTGATCTGGTGCCCTCACCAGCAGGAGGACATCAACTGTCAGTGGCCTTAAAAACGTTGCAAATGGCCGATTCATATGAGTATATCTCTTTTATCTGATCTGCCATCATGTGACAGGCTTAGTTACGTTTAGGAAACTTAAACCGTTTCATTAGGGAAACATTGCAGTCACTGTTAAACAAACTGCACATAGAAAATAGATGGTTCTTGTTGTTCATTACTTAATCTCTACATTTGTTAATGCAACTATGAATGCTGAAAGAGCTTACTCTACTTTTACTGAACCAGTTCTGTCCAAAAAAACATTTCTTGAAATTTTTGTAGTACTTGAGGCCCCTTGGTGGTTTTTCATAGCTATTTACAGAAATAGTCCTTTAAGGTAAAAGGTGGATTTAAAATTTGTAAAATAACTTGATAAAACAGTTTTAAATGTGAGTCAGCAGCTTTGTTTTACATGGCTATGTTTAGGGAAAGATAGTAATCATGTTTGGAAGACACCAACATCAACTGATGGGACACAGGACGTGACCAGCAGTCTCCCTGCATTAACATAGGATGTTTTTCAGGCAATGTTTGTGCAAATAGTCAAATCTGTCATAATTCTGTATAGGACAGTCTCTGGGAAAACTAATGTTTTACAAGTTGGTAAAATCCATTGGGATGGCTTGTTGCTTCAGAAAGTCATGGCGTCCTGTTGTGAAGCCAAGTTGCCAGACTGCACATCCCCTGTTACAACCATTCCTCCATATTACAGCACTACACCACAGATTGGAATGGAAACCTCAACAAAGGGCCTGCCAACAGCTGGACCGTTGTCACAGTTTCAGAACACAGGAGAGAAGCAAACACAAAACAACACCAAGGCTCCTCAGAGCAGCTCAAACCTCTTTAACTCAGTAAGAAAAACACATCTAGAGACGTACATCCACAAACGAGGCGGAAAACAACTCCACCAGTCAACCAATCACGGGCAAGAACTTCAGCTGCTGACAGGGTGGTCTTGGCTGCAATTAAATTACAGCGTGGGCCGAGCGGTTACTGGCTGACTGTCAGATAAAGCCCAAACTAAATGACAAAACTAAACGATTATCAGCTCTCACAGCTTTAATTGGCAGGTTAATGAAGTCGCCCACAATGTGTCTGACAGGCATTTAAGGCAGACATCCTGTTTGTACACATCAATTACACCGCAGGGTGAAATATTAGACCAATAGGGGACTGCAAAGAGTATCATTAGCTGAGTTCACATTCAATACATCACTCAAAATGGATCATATGAAACGTGCCACATAACTTCACTACAATATTATTAACAGTGCTAAGCGGTGTTTTACAAGGGCAATTAGCACTGGATTAGGGGAATGTCTCTGCTTTTGAGGAAGAACAGCAAAACGGCATATAGTATAACAAGGGAAGTATTAGTTGGGGATTATCAACAGTGGCACCTGCCAATGAGGGAGGCCAGAGGATGGTAGCGTTATGAGAAGGTCATGCACTTTAAGGGTCCATCAGGTCTTAAGTAAATACATCTTTAAAACCTGAAAGAGGATTTCAATCACATTATATAAACACAATTTTCCATTTAAAAGATGTAGCGCCTTAAGGTAATGAAACATCTTTTCAGCACAGTGTGAAGCTGTAGCCTGAATTCTAATTCATTTTTTTTTTAAAGGACTGAAGATGAAGATGAAGTATCTGTTTTAATACGTGTTTAATCTCATGAGTCAGTGCACTGAGGTAGGATGTATTTACAGGCTCCAGCTCCAGTTTGGATCCGTCTGAACCAGCTTGGCACATCTGGATTTGGGATTTTTGCACTTTCCTACTTGAGGATTTAATGTGAGTGTGT
>NW_019525437.1:5287536-5389057 GCF_002814215.2 Seriola lalandi dorsalis
CAAGGTCTCAATTGGATGTGATTCAATATCGATTCAGTTCAAGATATTTCAGTTACAATACCAATTTTGCTTGGATATGAATGAGATTCTCAGAGAAGTATTGCTGTAAATTATACCTCTAACTTGGTGCACAATTGAAAATATTAATGTTTACATTATGGACCCCAGAGCAGTTAAATGAATGCACTTTTTAGCTTAACATGACTAACAAACAGATACACACAGCTTCCTCTTCTCTCAACTTCTTCTTGCAGATCTTGCATATGTTTGTGGTTTTGTCTCGTCTTTGCTCTTCACCGTCTTCCTAGTTTTTAAATGCGAAATGACTAGATGTTGTTGTGCAAGAGGGCTGGTCACGTGAAACTAACAAGGTTACAGCTTCACACATCCATACGAGACTGTAGAAGTTACATATTATAAAATCAATCTGGGAATTTTATGAATTGGCATCGGATTATTCAAATGATGATTAATTTGAATCGGAGAATCAAATTTTACAACCAAGCCCAAGTCACATATATTCTTGTCATCTACCCATGTCCATGAGTGTCCACCTAAACATGCCAACAAACGTGAGCATCTGGTAATGGTGACAGTCTGTACCAAGGTTTTTATATACAGTGTTTTCTCGCAATGGAAGATGGCCTTTTATATTTCTAAACTTCAATGTTTGTCAATTTTGATAAAAGAAAAAATGACTAAAACAATTTTTCAACCATCAAAACGGCCGCTGATTAATCACCTAATCGTTGCAGCTTTAGCTCTTACTAAAACAAATTGGCTTGTTGTTTGTGAAACAAAAGTAAAATCAAGCGATCTAGTGTCAGGTCCCTGCGCTGGAGGAACAAACGGATTTATTCAGCAGCATAACAAAAAAAAGAGAAAAGAAAAATATCATATGGGGAATGCAACAACGTCTGTTCTGAGTGGAGTTAAAATATCACCAAGACTGTGTGGTCATACTCTGTTTGCTACTCGCTCAAAAAACACAAATGAACAGCTAGAGCTGGACCACCACCAGAATGAGCTACAGGTTTACCTGTAATCAGGTATTAAAACTGGGACTTAACTACATACATAGTGGCTATGAATCACAGTGTGCAGTGTGCCTGTATCACTGCAGGCAAATAACTGATCAGAAGTTATAAATATACCAGTAAGTCAGTCAGTTAGTATATTCAGCAAAATATCTGCACTTCTTCCTCCAGACAAACAAAGTTGTGTTTGCATCATTCCTCTCATGCATCGCTGAGCTTGCTGAGGAAGCAAGACAGGAAGGGAAAATAGAGCAGAATCCTCCATTGTTTGTCCTGGCAGAAGCCCAGTTGCTCATTATTTGCTATTAGAGTTGTTTGGATGTGACACTGGCTATTATTTACCTCCAGACCACAAGTCTGAAAATGTGAAAATGCCCGTTATGTAACTGGCTGATGATCATTGCTCGTCGACCACTGGCGTGTCTTACAGTATCGTGGTATCATCTTCTGTGATTCACCAGCAGTGCTGTTGTTTGCTGTATAGAGGAAGGCAGCAGTGCTTTCAGGCTTTCAGAGTTTCACTCCCACTGGGGCCATTTTTACTCAAAATGTTATTCAACCAGGCTAATGTAAGGCACTTTGGATGAGAGCCTTCACCAAGCGTTACACATCCAGAATGAGACCAAAGCCCTCTACTTCCAGACGTTCCTCTTATAGAAATGCCTCTCTATGCACACAATTGCAGAAAACGGCACTTTCTTTATTTTCCATGATCCCTAGCTAACAGAGACAGCAGCAGCCGGCCACAGGGGTCAGTATTTCTGCTCCGCCTTTAAAGGGCCCTGTTTAAGGCCGTACAGTAATATGGGCATCAGACTGATGACCGCAGCATTCCTGCTCCACGCAGAGTCAAGGAAATTGTCTTTTTATTGTCTTGGACTGACACTGCTGCCACAGACCCACTTATCACACAGACACACACACACACCCCCGCAGTAAAAAGAGAAAGAAAAAAAAAAACCCACCAACTCTGATACACATACACACAATCATGGATGCTTGGGGGCATGCACACAACACAAGCACACACACACACACACACACAGGCAGGCATGCAGACAAATGCAAACACCCACACAGAACTAGGAAGGACAAGGATTTTCACAGACAAATGTCACTGCTCACAGAAAGCAACAAAACAGACACACAAATAAAGAGGCAGGACGCTCCAGGACACACTTTTCCCAGCAGCTGTTCCTATTCCACTGAGATTATTCCACCCGAATCCAAACAAAGCCTGAAACAACCTGACAGGGAAGGAACCTCGCAGAGTCAGGGGAGAGCTGTGGTATCTGTCAGACACACAAAACACACAGCACACACACATGCAGAGTATTTATTTACTGCGCCACTTCTGTCCACTCTGTGCTGTTACTGATATTCAAGGCACTTGGGGCAAGAGAGTTCCTCTGTTCTCGTGTGCTATCTTATCTCATGGTATTGCTGTTACAGGCAGCATTAACAGCCTGTTTTTGCCTTCATCTGCACAGCGAGTGAGGAGGACCTGTGTGATTACTGAAGTTGCGCCACAGGCTCCATGTTCAACAATCTTATCAGCTCTACCACCACTTCCCAGCAGGGAGAAGAGAGGAGAGCGAGCTCCGGGGCAGAGAGGCAGACAGAGGCATTCCTCACATCATTAACATTTCAAATAAATACAATTGAAATTATGGACAGAAAGTGACAAGTGATTATTTCACAGTGACTATTTTTTCATAGTTTCTCTGGAACCAGTAAATTGCCATTTTGTCTAAATAAATGACTTTATTTTCCGTTTTATCAATTAATCCACTAATTGTTTGAGCACCCATCAAAATTAAGTTCAAATCTGCAGGAAGCTGTTTTTATATTAACACTGGATCAAATGACTACATGTAACATGAAAGATGTCGCTTGTAGTGACAAACTCGCAGAGAATTATCACTTGACTTTGAAGTTCCCATCAGTTCTGGACATTTTTAACCTCTTTCAGCTCATTGTTTTGGATTTAAAGCCCACAGCTCAGCTGTTTAGGTTTAGTCTCGCTGCAATCGTCAACCTTGTTTACAACCACAGCAAGCAACTGAGGAAAAGCTCAGATAAATTAACTTTATACCTTCCAAGTGGCAGACAATATTTCTCACTGTTGGTGGAGACCACAACAGAGCTAAAAGAGGAGTGAATATTGGATGGCTAATGAATGCTAATGTCGCTTTGTGTCCGCATGATATGCAAATAGGTAACTGTATGCTGTATGTGACACGTTCACCAAAACAAATGGTGATGCTGTGGAAAAATCTATTAATGCTCACTTTGCCTGTATTTATTTATCATCTTGATCAGTGTTTGTGACCTTTTTGGTTTACCATCCCCCAGTAATGAACATGACTGTCATCCCCTCTTACAGGAGTGGGCAATGAGGATTAAAATCTTTGATATGAAGAATGACTTTATTTCCCTGTTTCAAAACTATTTCAGCCAATAATACAATGGAAATACCAAAACCATCTTCCTCCTCAAGCTCAACAATGATTTCAAATCCAGAAAAAAGTTGTATGCGAGCCATGTAAGCTACAGTTAACCCAGCATTCCAGCACTAACAACCTGAGGGCACATCTCAAAAATGCGCACCCAAGTAAGCACCTTCACAAGTACTTATGTCTCTCGTTGTATTGGTTTGCCCAAACCTGTGATTTTTTTTTTATTTTTTTTTATAAAGAATAATCAAATGTCATTTTTGGCCAATTTTGACAGCACCAATATGAGAGACAAGTCTGAACATAGCCACTTAAAATTGCTGTAATTTTCCTTCTTTTCTTTAACTTGAGAAATATCCCCAGAGTATAGCCAACAATTGAGAAAACTGGAACATTTCCACTCTCAAAATGCTTTCAAACCTGACCTACTGTCACACTCCAAATCACTTATTGCCAATTTCATTCTGGGAAGCAGCTTCTACTATACTGATAAGGTCTGGAAAAATGACGAGAATCTTTTCGCTTATGTAATATCAAGATCATACATCGTACCTCACCTCCTTGCCATCGAATTATTTTGTTCTTTCTTGCTTTTCATTGGTTTATTTAGCCAATTTCTCTCTTCACAGCAATTTCTGTGTTCGCTTCATTTACATTCCATCACTGCACCTATTCAATATCCAGATCAGTAAAGCGATCAGGGGAATTCTCAGTCTCATCTCCTACGCGACACACTATTTCCCCTGTGCGCCATGCAAATGCCTCCACTCCATAAGTTGGTGGCCAACATTGGATTTCTCTTACAGCACTTGCTGGTGAATTTAAATGGATGGGGAGGAAATCCTTTGTCTGAACAAAATTACAAGACCGCTGGAAAGAGGGAGCCAGAAAGGTACAGTGAACTGTTTAAGCACGAGACTGAACATGAGAGGTCCCACACTCAGCAGTGAGATTCCTGAATATATGTAGGTTGATAGAAAAGTAGCGAGAAAGAACGGTCAGACTCGGTAATTGGTTGAAAGAGAAAGAGAGACAGAAGCGGTAAAATCCAAATTCAGAACAGTGTTTAAAGTAAACAGCACTTTGAGTTGTGGCAGGAAAATCAGGAGAGGCCAGCAGGAGAGAGACAGCTGTCCCTCCTCTCCACAGAAAGATAATATTAGATATGGAACAGAGAATATTGCATTAGCGATAGTGATCCTCCGCGATCCCCTCCATTAGAGCAGAAGCTAGCTCGAGATAAGGCCTGCTCAACACAAGTCATACAATATAGGGAAATGAAAGCTAAATGCTCACCTCGGCATATCACAAAAAAGAAAAGCAGATTCTGATGTAATTCACTCAGACTTTCTGCAGAATTTTCCCCAATAACCCAATCTGGTTATCATTTTCCTCACAAGCAAACATCAAACATCCCATACAGGCATTTCATTTGTAAAGGGCATCGTAAATTTCCCCCATCGATGTTTCTCCTGATAAAACAGCCCATGATTAAGGGAGTTATGTCAAACTGCCTTTTTGCAAATTAAAAATTCCTTTAATGCTGCAACATTATTATTCAACTGCTCCACAGAGAGCGGAGTAATCTAATTTTCAGTTATTCCAAAGGGTTTTGGGAGTTTAAACCATTGCTGCTCGTCTCCTGTTTCATCACAGGGATTCACATCAATTCCCTCACATCCGGTGATGCCGATGAACAACGCGAAGACACTGATGCCATTAGATTTGAGGTGTTAAGTCGGCTTCCAGTGGAGCAGCTGGGCTCTGGATGCAAGTTTGCGGGTTTTAATCCAGCTATTTTGTTTGTCCAATCAAGTGGTTGGCTGCCCCGCAAACAACACCTTTATCTGCATGGAATTAAATGAACTTTTGTAGCATCCCTTTCAGGCATCTGCACTGTTATCAGATCACGCTTTGTGCAAGAAACACATAACATCCAACCAGCCGTGAATGCTTCTCAGCTTCTTTATTCAGTCTTACAATGGCTGCGATGCGGGGCCGACCTGGACTTATGCGTGCTCAGGAGACTGAGGGAACAGAGCTGAAGCCGAAGCCGACTGGCAGCTTGCTTTGCTGCTGATATGTGTTTCAGCTTCAGGGAAACTGAAACGACCCGGGAGCCTCAGTGAGGAAGAGCTGGCTCAGTACACCTACACACCTACACATGACTTACTGACACAGCAGCCTGTTCAGTTGTGTCAATAGTCGGAGCATTACAGAACCACCCACTGTAAACTTTGAAAGGTATGTGTAATAAAGGTTCATCCCTCACAGAGCGCAGTGGCTGTGGTCACCTTGAATTCATGTTGGTGGGGGGGCCATTTTAAATAGTATCAATGCATCCACCAAAACTTTTCAGTTCACTCCAGCAGCAGCATAATCCTGATCCTGATGAAGATGTGCACTGGTCTGCAATCGCACATTAACTCACTTACAGCTGCAACTGAGACAAATGCTCAACACAGACAAAAAGATGTAATCTAACACTTATTTGAAATGACTTTCTCTACATTTTTGTATCACATCTATCTCGCACTGGGTGCTGATATAAATGGGCATCTCTTAGACACATCCCCTCGCAGCACTCCCATCTCTGTCAGCAACTGCTCTGACACACAACCAAAGTTACACCAGGCCTCGCTCGCGCTCCTGACACACGTTTTCATTTTTGCATGCACTCACGCAGGTAGAACCGAGCTCAGACAGGTCTCTTGAACTTATATGGAGCATAAAAACAGGGCAGGCTGGCAGGCTCGCGCAGCGATACAGGCTTTGCTTTGCGAGGCGAAGTAACTGTAATTGGAGTGTCTTTCAAAGCCTCAGCTTCTCCAGAAGAATGGTATCAAAGCTGACAGCATTTGCTGGATTTCTCTTTGCCGAGCTCACGGTCCATTGCTCCGCTCTAAGCTACAAAACTACCGACTCCGGCTTCAGAGCGGCACCGAACTAGTTTCTTTCTCTACCTCCAGCATCACTTGAAGTTAGTCAGTGAGACCAGTTTCCCTGAATGGGAACTCAGACTTTTGGACCAAACTGTACGTGTACTAAAGTGTCTGAAAAATGAGTATAAATTTAAAGCACAATACTGATTGAGTCTGATCATTCTTCCATGGCAGTTTATTCTTCTGATGCTTTAGAGACTTAAAAGGAAAAGTTATCTTTTCTTACTTTAAGTTCATAGACAAAGATGTCGGATCAATGTATTAATGTGTAAAGCTGGACACTTTCAAGCTAACAAGCTGAATGAGATGGAATAGAGGCATTAAATTCTCATTAGCTGGAAACTTAAAGAAACATGAAGCCATACTAAGCACAACTATGAATTAACCTGGTCAATTTACTGAAAGGAATATTAATTCACACCGGGACCCATAAACAATGATGACAGCTCTTCATTACTGACAAACAATACTGTTACTCATTATCTGAACCTGTGCTTCAGTCTTTGAGGTTTAGCCCTAACGAGGGCAGGGGCCAAACCTCTGGTGGGTCACACATGACAGGACTGCTAATATGTCATAATGAGCTCGGGTCTCAGGACGTGACTTTCTCAGTGGACTCCGAGCTGTTGAGGAATTCACTAGATGCACAAAATAGGCATGCACGACTGACTTCACTTTCTTCACTTCTTTTATGCTGTTCGACAGATTCTTTTGTTGCTTCAAGCTTTAATAGGGGGAAGGTGACATTCTTTAGCCATAAAAGGCA
Organism: Seriola lalandi dorsalis; assembly: GCF_002814215.2. NCBI lineage: Eukaryota > Metazoa > Chordata > Actinopteri > Carangiformes > Carangidae > Seriola > Seriola lalandi. The sequence continues at coordinate 5,294,738 of NW_019525437.1, forward strand.
AATCTGATGACTCTGGAATACGAAATGATATGATTTATAATAAGAATTATAAATCTTTGACAATACCACTATGTCAAATAAATGCGTTCATTTTAAAAGAGAGATGTTCAATGTCACAGCTGGGTTCTCAACTTTCACTGCAATGTAATCAAATAGTACTCAAAGTACACTACACAACCACAATGTTTACGGCCCCCTCCACTTTTAAACTCAGTGCTGTTTTTAGTCTGAACATCTGTTTACAGATGCCTCAGAAACAGAGGTGGTAATTGTTCTTACATGGGCTGCATTTATCTTACATGAGCAATCAACAGCTACAGCTGTGAGTGTATTTGTATGATTAGTGTCTGAGATTCTTTAAATTACTTGGCACGATTGCTTGTTAAAAACTGAATTGTCTTATAAAAGTTGTCTTTACATGATCACAGAAGATGCAGATCACTGTATTTTTTTCTCTATGAACTTGGATTGCAGCCTAAATTGTAACACTTACCTGAGCAGGTTGTTACCATTTTTCTGTCTCATCTATCTCGATCTATACCTCAGCCTCTCTCTCCTTTGCTTCTCTTCAATTTCACCTCTCCCATCCTCCTACAGCTCCAGCTGTTACCCTACAGCGACTTAGCATGGTAACTATGGTAACGTACACCACCACCACACTGGACTTTTGCTGTCGTTACCCTCATTATCAACATTGCCACCACTGACAATCACAGATTGTGGGACCTCTCCCCATCTTCTGATCACAACCTGATTTGCACGATGTGAAGAACGGTGCTGATGCTGAGCAGGGACAAGCAGGCTGAAGAATGATCAGCAGATGTGAAGCTCGGTAATTGAAAAAAATAAGAGGGGGGGGGCATGGTTACTGGAAAGGTGACAACATGTGTGTGAATGTATCTCTGCAGTTGAGTGTGTCTTGTTTGCTCCCAGGACATTTTCATCCCCTCTTGACTACCAGCACTGACAGAGTGCCTGCCTGTGTGTGTCTGCCCTGGATGACCTACAGAAGTTCCCCCTCTACACTTCCTGCTTCACGCTTCAGTCTCCCAGGGCGTTGTTATTGGCAACAAGAACCAAAGGGAACAGTTGGGCTTGTACGGAACAATGTACACCAAGTCCTATGTTTCCAATCTTGAAGCTAAAATTGGAGAAGTCAGGCCACACTGCCCTAAGGTGCATGCATTTTCTCTTCACTCCTCATTCAATCAGGTAACTCTCAATTCTCCCTGATACTGCTTCTGTAAGAAAATGCTGCTGAAAGATTTTTTACTAGGGAGAAGGTATGCACATTAATTGTGGAGAAGGAAACAATTCAGAGTATAACAGTCTCAAATTTCTCCTCGGGTCCAACAATTTATCACGTTTGATTGATAGTAGAAGATTGGGATTACATGAGGAAATGCTTGGCATGCTTTTCTATATACAGCACACAGTGAACGTGCCTCAATCTGATCCTACACATACTGTAAATAGCCCATACTGTAATGCTTATGTAATAAATTCAACTCCAAAGTAACACAGACAGCTACGATTTATAACCGTTTACCTTGGTGGCAATTGGTGCTGTTCAACATTTTAGTTTCATTTCAAACAAGTCAAGGTGGTTAGCCACATACCTCTGTTTGGTTCACTGCTAATCTGAAGATGGGTGGTTTTGATGTAAATCTCGGAAAGGTGAGGAATGTGTGCCTTTTCACTTTGCTTTTTCAATTTCTGTCTTGTACTCAGCCCCTGTCATACTGCTAGCATGAGGTCACCCAACACCCAGCAGGTCTTAGCATATATTATTGGGACTGTTGGGTAAGATGGAAGGGCTGAGAATTCAGCAGCACACACTAGACTGTGAAGATGCAGAGTATTTTTTTCTGCAGGTATCAGACAGCCAAATAACAACCTGTTCAGTGCAACTTAAAACTGACTTTACGACGACGATAAAAACTAAAGCTGACAACACTTTCCTACAGCTGAGAGTAGGAAAAAGTTTTGAAACATAAAAAAGGGACAGTATGATAAAAACAGCTGGAAAAAACATAAAACTTTTGAACAAGAAAGCACTAAAAAGACTGCAGACCAGACCAGCTTGCTATTGCTTTTTGTTGCTCTATCAATCATGGGTTAGATAACAGAGTAGTCAGCAATACTGCGACCTGACTTTGGTGTTGAGGAAAAGGTCATTGGTTGGTCAAACTGAAAGGTTTGTTCCTGTTGGGGAAAGAATGAGCAAATACTGTGCATTTGCAACTAAGATATAAGTGACTGTACCCAGGTTAATAATCTTGCCTCCACAGCTTGGGTAGTACAGCAAATTTACTTCCTCCAAGCAGTTAAACAGCAAGTGCAGACCACACCTGATCACACCTTTCTTGATGTGGTCAAAAGAAATCAACAAAAGTATACTTTTTTATACAAAGAGGTCAGTGTCTCAATGTATTTTCTCCACTTGAAATCCACTGCAGAGTTATTTCCTAATGAAAATTGCTCCACTGGAAGGTTGGCCTGATTGTAGCACTGCAGAAAAGATTGTGGGGTATCCACTAGTTACTTTTTCTTGGGAGCATGAAAGTGTTTCCAGAAGTTTTTGGCCAAAGAGCAATGTGCCAGGTAGAAAATTAAAGTGTGGCCTGATGGTGGTGCTGGAAAGGTTTACAGTCACCAAAATCAATAAGTTTCTTCAGTTTGGTGGTGGGAGAAAACATGCATTTCATGACAACAGAAAGTGCATTCAGTCCAAGACAATACCTGTAGAACAAAATCTTCTCAAACTGTCTCTGTGTCTGTAACATGGATACATTTAGAGAACTACTATCTGCTTGGTACTGCACCATCACTGAAGACACTGAGCTCTTTATTTCTGTGTCATTTCAGCTGGCTTTGTACTACAGGAGCAGCCGTCGTGTCCGTTTATGCCACAGTGTAACTTTCCTTTCAGCTCAGCCGTGTGGAAAAAGTTTGTAGTGCATTCTTGAGATACAGGATATCTTGTTTTTGGAATGAAGCTCCTCAAATGTTGTTTCAGAGGCCTTTCCAACACAGAGAGGAACATTTCTTGGGGCAGGGGTTCCGTTTCCTCTATCCAGTTAGACATCGATCACTCATATCCCCCTCTTCTTTTATTTTCCCTTGACATTTAACCTCATTTACTTAACACCAAACCTCTTTCCCACACCATCTCCCTCTGACTTTCTAACTTTTCCCTCATGTATTTAAACATGCTATACATTTTAAGTATCTAGGAGACAAACTTTGAAATAACCTGACCTTTAATTAACACCCACGAGGAAAACCCTGCTCACTCATCTTACTTTTCCCCATTAGTTCACTGCAGTTATCTTGATCATTAGCTACCTATGGTATGCAGAGTACCTCCCCATCGTCCCAGAGGTGCTCCTCTGTCAAAATGGCCTTCAGTTCCTGCAGTGTAAGTGATGTATGAACTCAGTTAATTCCCCAACCTGCGAAGAACATTGTGGCCATCCTATTATAAAGAGCACATCATTTCTGATATGACTGCCTGGCTTGCCCTGATGAGGCTTCTTCTGATGGATGGACTCTGGCCTACTGAAAGTTTTGGCAATGAGACAGGGGGCGGGGAAATGCATTAGCTGTGGACATTGTCATTAGGTAACAGTTAAAAGTATGGTTCAAATCAAATGTGCTCTGAGTGGTGTGACAGTTAGGGACTCGTTAGTCATAAATGGGTGTTAATAAGAGTCCGAGTGGTTTTCAATCTGGCTTCAGGGCAGTAATTCCTCTCCTGTAAGAGGAGAGGTGCCGTCTGCCAGGTTGGACTCTCACAGGACAAAATCTATCTGACTGTTGCAGAATTACAATTTCACAATTTAGACACACAGTGTGAATACCAACACACTGTCCAGAACTATTTTAACAAACATTGCACTAATATGATGACATTAAACATTAGGACCAGCTCTATTTTTGTATGACTTTACTAAGCACTCATGCATATTTAGCACTTCTAGCTGAAGCTGACCTTCAGCATCCGAACTGTGGCTAATTCTTTTTTTTTAATTACATAAAGAAAAGAGATTTTTCACTATCATTCATGGACCATTGTGCATGTTCATATTTGCCCAAAAGAGTTAATGTTCCGACTCTACAGACGTTAGATATAAGCTAGCTAGCATTTACTGTGTATGGAAGTGAGCCTGTGTATTAGTGCTGTTCAAAAAGAAGTTCAAACAAAATCGGACTCAGAATTTCATTCAAACTAACTAAAAAAGTTGGAACACAGTCCATACTCAGTTATTTTCCTCTTCTCACTCTTCTTTTCCCCGGTCTCTGTTCATTTATGACGCAGATTCATGAAGCCCCATGATAGGGACACATTTTTTGCTCAAATAAAAACATTCAACAACAAAAGTAAAATAATCAAGAGTTGTACTTTGACTAACTTTGCTTTAGGTGAGATGTACTCCAGGCTATTTTTATCTGTCATAGACTGAAAACGGAAAACAAAGTTGTCATGTGTTACATATTAACTCATCATCAGGAGCAGAAGAAAAATTTTTTGCAGGTGGCAAATTGAAAATGCCCCAAGCAGTGTGAAAATGAATTACTTCTAAATACCAATAGCACCGCCATCTGCACAGTAGCTTATTGGTATTTCAGTTCTGACCAATCTGGGACCAGCACCAATTCGACATCAGGGTTACCTTCATTCTTATTCCAGTTATAACACATTTTATTAATATTATGCAGGCAGAGTTTGAGTGAGGAAAGATGAAACCACAAACACGGGAACTATGTTTTCTTTCGAGTTGAATATACTGTGGCCCCCCAACCAACAACAGATCAGCTTCCACACAGTAAATCTACAATACAAACTGTTTGCAATGAGTTTGGCTGCATACACACACTGGGCTTGATAACATCCCACCAATTCCACCTCAAATCCAAACAGGAAAACTTTTCACTTTCTGTTTCGCGTACCTTTGATAGTCTGTTTGCCTCGAGACACAGCTTCACATACTTCACAATGTTACAAACAGCAGCTCACACATTCACCATCTTCCGCTGCTGGCCATTGAGCAGTTAGGGCAGTTAGTGCAGTTGCGGGATTTAGGTTTCATTCAAGGAAAATATCACAACTGTTGCTCCTCTCTCTTTCCCACAGACATTTCAATTTCCTGAGGATCTGATCCAGCAACAAACCACTATGAAACCAGTATCAAACTCACTTCCACTCCCCCTCTGCAGTTGGCCTGATCCTATGGACTAAGTTAACATTTTATTCTGATTAAATTAGCAATGCAAATAGAGCAATATCTTCAATCTATGACTGTGGTGTGACAAACACAAGGGACGAAACAGATTTAAGAAAAAAAAAAGTTTAATTTCAAAACCTCTTAATTCTTTCAGCATCAATGGTGATATCTACTTTAATTAGCATGATCAGAAGCTGTATCAAGTAATCAGTGGAGGCGCGCGGGGGGGGGGGGGCAAATGAAGTGTTTTGTGCCAAAGATTGAGACAATTTTCTCATTTCTCCTGCCTCATTAGTAAACTTGTAGTATCTTGACTTGTAAAATAATGGCAGATAAGAAGAGTCGGGGGGGGGACAAAAGTGAAACAAATGTGAGAGGGAATAAAAGAAAAGCAGAAGATTATAGATTGGATTGAGAGTTTGAAGTTAGATTGGAGTGAGGTGGAGGGATACAGCTGCCAAATAATTATATCTTACAAAGCACTTACAAGCCTCTTAACTGAGTTGGCCCTTTTCAATTTCTCTCTTAAATGAAAAAGCCTGTATCCAGGGTAGGTGTTACGGTTAAGGCCTTGAGGCTCAGTGTTCAAAATGTTCAAGAGGCTGCTAGCATCCTGCTGTTGATAAGCTCCGCATGATGCTCGCCTGGAGAACCAGACAACCCAGGCGGGACACTTAGTTTCATTTCTCCAATTATATTTCATTTAGTCTCCTGTTGAGATAACGTGGAGCTGAAATGAGTCAGGATGGGCTCTGCCAGACGTAAATATCAAATCAGGAGCATCACTGGATTGGAGACTAACCCCAAAAAACTGTAAATAAAATAAAATTAACTACAAAATCAGACAATGTCGTTCCTCACATCTTTTGATGGAGGTACAGAGAAGGTGCCAAGTTTCTACCAAACTTCCAATCAAAACTGAATAATGCTTTCAGGCATACAGCAAAACTCTGAGACCACTGTGGGTGGTTTTTGGACCCCACTGTATCAAATAAAAAATCCTGCACAGTCTGACTTGCAATAATAATTGTAATTATCATAAGTAAATAAATCAATACAATCTGACAAAATTGGGTTTAGTCAATAATCAAATAAACCTCTATCATAACATGGCACTAGTTCCTTATAAGGAAGTACTTGCATGATATATGAAATTATTGCCCTATTTTGTGAGATTGTATTTATTTATTTAGTTAGGATGTTCACTAATATATCGATATAGTCTTTTCATAACATTTAGTAATCCCTACAGGCTAATGTACAGATTTTTTAATGCTACTTCGGATCCATTCACTCTGCTCCTACACCCCTGCCTCACTAAATAGATGCGCAAAGTGTACTTAGGTTTTAGGACACCACTGCATAAACATTTTGCATCAGAATTCAGAGTTGATATATGTTGTGAACTCATCAGACTTTTTATATTTATGAAGGCACTCTTGCCAGGAGTGGTATGGAAAAATGTATTTCTGTTTAGTAAAGTGAAAAACAGCTCGGTCCTCAGCTGGCATAATTTAATTGTCTCTCTCAGTGTGACAGCAGGACGTGCTCGGCCGGTGACAAATGAAGAAGAAAACACCCAAACTTCCCTTCTCTGGCTGGAGGAGCTAATCAATATTACTTCTCTTGTTTGTCTGGAAAGAGGAACACAACACTGACGGTTTGTTTTTCTGAAAATACAACTCTACCTTCATAGCAGACATGATGGAAACATGGTGTTGTGATCTGCATAACTTCAATTTGAACATCTAATTTAGAAAAAAATATGACGCCACAGCCTGCACTGTGCTCATGAAGTTATAGGTGTGTAACTAGTTGTATATTTAAAGCAGTTAGTGACAGTGATATTTCATGGCTTCATATTTCATTTTCATAACTCATTGGTACGGGGGGGGGGGGTTGCTGTTGCGGCAGAGCCTGAATAAAAAGAATCAGATGAAGTGAATCAAAATGCTTCTCTGCTGTTAACTGAAGTGAACAGAGTTGGAGATTTCAAAGTTTTCAGCGACGTCAGCCGAGGTAAGTGAAAGATGAAAGAATCCAGGGTGAAGGAAGCATCCGAAAGGAACAGGGTTTAATGTTGTCTTCGTTTTGAAGAAACATCTACCACTAATAATGTTCTGATGTTCTGTTGGTGAAGATGACTCACCTGCTCGTGTGCAGAAAGGCTCAACCAGATCAAACTTGAGGGAGCGTTAAGAGCTGCTCGTTTTTGCGCCCTCTGACCCCTGGCGAACCTTCAGACCTGTGTTCTTCGGATTGTTTTTTGCTCTCCTGTGCTGATATCCGTTCATTACAGGGGTTTGTAATTATATTGATTATTCTGATGGAAGCACTTTGAAGTGTATTATCATGAGCACATTAGAAACGAGCAGCTCTTGCATGAAAATCACACAAATTAGGCTACCACATGCATGCAAGGCACGGCTATTAGCTATACAGCACTGTTCAACACCTCCGTCTTACGCTGTGTTAATTATAATAATGACATTCTAAATTGTGATTCATATAAATTTTCCAGTTTTATGGTATTGTGTTTTATAATATGGAATAGATCTTGTCAATGTGAAAGCTGTGAGACGCATGCTTAAATGTGAACATGATCCCGCCCATCAGGAGGAAGCTTAATTAGAGGGTCATTCAAAATCAGTGCAACACTAAACCAGAACATTAGGCTCATTCAGGCAAATCTGCAACAACATGAACACCATTGTTATTTGCAGTAGCCCTCAGCAAAGGCTGTGATTACAAACACTCAGATATTTCTGTAGCAGCTTCCCCATGTAATTGATTATTTTCATTAAGACTTTATTCAAATTCTGAAGACACGAGGAAGTTCTTTATTATTCCTACTTGATGTTTTGTTCAAGAAGATATAAAAAAAAAAGGGTAAAAAGAAAAATCAAAGGGAGCTCTATGTCAAAGAAAATATTGTATGAACTCACAACATCGTTCCTCATAATTAATGCAGTGAGCACCTCCAACCTGCAGCTCTGAACGTGTTGCCGTCTCCTCTTATATCACAGCAGACTTCATCAGTCATTTCAAAGCAAACACTCTGATGACAATCTCGGATTTATTTCAAGTTGTTTATCAGCACGGCGCAGCACCGACAGGCTGGAGAGCCACGCTTTAGAAAAAACAAAGTAAAGTTGAAGGAAGTCAACAGCCACTCCAACAACATCAGCTGCATGGCATGACTGTCAATGAAAAATGTTGGTTGATCCTAATTTATATTTTCAGTCTTTGGTTGTCATTAATGAGCAGAAGGATACAGGTGTGGTGTGGTGAATAATTATGCTATCACGGCTCACTGCGTCTGGCAATTTATCATCAGTGAGAGGTGGTGGAGGGGGAAGCCAGTGGTCCGCATCCCATCACCCATTATTAGCACACGATCAATGTTTAACAGCATGGCTAAAGAAGGGGTATAGTATGCTACAGCAGAAAGGCCTTCACCATGAACACAGTCCTCCTGCGTCTTTACAGACTAGCAGGGTTCCCACTCTTTTCCACAGTTAGCAGCCAACAGTGACTTGCGTACATTCAAAGGATAATTTATCTGATATTCTTCAGAGTTACTTTTTCCATCATTGTCTATGTGTTTTGTTTTTTTTTTCCAAAACTGGTCAACCATTTTCCAGGTTTTCCAGGACACGTGGGCATCCTGATTAGCTAATACTATAATTCACAAGTGCTTAGATAGAGAGAGCCAGACGTAGCCACCCATGCCTGAACAAAGGGATGGCTACTGAAGGACTTGTAGCAATGAACTAAAAATTGCTGCTGTGTATTTTGAGGGTGTGTTCAGAGTCACACCATTGTTTCTGAGGACTGACTCAGACCATCTTTCCTGTTGAGGAGGAAGAGGATTGTGTTGCAGACTGAATGAACTCTGCAAGGACTGAAGGGTTGGACAAGACAGCAGGCTGATGAGTAAGGAGGTGACACACTGTGCTCTTATGGTTTTTGCCACATAATCAAACTTGTCCCTCGAGAGCGCTGTGACATCAGCCAGGGATATAACCCCCCCCCCCTCCAGTGTTTTCAGGAAGACTCAAAATACCATTGTTGGGTTTCAAATGGGAGCAGGATATGCAGCGGGCTTTAAGCAGCAGCCTTTCTTCATAGGAAATTCTGTCACAGGTGCGAGTGCACATCAAAGCTCTGTGATAGAAGGGCTTATGAATATTTTAATAACAGGTTACAATGTTCACTTCTGAGGATGTGCTATCAAACTTCAAAACTGTACAACCCCCAGGAGCTCCTAATAATTTCACTGCAGCCAAATTAATTGTGACAACATGACGCAAGTCGAACAACTAAATGTGACTGAACTCCAACTCCAACTGTGAGATAGTATGGCTTTTCACTTTATATGATTTACATAACAGCACAGCCTTATTTGGTATTAGGAGCCTTTTTGTAAATTGAAATTTTTCTTGACCTCTTACTTCAAACAAATGTGAAGAAAAAAAGACATTTGAACATTCCTGCCTCATCCTTTACACTGCTGGTCAAAAGTTCATCCAGTTTTCATTGAAATTTCAGCAGGAGTTCCAGTGCAGTTAATAACTTTAAATGGTACAAAGGAAAGTGGTAAATAGCTTGAGGTAAAAAAAAAAATTTAGGTCACCAAAACCTGAAAAATCATGTCAATCTCATAGAAAACAGGCCTTTTTCAGGGATTAAGAACTTGGTGAACTTGCAGCTTTCGTGCAGCAGTGGAGGTTAAATAAGCCTTGAAAGTTGATGCAAACAATTTTTACAGGTGATGACTCAAAAACTCTCTGTCTGTGTTGGAACAAACTGTTTTACTTTACCCTGTACTTGTAATACTTCAGGAAGTATCTTGCCATCAGAATGGTGAGAAAGTAACAAAGAGAGACAAACTGGTTGGTTCATTCTACACCAAGATAATGAGCCAAAACATTGAAAAAACTAGAGGCTTCACATGATGGAAGAGCAGCACAGTCTCCAGACTTAAACCCCATGGAGGAGGTTTGGGATGAACTGGAGGTGAAAGGTGAAAGCAAAGCAACCTGCAAGTGCGACACACTTGTGGGAAATTCTGCAACAGTGCTAAGACGAACTTTCTTACATTTTGTTTCCATTGAAGTAGGGCTGCACAATATGCAAAAAAAAAAAAAACATATCATGTTGCAATTTTTTTGTCAGATCGCGATATGCGATTGCAATTTCAATTGGAATGGTTGTTTATGCTTTTCATTTTCACTGAAAACATTTTTAAAATGATGATGATGTGATTTTTATCGAGTCTTGCACCAAACAAACTGAGAATCTCAGTTGTAGGCCACAACGCTTATGGTGCTAACAATGAGCAACAAAATCTCCACTTTTTAATTTGTTCTGTGCTTCAGTTTCAGAAACACATTAACAGCTGTAAAAAATGTGAGTGTTATCCTCCTAGGACCTGGCGTCTACATATGTGGACCTCACATTTTGGGTTCTCTAGACCACAATACTAACTTTTTCTCAACAAGGGCCTGGTGACCACATATGAAGATATTATACTGCCACTCAGTAATCGAAATTTAAAACTAATGTCCTCATATGTGGACATCATTTTTCTCAGGTCCCAATCAGCCTATATAGCAAAGAATAGAGCTCGGGTCTTAGGAGGTTAAAAAACTTTTGACCGGTAGTGTATGTTCCATCACATGATCCAATAACATAACTGCGCACAACTGCTGTTAAAAGAGAGAGCGCACAGTCATGACTGGGATTTGTTATGGTTGTTAATACTGACATTTATGATATTATAATGAGCAAAGATCAATCACTGATCCATTCATTTGACCATCTGTTAATCTACAGCTGAAAGTATTAGTGGACTGTAAACCTGTCAAACCTGCAATATTAATTTAAACGTCCACAACAGAAGCTAGAAAGTAACAAGGACAAATGTGATGATTAGAGATGTTTGTCGAAAAGAAATTATATTATTTAGTGGATTTACCTGCTCCAATTCAAAAAGATGTCATAATCTGTCCATCTACCCAACAATAAATAATAGGGAATTCCATCACAGAAAGAATACTGCAACTTGTTTTTGATTGTTTGCTAAATTTCATTTAATTTGGAGTGTGTACACGGTATAACAGACACAAAGAGTCAAATGCTTTCCTAGTCACGTTGAAATCTATTGTCTTCACTTCATTTCCATGTCTTTGGACTGTGGGAGGAAACCAGTGCATCTGCAGGAAACATGCATGAGCACAGAAAGGACAAGGAAACTTGATTTGAACTCTTGTGGGATGCAACAGTGATGAATACTCTTATAAAAATTATTTCAAATCAAAATGCTACTCCATGTTTTATGCTAAAGTGCATAAATCTCAATTCTAAATCCAGCCTGTTATTATTATTATAAGTTATTTGTCATACTCGAGGTTATTAATGGTTTCCAGCACTAAATGTTCTGATTAAATAAGGGGGAAGCTGCGGTTCGAAATTTCCAAATGAGTCCATTTCTCATGTCACACATTTTTTGCTGATGTTGTTAATGCAGCACCTGAGGAAAAAATGCTGTCAGCGCAAAATAGAACCGTAAGCCATCATTCGCCTTCCTTAGCATATCAATTTATTTTTAAGATAAGTGTATGCAAAAGAATATAAATGTCAATAACCCTGCTTCGCTAGCTGTTTGTGGAGAATATCTCATTAGCCTCTAATTTCCACTTGTACATCAGTGTAAACAAGCACAATCAGACTTAAGGTGTTTACATGCATTTATTGACTTAAACTGTGTATAAGGAGATATCAGCCCGTTTCTACATCTCCCAGCTCTGTAGGTTCACAGTGACATTTAACCAATAACTCAGCAGGGTGGCCCATCTTACACAACTACTTTGTTTAACATTGAACAATTGACTTCATGTGTCAGTTACCGTCCATATACCAAGACATTTTAGTCACAAGACAATTAGCATCCTGCAAAGTGTGTAGAGCTCTACAAGGAAGATGAAACTGATAAGAGCACGATCAGTACAGCTCTGGCCCACAGGAAGACGATCGATCAATATACAAATCAACTCGTCGGTTAGACAAAACATGATCAGCCCAATTATTCTCCAGCAAGCCATTCAAGATTTCACTCATGGATCTGGGGTCACACGGTGTGTGTGTGTGTGTGTGTGTGTGTGTGTGTGTGTGTGTGTGTGTGTTGGGTGGGGGTCTGGTTGATCTGAAATGTGCAGTGGCCGGAAGGTAATCTTTCACAGGGACTAAGTATCCCGAGTCTCTGGGGAGATGGCAAATTAGACCAGCTCCAAGCAGCATTAAGGATCAGACCGTAGTCACTAACAGCATTCCAGCGAATCATTTCTATGACAGCCTTGCACCATGGGAAGTTTAAAGAGATGCTTTAGAGAATTTAAAGTACAGAAAACATCCCAGAGGAAGCCCGGAGTACAGAAGTACTTAAAAATAAAAAGTCACCTTCAACCACATTCAAGAGACGAACGTGAGTTAATTGTTCAAAGAGAATGTAGTGTGGCTCTGCTATCTTTGTCAGTGTCTAAAGCTATGTTTGACCTCACAGCTCCTCATCCACTTCCTCCACTGCTTCCTTCCTTTCTTCCTTCCTTCAAGGCCCATCAGTGTTTGTGTAGTTTTCCTTAAATTAGAGTGACCAGGCTTGAGACTGCAAAAAATAACAATGTCTGCCAGGAAGTTAACCCGCTATTGTTACTTTCCAAATTACAAATGTACAAATCTTTAAGACTGTGGTGGTTGATAACCTGAGGTCAACAGGTACATGAGCAAGCTGCTGTATGTCATGGAAGTATTAGCTCTGCTTGTTTTTGTACCACCGACTGAAATACATGTTTTACGTTCTTCTACTTATTAAACTAACAAAATTAAACTTCTGGGCCAACATATGCCTAGGTCCTCTGCCCGCATCTGGCCCATATAATTCTAGCCAACATCTGGGCAGATTCCCGCTGGTGTCCCCTTGTATTGGCCGACAGCCACAAGACTTTCTGTCAATTTTAGGTCTTGTTGCAATAGGATTTAGAGCCTGAACACAAGATTTTTTCCTGAGTGTGTCATTTTTTGCAGTGCAGTTTGCCAGCTCACAGCCCCACTGACCAGACTGTGCTACTCTGAGGTCAGAGGTATTGTTCTCCCATTTCCCCTCCTTAAAATCTCCTTCCTGAAACCAACATATACCTCCACTACACACACGCACACACAGAGACACACACACACACACACACACACACAGTAACGAATGGGGAAACTATATTAAAACTATCCCAGAATTCAGCAGAGAAGGGAGGGTGAATGGAAATGTTGACATTGCACACATCCTGAACATTATAAAAACAAGACTACCTGCACTCCCGTACACATAACAGATACCCCTCCACCCCCAACCCCCTACACTCTCACACACAAACACACACACACAGTAGGTACATTCCCACGGGATCTTGTTATGTGTACAGTATGCCCTGCCCGTGTGCGTACAGGTTTTCAACATCTTGTTTTATTCATGCTGCACAAATACCACATAACATAGGTCTATTGATCTGTGTTGATTTATGGTAATATTCTGACATGTTGTTGTGCTGGCTCACTTTCAGCATGTTTTGTTTTCCATCTGTTAATCTGGGACTTGTACTGGGGTAAACACAACACTCAAGTGTGTGCCAAAACAGAGCAATGCACATTTAGTTTTGTTCAGATTGAGAGTTTTTTTTTTTTACTCTAAAGTAGGGTTCTTAAGTGAGACAGCAGCAGTCTAAAAGAACAGACCACAGTAAACATAAACCTTGTTAACCACTGTTCATTCTTCATTCTAAGCTTTAAAGAGGTGCAAAGGATCAAGCTTGTAGCCCCCATTTTCTGGAGGATGACTGAATAAATGCCTCTTTTTATTTCCGTCACACCTCAGAGCTGCCCTTCATATTCAGCATATGGCTGTTGGCCACTGGCAGCTGCCCAGTATAACCAGTATTTTATCTGTGCCCAGTGAGCAAATGGTGGTAAAATATCCTCCCATAAGACTTCAATTATTTCCCATATAGACATTATCAGTTAAGGTGCAGTGGCTCCAGAAAGTATTCAGTGGCCTTCACAGTCCACCTGCAGCTTACCTTTTATGTTCTATATAAAAAGATTATATTCTATATTTATATTATATAGAATAAAATACAAAAATTATTCATTAATATAATATTAAAAGGACGAATTTAGCCAATTACATCAAGGTCCCTGAAGAAAACCAGCTCCAGTGCGCACTTGCCCTGAGACAGAGGCGTTTACCTTTCGGAACGATTGATGACCCGAAGCAAACAGCCAAGAAAAATACGGGAGTGGCTTCAGGACAATTCTCTGACTCTAAGGCTTAAACACATCTGTGGACAGGCCACCATGACCAAGTCCTGGAGGCCACAGCAGACACCATCTGCAGTGGGATTAGCTTCTGCAAGCGTCTCCGGCCAGTGAAGAAGACCATTTCTTTCGTTAGGGCTGGGGAGAACCCAACATCAGCTGCCAGAACCAGCTCCTCTGGCCTGCTAGCAGCGACACAAGACTGGAAACTGAAAGTCAGCCTGGGGAAGTAAGTTCCCAGAAGCTACTGCCGCAACAACGCTACGACCAGATGGATGGTGCTGATCTCCTAAGTCTCCAAGCAGATCATTCTCTTAGAGCTAACCATTCCCTGGGAGGGCCAAGCCAACGAGAGGAAGAAGGCAAAGTACGCTGAGCTACTGGAAGAATACCAAAGCAACGGCTGGGGAACGAGGTTCCTATCGAGGTGGGATGCTGAGGGTTTGGAGGTGAGTCCCTCTTCAGCACCTATCTGGAGTAACACTGAATGGAAGCGAGCAGGGGCTTGATCAATCCCAGCTGGGTCACCTGGTGAAGGTGTCTGATGTCCGAAACACTTGATAAACACTGGAAACATCACTGATAATGTGTTCCAGTAAAATTAAATGCTTTTGAGTTTTGGTCAATTGGTTGGATAAAACACAATCTCAAGATATTACTCTGGGAGGTTTTTTTTTATATTTTATGGACAAAGCAATCAAACAATTAATTGATTAAATCTTAAAAAAAATACTGCTAGCTAGACCTCAATCTACCAATGTGCTAACCTTTCAGAAAAGTATACAATATAAAAAGTATACTGTGGACTGTGGGAACTAAGCTTCTTGAAGAAGTAAAGGTAAAAACTGAAAACTGAAAGCCTGGCATATCACATTATGTTGGTAACTGCCGAGATATCATTGCACTGCAGGACTCTGTTTGCCACTGTTATTTTTAATAACTGATCTTCGATGAATCATCACTTGACTTCAACAGTAGAAGAATGTGCTCTGTTTTACATCCTCATTCATTCACAGGTTCTTCTTCTCTCATTATGTTCTCTCTCCTGCTGCTCGTTTTGTTTATGTTTTTCCTCCTCTTCAGGCCTATTCTCCTTTTTGAATTTTTTACTCTTTCTGTGATGGCTGTGAAGTCATGATCTGCCCTCTAACCGACTCCATTTTTCACAACCAGCTAATGAGATAAAAAGAAAAAAACCCACATCATTGAAACAAGCAGCCTTGATCAGTAAAAGCAAATCAGATACACAAACACAGCAGTCATATCTACTGAATGATTGATCATGCGTGTTGTGTGCATGGGCACTGCGATGTCTGCTCTCTGATGCTGCCTTATCAGCACAGCAGCTGGCCTCTGATGACTCAAAATCCACAGCACAACTTGATTCATTAGACGCAGTTTTGTAAACTTTACTGAGGTTAACCAAGTGCAGCGGGGGTCTGAAGCTGCCCCCGAAGTTATTCTGATTCAACGACAGAATGCGGAGCGGTCTGGAATCCTGATGAAATTTCATCACGCTGCTTTGCGAGAGCAATTTGTGTGACGAGTCTGAGCTGGAAGGGTCGCAGCAGACCCAGAAAATTATTTCCACACAGACGGAGTTTGTCTTTCGAATAACTGTGGGATGTATGGGGAGCTGGATTGGTGGATTTCTGTTTCATAACTCGGTACAAGACAAAGAGTCTTAAAGTTAAACCAAACATAAAAGTCTGTTTGCTTTGACTCAGCATCAGGCCCAGTGACTCATCTGTCTTCAGAACATTGTTAGTTGAAATACTTAAGAAACAATTTCTTCCATTTATTATATTTGTTAAGCTTTTATATAACTAGTCTCTAACTTTTCTGTTTGCTCACCAGTGACTTGAGAAAACACTGGGAGGACTGGGTAAGGAGGAAAAGCATGATTAATTAAACATGTCCAAATCTGCTGCAAATTAAACGAACTGTGCAGAATGAGGTTTGTTATTATCGAGCTGGATGACTCCAGTGAATTTCAACTCAACGCCAGGCAAGAGCTTGTTAACAGGAAATAATTCTGACCTCCTGAACTCAGGTAAGGATTGCTGAAGGCAATGCTCTGCAATGCAGCAGAAAAAGTACACAATGTCGTGTCATGTGAGCGGAGAAAAAGAAATCATGGACGAGACATCAATTGCAAATGAAGAGTGTTGTGAAAACTTGCAACCCTGAATAATCACTCTGGGCTCAGATTCAATGGAGATGGTGGGAATGAGACTGTATGGTTTTATGGTTCTTCCGTTGAAGAGGTCAGTGACATCCAATAACATTTTTTTTCTGTAAGTTTCAATTAAATTATTGAAATGGAAACTGCAATGCTGTCGTAAGCCCTGTGTTTTCTCTCCAAGTACATTAACCCAGAGTTTTACTATCACAGAAACATAATTTCATCGGGCTCAAAAACAGAACTTTGCCAACCATTTTGTGCATTAATGTGAGATAATAAATGCTGGTAGCTGGCCAAGAAAGACTGTAGGTATAAAAAATCTGACTGCCATTAACTTAAATGAAAGCGCCAAATCAACCCTTTTAGACTAAAACAATATTCAGCGAACTGTGTGTCCATGTACAGCTGATGAAACGCATCATCTCTCACACACCAAAGTGTGACTAAATTTAATCAAATGACCGTTTGTGGCCTATAGCGTTTTCAACTCAGTGTCTGTGGCACAAAAACATTTGAGAAACTGCAGTTAAGCAAAGGTCAAACACCATTTAGGTATTTAAACTTGAATTTTTAAACTAGAATTACTGCCTCACAGTTATACGCCTTCGCCACTCAGACTAGTTCCAGATTACATCCCCTGTTCATCCAGTCATATAAAATATGAACCACTTGTGTGATATTTTATCATAATTGTCGTGTGAAGTCTTGAGTAATGGCTAAAAAGTGTTTTGTGAGGTCCCACTGACCTTGACCTTTGAACACCAAAATCTAATCAGCTCATCCTTGAATCCAAGTGGACATTTGTGCCAAAGTCGAAGACATTCCTTCAAGGTTTTACTGAGATATCGTCTCCATGAAAACAGGACGGACGGACAGACAGAAAACCCAAAAACAATATGGCTCCAGCTCTGGCTGTCGCTGGAGCAGAGGCATAAAAAAGTCATTATCCTGAGTCATTGCTTTCTCACACCAAATGTGCCATTTTTCTCAACAGAGTCAGGAGGCCCTGTGACATCCTCACATAATTAGGAATGATGGTTAAAACACTAATCAAGCTAATTCATGCTTCATTGCTCTTTAATTTCTTTGTCAACATACACATGTTTTTGCACAGATGGTGGTAATGTCAATCCTGCATCTAAAGGATAAAGGACTGATCCTTGTTTGCAAAAGAAAAAAAAAATAAGTTTTTCCTCATTAATATGTAAAGTTAAGCAGCAAATGCTTCACCATATAAATGTCTCAAGTTTTCAATTTGCTGAATTTGATGTCACAGTGTTTGCACTATATTGAATTTATTTATTCAAGCACCCCACCACAGTAGATTCTGCCACCAACCAAAAACATGACATTTCCATAGTTGCGTAAATTATTTTTACCTTTCAAAAACAACAGTGACTCACTAAGTGCAGGTTGCAGCTCCAACCAGTTCTTTCTCAAAGCAGACTTAAGCAGAGCAACAATGGTGTGTTTTCATCTGTGTCAAATAACATGATCTCTTCAGTTATAGTTTGAGTATCTTTTTGTCTTGGTGTTGTATTTATGTGCCCTATGTTTTTATGTTTCTATATCTTTATGCATACATCTGCTGCATACCCAACTGCCCAATTGGGGACGAATAAACATGATTGACAGAACTCTAATTCTCTGCAGCTCAACCCCCGATCTCTGAACTGAAGATGCTGATCAATAAATTTTGTCCATGTGGACTAAAAGATCCTGTCCCCGGAAAGGTTTCCTTGTTTTTCTAATGCATATCTGACTCCATAATTTAAGGCTGGCACAAGTCTCCAGCTGCTGCCTGTCACGTATTGCATGTGTCACTTTTAATGATTAAGCTAAAACTGTGAGTCATTCTCCAAGAGACCAAGTGAACAAGCAGAAAAAAAAACTCAATCAAACACAATTACAGCACAACAAGCAGCAACAGATTTGGTGGAAAGAGGCATTACAGCGGCAGGGTTGGCTGGACAGAGGTCAGGCTGAAGCACCATGGTGAGGAACAAAGTTATAATTGGACTTTCAGGATCTTTCAAAACTGTATGATCCAACTCTTCACCAACACAGAGAAACAGAGACATGTGTAATAGAGAAAACTGCAGGTATGTCTGGTGTACAGACATATACAGAAATCAAATGTTAGCTTCTGGGTTCATCTCCAAAGCTGCTGAACAAACAGGGTGACGGCGATGTTTAATTCATCACTTTCTAATTGTGGTGTCACTGTAAAACAGTCAGAGTGTCTGCAAGTTCCAGATGATTTAAAGCTCGTTAAAATGAAATTCAAGAAACTTCTTTACCATTTATGGTTTTGTATCTTTATCATTGTTTAAACACTGAGGCAGCAGTGGCCTGTTGCTGAAGAAAAATGGCTGAAAATCTCAGAGATAAGAAGTTAAAATCCAGAAAAGTCCTAATGTTTCAAATAGTTGTTCATCTAGCAGCAGTAACTCTGCAGACAACAGACAGGAGGAGCAGAGCAGCAGAGAAGGTTAAGGACCACATCTCCAAGTAAAGTTCCCTGTGAGTCCATTTTCGGATAGTCCGGGATAATGTATAGCTTTGTGTTCTTCTCTGGTTTCATCAGAAATTCTTCTACGCCAATCAAAGTCTGTGTGATTAGCTCAGATCTATAGAAGTTTATCACAGAAAGATCCAGTGAGGGAGGAAAAGGGGGAAAACCAGGCCTACTAAAATTCAAATATGTCTGGTGTCTAGTCAGAACTCTAACCTCTCTGTAGCAGCTAACTTATACAGAGGAAAGTGAAAAAAGAACTACTGTTTAATGTGCCAGTTGTTCCATTTCATGTATTGTTCTACAAATTGTCATTAATTAATCCTCTGTTTACTATATGATTCTTGCAAAGTGCGACACAGGACATTTGTCTCCTGATGGATTTTGGTGGGCGAGTCCAAGTCAAAAGTCTGGGTCTTAATTTTATCCCCATAGTAAGAAACGCAGCTCATGTTCTCAGGAGCAGAAAAAGGACCACAGCAGGCAGCATTCATCTGTCTATCTAATCTAACCATACAGACAGAGTCTGTTTGTGTGTATGATCATAACAAAGTAAAGAAACAACATCTTGATTATGGGATGGTTTACATTCACTTCAGGATGGTCACAATTGTTCTGGGATGGTGGTGAAAAGAAGTTTGTCTGGAACCCTGGCTACATGCTGCCTTAACTCTTAGAGACCAACAGAACCAGCTAATGCAAGCGGGTTGCAGGAATAAGGCAAACGAAGTCAACAACTCTTCTCTACATAGTTTTTCAGGATCTAAAGAGATGAGATGAGATGAGAGAGGAGAGTGAATAAAATGTGGAGAGTCAGGGATGAAATGAAAAGGTGAGACATCGCTTTGAACTTGTATTTGTATTTTTCAACCTTTCTACCTAGCACTGGTGGTGGTGGTGGGGTGGGGGGTTGATGGATGACCTCCATGCTACTTTACCCCCCCAAGACTAAACCAGAATCAATTAAGCACCCTGCTCTCCTCTAAACTGTAAATGAGACAATCAGCAAGATATACATCCTCCTCTCCTCGCTCCATCTATGACAACGTGTACGGCAGAAAAAAAAATAACGAGTGTGTCAGGCCGGGTGAAGAAGCATGGCGAGGATACAACAGTTACAGAGATAAGTGAGTGGGGCCGATATTCTTGGCTGATACCAAGACTGACATCAAACCGTTCAGTCACTGTCGTCCCTCTCTGGGGTGGAAACAGGGTTGCAATGATTATTTTTATCATCAGGTAATAGCTTTTTCATGAATTTATTGATTCTATTTAACTTCATTTAACGTCTGCCAGAACCCACCAGGTCTAAAGATTGTTTTTTTATACCTACTTAAACAATGATTAATTACCAAAATTGTCGCTTAATTAATAATTTACTTGTGTGCTGTTGCTTTTTTTGCCTACAGTATCAAGTCAAGTAAAATCAAGTCAACTTTATTTCGCAGCTTGAGCAGACCAAAGTGCTGTACAAAGGACAATTAAAATGACTGAAAGTGATCCAATCAGAAGAGAGGAGGCGTCTCTGATCCTCTCTTCTGATATTCAGTGTCTGAATACAGGCTGTGTGCATTTCTCTGAGGACTGAGCGCTTTGATACTTTCACAGTATTAATATAGAACCTAGACCTGCTTTATAATCAAACAACACATGGACATCTACCTTTAAACCATATGAAGCTTTAACACATGTGGGAATTACTTTAAGATTCTGAATACAACTGAATAGATTCCTCTTCAAGGATGCATCACAATGTAATCCTACTGATATAATTATTATCATTACTACAAGTATTAGTAGTTGTAGCAAGTAACATTTAAAATGCCAAAGCAGTTGATGGCATAATTACCTCTACTGCTGCTATATATTATTAACAATTCTATTTGATTATAACTACCATCACAGATAAAAACGTTTGGTACAGATGTTTTCAAAACATAAAACCAGCTCAATACATTAATTGTTTTTTTTCCTTTTTTTTTTAAATAAGAGTGCTTGTTTGTATTGCAGGAGTGTCAGTAAGGGGATGGAGACTTAAAGGGAGGTGGAACTAAGCAAATAAGCAATAGAGTGAGATGAAAAAAGTAAGAGAAAAGACAGGGAACAATAATAATGGAACGAGGAGTGTCTGTGGACTGGGGCGGGGGGGGTCCTGAGTTTAGTTTATCCACATGGTGGCTGTGTGCAAAGCAGGGCTGAAAGCAGCAGCCAGCAGCTTTAATGAAAATGTCTGTGGAGGAGAAAAGGTTTCATTAAAACCATATTGGAGGGCAACATCTTTTCATCCTTGCAGCCCACACACACACACACACACACACACACACACACACACACGCACGCGCACACACACACACACACACACACACACACAAAGTCACTCTCACTCTGGACAGCTTACAATCTCTGTAACCTCCCCATCATCCCATTTCCTTGACTCTCTTTCATCTGTGCTGATCTAAAAGGCAGGGGAATCATTTGAAGCAATAGGCGGATGTGCTCTGATACTCTGCCCAGCTTGTCCAATTTTTCTTATTTTGTGTGCATAAAAAATTCTTACACCCATGTGGCAGCAGTTACAGCTGGAGGTGGAAACCCTCACAAGAACAGAGGGAGTACAGAATTCAAGACAGCTGTATAGCATTTAATGTTATTATGCCACAGATGTAGGATGGAGATGGTGATTTCAAACACTGTTATTAAATTGACTGTCAAACAATAACAGTGATTTCCAGTCATAGAAAAGACAAGGCTCAAAAAAGACATTTTAAAGGGGTTAATGGATGTGGGGATCACTATTTGGCAGACTTGAGTTTGACTAGAGGAAATGCAGAGGATTTGAGGGGGATAGTTGGAGCAGAGGACAGAGGGGGTAAGAACTGGGAACACCAAAACACAACCAAGGTTAGGAGAAGTACTTGGATAGGCTACTGGCAGCATTAAGATACAGCAGAGGGAAGCAGATAAGGACAGGAGGGGCGAGTGCAGTATTGAGACGCAGCCGCAGAGAGGAGATAGGAAGAAGGATGGTTGCAGTGGCCAGATAACGCCGAGGCCCTGGGGCTGATAGATGAGGGCAGCTCCAAGGTCAGCCTGGGAGCGGCAGATGACTGAATAACATTATAATTCAGCATGTGCCGCTGAGTGTGTGTTTTCATATATCCACGCCTGCAAGTTTTTACAGGATGAACAGATATAAATCCATGAGCAGTAAATGTAAACTATGTTTTTTTTGGATGGTTTTCAAGTGTTTTCCACCAAAACTACAATATAACAAAGGAGAAGACAGCCAGAAGTGGTTCATCAGTTACAATCAGTTATTGAGAGAGCAACACCAAACACAACAAACAGCTGGAAACCAGTTTGAAAGAAACATCCGTAGCCTGACTATCAAACGACTCCAAAAACATCAGGCAGCATAGTCCAAGTTTCCTGAGGCCAAAACAAATGCCCTGTGGGTAAAAGTCCAATATTTATCTAATTACAGTTTGTCCTCCTTTCTGCACTCACAACGTCCAGCTCAGCCTTCAGTGATTTACTCAAAGTGATGTTCGCCTTTATCTGCTCTTTATAAGCCTCAGCTTTTGGGGCATCTAAGAGATGATGACGTACATATTCATCATCTCAACTCACAGTGTCATCACTGGGCTTCACATTATCTGTTTGAAGTCAGTTTTAGGTGTTTTGAGAACCAGTTCTCAGACCTGCTAACTTGCTACTTTTAGTATGTGTTTTCATTTTCACGTGAAATGGTAAATGATAAAAACATCTTATAAAAAATGGCTGTATGTTAACTCTTGGTCAAAGAATGGAAAGCCTCTTCTGCGCCCACACCATTTCTGGCTGCCCTAAAACAATTATCATACAGGCTGGTTATCGAGGTGGAGGAGTATCACTTGGGGCAGCTGTGGCTCGGGAGGTACAGCGGGTCGTCCACTAATTAGAAGGTTGTTGGTTCGATCCTTCTCTGAAGTTTAACGTCCCTTATAGTATAAAGGTAGATGTCCATGTGTTGTTTGATTATAAAGCAGATCTAGGTTCTATATTACTACTGTGAAAGTATCAAAGTGCTCAGTCCTTAGAGAAATGCACACAGCCTGTATTCAGAAACTGAGCCTTAAAACGAACTGTCAGGACTTCTGTGACTTTGTTTCAGCAGTAGATTAGTTATCTAGTAATAAATACTAGGAATTGTAGTACTACATTGAGACGATTCTCTTTGTAGCAACAGGTCTGTGGCTCTATGACTGCTTTGTTGTGACATCACAATTAGTGGAACACCTCTGGGCCATTAATTCATAACTAACTAATTATCACTTGGACCAGTTGTTGATATAAAGTGTCAGTTAACTGACTGGTGCACCATAGGTTAATATGAAAATACGCACATGCTCTGTGTGAATGAAGCAGAAGAGTCGGTGTGGCTGAGAGCTGAGCTATGAAAACCATGCTAAATATGCAGGCATACGGTATGCAAGGACGGCAAGCTCTCCAACAATGATTGAAACTACACTGAGGGGGAGGGAGGAGGGGGGAGGTGGCAGAGGATCATAATGAAGAGAAAGAGAAGGGGAGGAATGAAGAGGGAGGAAGTACTCGAGAAGAATGAAGAGGAGAGGGGAAAAATACAAAAAGGGGAGGAGTAAAGGGGGAAGGGGAACAGAGCGAATGAAAAGAAAGATGAAAAGCGAGAGGAGTGGGAGGGATTAGGGTTAAAAGAGGAGGTAGAGAAGATAAAGTACAGGGAATAGAGTAGGAGAAGGAAAGCTAAAAGATGAGGTGAGGATGAGGCAGCAGGAGTGGAGGATAGATATAGGAAGAGAAAATCCAGAGAGGTAAGTAAAGAAACAGATAAGAAGAAAGGATGAGAAGACGCTAAAGAGGAGGTAAAGTAGAAAAGGCAGCCAGAGGGAGGAGTTCCTGAACAGTTCCTGCACATCGCTGGATGTCTTGATTCTCCACCTGCTCCTGAAGGCGATCATAAATAGTCCACTTTCAACTATAAAGTGGATGCTGTGCAGATAATAAAGAGGCCAATGAAAGTGGAGGGGTGCAGGCCTTAAAGGGAGGGGAAGCGCTGAGGCTGAAAAGCAGGCTGTAGGAGCCACCCTGTGTGTGTGTGCGCGTGTGTGTGTGTTTGTGTGTGTGGTCTGTCGGTGAGCGGTGTGTAATCCTGTAAAACTGTAGCCGGGGGTGCCAAAACCTCTTTGTAATCTCTGCCTGACTGCTTGTTCACCTTAGATCTTGCCCTCTTACCTTATATTTGCCTAATGGGCGATGGTGCCGAAGACGCGCCAGAGACTGCAGCTTTTTAATTCTCACCAAGGACAGAGGGTGAAGGGGGCGAGGTTATAACAGAATGCAGGAGGGACACCTCTGACACAAGTCAACCTCAAAGCCATCCAGACAGCAGTTACAGACAGCAACAGCAATTAAACACCAGACACTGAACGTCTGCACCCTGACACCTCAGCAGGGACACCTCACACTTCTCTCACCAACCAGACACACACACCGACTCATGCCACAGTCCATAGTCCACCATGGTTAGCGACAAGACAGTCACAGGACAAACTCCACAGTGGTTTTAACAATACTGGGAGTATTTGCATTATTCAACAAAACGCTGTTGTCCCACCCCAAAGACATTTAATTATCAATTATATAAAACAGAGAAAAGCAGCAAATCCTTATAACTGACAAGCTGGAGCTAGAAAAGATTAGATTTTTTGGTTTGATAAAGTACGGCTTCTATCATTATCCACTTAAAATTTGTTGCCAAACAATTTTCTGTCACTCATCTAATCGATTTAACCTCAGCTAACATTTCAACTGAGGGAGTAAGCAATGTGGAAACACACACTTGTTGCTGGGATTGTAGTGTATCCTGCACTACAACACTACAACATGTACATGAGCTCAGAGAGTAAACTGTTAACTGACAGGGACCTAATAAATGATCATTGTATTTTAAGACTCAGCTCAGTGACTCCCTCATTGATCACTTCTCTGTTCTGCAGAAAGAGCAATAACATTTGGCTGCTGGGCTAAATTGTTCATTTCTTAAACTGAATCATTCAAAAACAAAGCTTACATCACATTACATACACATACACATATAAATACACATACTGTTTACACAAAAATGTGACTCTCTAGGTAACACACTGACTGTGGTGGAAAAAGGTAATTAATTGTCGTTCTATTTAGTATTCAGTTTGGAAACAGCTCTAAAAGAACATTAAGATCATCAGTGATTAGTGAACAGTCAGACTGAACAGGCTGAGGCCAGTCTCAGGAAAATTATATCACATGAAACATATTTACTCACTGCAGTCAGGAATAAACACAAATCATATCATCATTATCATACAGAAGTGCACAACACTGACTGACTCAGTTCAGTCTATCTGAACTCATTCAGTGTTTAATAATGCATTACTATGGTTAGCAATGGTGAGTAACTTCAGGTGAGCGATGCTGCCATTAAACAGCAGTTCAAAGTTCTAAAGGTGATCTGTGCCGCATCATATGCAAAAGTTGCACTATTGTCAACTTTTTTCACCTCACACTTTAAGCCAAACACTCAGGCGCTGCGAGGACTTTCACTCTGCCATGCAGTCCAAAAGTATTTCTCCTAAGAAATTTGCCTCTCTAGTCAGGATTGAAAACTTTTATCAAATGAAACCCCAGCCCCATTTACTGATGTCGAAGAAGGTATTTTACTTTTTGACAGCTGATGGACAACACACTGATGTTCCTCTGGGGCAGACCTTTCCTCTACTTCCGAAAGCTCTCTCCTCTCTCCGCCAGCACGACCATTTCAAAGTTGCGAGCAACTCAGCGCTCTAACATCCCCCCTTACAACACTCCTAGGTCACCACCGGCTCGCCTCCTGGCTCAGGGCACAAGCTCACCTCGTTCCCCAATTTATTGCTGACACTTGCGGTAGGGGGTGGAGAGTCAGGTGGTGCGTGGGGGGCAATGCTTGTGCGATGCTGTGTCGAGGGGGGAACAAAGACTCTAAGTGAAACACTGGGAATGACTCCTGCAGCATCTATAACATTACATTATCTTGTCAGGGAGAGATGATGAGCAAGTGAAGCGCTGGGTTGTGAACAAGCATCTGAGAAACAAGCAAAAAAAATGGAGGGAGGGATCAAAAAAGGTTAAGATGTAATTGGAGTGCAGTTAATACTGCTGACAACTCAGTTTGAGGCCGATTGCATAGTTTGTCATTTCCAGCTTGGAGGCTGAGGTGGGAGGTGTGTGCGTGTGTGCTCTCCTCAAACAGGAGGATATCTTCATCATGCATAAACGCTCAAACTCACTGGATCAGGATTAATTCCCTGACTAAACCAGCAGCAAATATACTGTGTATCTTTCAAACACAGATACAAGATCCTCTCTAAAATGCTGTTATAAGAGGTAAAACATCCTAAAAGTTTATGAAATCTACTGTCATTTATCAGTTACATATCCTCATATGGGGGAAATGAATAAAAATAAAAATGTCTACCTCCTTTTTGTTTAATTTATCAAGTGATTTCCTGCCTAGAGCAACATTATCAGACGCTCAATCCTTCTTCCTACGAATAGGAGTAAAGGAGAAGGGTCTAGTTCTTGGATATTTATCTCTGGGTTATTTAATGTTCCCGGAATTAAAATGTTAATAAAAATTCTGCAGGATGAGATATATTTTCGGTGGCACGGCGGACATTAATTATTAGAAGGGAGGGATCAAATTAAGTCGGTGTCTCCATTAGTTAAAGCAGGGCCTCACAAAGGCCCCCACTGTTTCTGAGAAAAGAGCCTGTGAATCAGCCAAAGTTTCACTCGGCCTCTGATGAAGGGCAGGACAATGTGACAGGCTTAACAGATTACTCAGGGAAAAGGACGGGAGGAGAGGCCAGCCCCACTGGATGATACCAAGAGCAGGGGGAAAATGAAAAAGGGGGAAGGAGTGAAGGTCGAGGGAAGAGAAAGAAATACGAGAAAGGGGAAAAAGTTCAAGCTTTGGGAGGCAAAGAGGAAGAGGGGTCAGGAGAAAAATTTCTTTTTGGTCGATTTACAGTCCTGAGCTTCACTGGGGAAACTAGACAGGAGGTGTGTGTGCATACAGTCTATGTGTACATATGCAAGTAAAAAAAAGGGAATAGGTTGTCCAAGACACAATACACAAGAAGCAGAAGTGTAGCCCGATATTAAACTGCCACTTTGTTAACACTCTCTGTTTCAAGCTGACGTACAGTTAACATATAGTATGTTAAAGACAGCAGTGGTAATATCATTAATGCGATGTGATGATGATGATGACGAAGAACTGAGCCTGAGGCAGTTCAATCTACGTTCCAGCCTTCAGCTATGGTCATGAGCTCTTGGTAGTGACCTGGGTAGTGAATGAGATCCCAATCTGGACCCTTAGGGACAGCGTCAGGAGCTACAGGAGGAACAACCATTGCTCCTTCATGTTTAAAGGAAACGACCAAGTTGGTTCAGGCTAGGGCTGCACGATATGCAAAACATTAATAAATATTGCAATTATTTTTGGTATTGCAATTGCGATATGAGTCGCGATTTCAGTTGGAATGATTGTTTTTGCTTTGAGATCACTTATATTCAGTTTGGTCTGGGAAGACCTCAGGATCCTCCAGGTGAAGGTTGGAGACAAGTAGGCTTGGGCGATACATTAACTTTTTTTCAATATCATGAAAATGTCATATATGACGGGAAACATTGCAATATTCAATATTAACCGCCCAAACCTGGGGACAAGGACATCTGGGCTACTGTACTCAGCCTACTACCACTGTGACCCGGGCCTGGCTAAATGGTAGAAAACGGACGGCTGCTTTTTGTTTTTCAACAGTTTCCTGGTTAAAAACAATAATGTACAGTAATGACAGACAACAGGGAGTGAGGGGAGAGAGAGAGGGAACAACATGTAACACTGATCCCCAGTTGCACCCCAGCCACCTAATGTAAGATTCATTAGGTGCCTGACAAAGACCAAATACTTGATGAATAATGCATCTTAAATATTAAATTGAGTGTGTGTGACATTGAAGTGTTTCATCTGATATTCCTGCGTGCTGTGTATTTTACTTTTATTGTATTTTTTTTTTTTTTTTTTACTTCCTTTCACTTTCACAGCTTCTTTTCAGATGTATCTCACACTCTCTTTAAAAGATGTGCTAGCATGCCAGGTTGCCTCCTGCAGCATCAGGCTGCATAAATCATATTTAATTCACAATTGAGTTACTTAACACTTTTAATTAAGCCTTTCATACTTGCGCCTTTAGCTAAGAGCAATTTCAATTTGCATCTTGTAGCAGGCAGCCGAGTCATAAGTAGCTACAGCAGACGAGAAGAGAAGTTTTCAGGGTCTGACAGTTTCCCACTTTGACTCACCCTCTATCAGGCTGCACACATGTCATCTCCCAACAATCAGCAGCTCACCAGCCCATTTACTATCTGGTGAACAATAAAGCTAGTTAAGCATTAGCCGCTTTTTCAAATAAACTCGGCTTATGTAGGATTTAGAGCATGCCTCCTAAGCGCTTCGCTAACAGCCAGCTAGTACAGGAGAAAGTGACAACTGTGTAGATAAGTGATGAGTAACACATTAATGTGACTAACACAAATACCCATCATGCTCTAAAAGATCCCTCAATCCAATCACCTCCAGGGCAGGAGAATCACAAGCTGAGGAGTAGCAGTAGTAAAAAAAAAAAAGGGGGGGGGGGGTGATGATCAACCATGCATTGGTCATTATCGGCTCACTTTTTCACCTTTCAACTGTGAGCTTGAGTTGAAAAAAAAAGCCTCTGAGCAATGTTTCTGAACGCAGGGCACAAAAGAGAAAGCATCCCTGTAAGAACACAAAGAGATGCTTCCAAGCAATCTTTAACGATATTCGAACATAAAAGAAGGAGAATATTTACACACTTCCCTACAGCAGGGACGAGGACAAACATACATTTGAGAGCATCTTCCCTCCAAGACAAACCTTACTGTCACTGTTTTCCTCAATGTGTGGTTGAAAATTGTTTTAAACACATATCTGTGTTCTGCACAGGTGCAAGAAAAGCAGGGCCCTTCATATGCTGATGTGCAGGGTTTCCAATAGGCCCCAGGTGAATGTACACGTCTGGAAAGTGTGATAATAACCTTCATAGCCTAGCAGATGCTCCTGCTTTCTACCATGAGGGGAAATGTATGACTGACATTCATGTTTTAAATTTCCTTGAGAAGTGAAATTTTAGAATGAGGCAGCAATGACTCACAAGTCAGACCAGAGGGCAGTGAATACACCACACCTGTCATCAAAGGAGAAACCACTAAAAGAAAACCTATTTAGGAGTGAAACAGTTTAACTTCCAACAATGTGGAAAACAACAGGCCTAGAAACCAAGAAACAGACCTTTTAAAGATTTATCTGGCCTTTTTTTTTTTTTTTTTTTTTTTTTTTTTTTTTTATTCTCTGTTTAATTTCAGCAGTTTTCCAGTGAAAGTCACACATGACTGAAATAATGCCATTTTATGTATTTTCTTCCATTCTCTCCAACCCTATAAATGCCCAATGAGCCTGGATTTAAGGCTCAAAAACAAATCCCAGACAAGGAGACCCTGTCTCTACTTTTTACCACTGTCTACATCAACAGCATTTGGCATACAGGTTATTTCCCAGTGCACACAGAGAGCATGCCAAGCTCTGAGACGCTTATTATTCTAAATGTTGATTAATTTACTCATTATTTTGTTTATTCATGGATGAGTTGTTTGGTTTATAAATGTGACGTCTTCGAATTACTTGTTTTGACCAATCAACTGTCCAAAACATGTAATTATTTAAAACAGATTAATCGATCAGCTACCTGATCAGCTGACTAATGGTTTCAGCTCTAGCTAAGTTGTTATGTTGTTGAGGGTTTGGCTTCTAAGTTTTAGTTGTATAATTTTTAGAGCAGTTTGTTTGATTTTGCCTGTTTTTCAATGTAGGTCGAATAAAGGTAGATGCCATATTACAGTAGTGGCACACCATCTGACCTGAAATAAAGCGAGCCCTCTGTTAACATCAGAAAGATTACGAGATATAATATTAAATAAAATATTAAGCTTCAGGAAAAACAGGCTCTCACAGACTAAAGGCTATATTTCATGAGTCAGAACACCGTTTTTTTAAGTGACTACACTGATAATGAGACATGACTCTCTAATCTTTAAACAGTGATTGATTGATTCTACAGCTCTAACATCTAGTTGGTCAATAGAAAGGTACTTAGCAACTAACTGACTAACTGCATAAATCTTTTTTTGGCAAAAATGCCAAAGATTTCATGGTATCAGCTTCTGGAATGTGTTTTTACATTATTCAGTAAATTGAATAAGTAAGAAAATAAAGTTGCAGCCTGACTGGTTGATGTTGTTTCTTCATTTTCATCTAGATGAAAATATTCACCCAAATGATACTGTTACCTGTTTCAGATAAAATCAAAATGCGAGCCACTTATTCAGAGCAATTTTAGGAACCTGATGACAAATGACACCCAGTGCCAGTGCTATATGGGGGTCAGTGAAGAGGATTTAATTCAGGGAATGAATAACCTCCCTGGTTGTAAGTGAAGGGCACTTTCATTTAAAGCACCACACTTAAAAAAGAAATGGCAGAAAGCTCCATTAGTCAAGAGCCAAAAAATTATATCAAGTATGTGACTGAAAAAAACATTTACGGAGCTTTAAACTTCTGTACCTGAAGCAACCATGTCTCATGGTTTCTAACATGATTTGGTAAAACAGGAAGTGCATGTGAGGTAGCTAACAGGTGCAGACATAAGCAGCATGAGAGGCTCATGAGTGTATTTCCTCTGACTTGACAGTGACAGCATTGGGTCTGCTGCACTGCTCTTCAGAGAGTGATTCAGACTCGCCTGTTACTCGGATGTGTTTAAACACACAGAGCTGCTACGCCGCTGTTGCTGTGGTGAGAGGGGACTGTACAAAAGCATGTGAGGAGAATGGCAGCCAAGTTTGCCAAGCTCTTAATAAACTGAGGTTGGCTCTGTTCCCGTTTGGTTTCTGGCCGCGTGGATATATTTCACAGTAAACATTGGTTCTATACCAGACACTTTTCCTATTAAGAAGGATGAAACCCCTTTTCAGTAAAAAGTCCAACTTTCTACCTTTAAAACAAAACAAATGTTATTGTATTATAAAGACAACAATGGCTGAAGTTGTTGTCAAGCAACAATTACGGACAAGACCCCATGTTCAGCTGAAGAGAAAACTTATAAATAGCCCCTTTAAGAAAACCCTATTCTCAAAATCTGAATGAATTCAAATCATTTTCAATATCCTAGCTGTGGTGAATAATTACACAGCAACTGAAGCTGCAGAGTATGACACGACTGTGTGCTGATGAAATAAATTCAAACCATGAAGTAAAGGGGAAAAAAAGCCCTGCGTTCAACAGAAGCGTGGATAACTGATGAAGGAGAGTGTTTGATGTCTTTCTGAATGCGAGACACCTCTGCTGAGAAACACTTTTATTAATCCAGGTGGATTAATTGGACAGACGCACAGCTTCTATGTCTTGTTAACATCAGTCAAAGCCAGGCAGGTTAATTACAGCTGCCACTCATTAAAAAGGAGATATATGAGATAGTGGCCAAAATAAAAACCACTCCAGCTGACGCTTTCAAGAATCAAAACTGTATCATGATCATCAGTTCATGATTAGTTTCTACTTCATTTATTCTTCCTCTATCACTCACTAGTTCTGTATTAAAACATCCTTGTGAGGACTTACAAATATGATTGCCAGTATAAATGTAGGTAAATACAGCCATCGCTACATAATGAGTGTAAATACTGTATGAGTGTATTTTCCTGTGTACACAGCAGATAGATGATAATATGTAAAGTGTAAGTCAAGGGCCCGAATAACCATATAATTACTTCACTGAGTCATTCAGCTTAGCTTAGGTAATAGCGCTGCCTCGCCACAATGATTATAGGTTGTTCATGCTAATGTGATACTGTATTGATCCCTGCTGGGACATTTTAGCTAGACGGATGAATTTAGTCTTGTGTTCACTGATGTTCAATCATTTGAAATTTCACAAATTCCTTGTTAAAGCAAAGTTTTTTGACAATTAGGTTAGGTGCTCACAATTATGAATTTTGGAAACTGATTCATTCATCCCCTCGTTTTTCAGATAGTTAATTAAACCTTATATGAATTTCCACAAATGTACTATTTCATGATATGTAACAATATCATGATTAGAGCTGAAACAATTAGTCGATGAATCTGTCATTTGATCAACATGTTTCACTCTTTTTTGACATTTTATGGACAAAGTAAATAATCAATTAATCAAGAAAGTAGTCAGCAGATTAATCAATAATCAAAATAACAGTAGCCCCAATCATGATATAAAATGTAAATGTTGACACCAATTGTTGAACATGTGTTGTGTGAGGCCCTGGAGGTTGATGTGTATACATCACAAGAGCCATTGGATGTAAGTGTTAGATGTCAGCCCCAGGGGCACAATATGGTGGTCAACACTGCACAGATCCCTACCACCCACCCACAGAGAAACTATCTTCAAAGACACTGTTAATGTTATTGCTCTCCAATGATGCATCATTAAACGGATGTACTGCGTGATCAGACTGCCTTCTGTATGTTTCTGCACTCAAGAGCTCAACTCATGAAAAGCAAAAAAGGACCATGGGACATGAAAATGTACAGTGAAATCGAGACTAATGAGCTTCCACGTTGTTTTCTTATCGTCAGTTAGAGTTGGGGTTGATGTTAAAGAGATGCTCGTTAGCTGCTCAGTGGACACATAAAAGGTCCTGGTCCAGTCCTGACAGCTCAAGGGATGGACAATGCATTTCCGTCTCTCTCTTTTTCCCCCACTCCAGCACCGCTGCTGTGCTCTTCCAGTCTCCAGGGACGTCTCCTCAGACACATCTAATCTTCTCATCCCATGCTGTTCAATCTTCCTACAGTCAGTTAACCCAGCAGAGGAAGATTAATGAGAAATTAATCTCTTTAATTCACTGGAAAGGTCTCCTCCTTTTAACCAGATAAGCTGCGACCAGACTTCGCCAGACGATGAGAATAATACATTTAATTTATAAAAGACCTTTATATTACACTGTACAGCATGTTCACCTTTGTGTGGACTCCAGCTGACAGCGTTAAAAAAAAAAAGCGGAGACGAGACGGCCAAAGCACGAAGAACAACAGCACTCGGTGTGCAATGATGAGTCCATCAATCCTTTGGCTGTGGACAGAAAATGAATCAACAATATGTGTTCAAGTCACATCGTAAGTCATTTATGAAGCAAAAAGGTGGCACATTGCTGGTTTCAGCCTCAATTATTCTTCTATATGCATTTTTGAAACTATCTTCTGACATTTTAGAGACTAGACTATTCACTGATTTATTTAAAAACAAACAGACTAATCAATAATCAAAGTAATAATGAGTTGTAGTCCTAAACACAATTCAGACACACTAGTAAACAAAAGTAGTTTCACTAAGTGAAACTTAAATTGTAGTTCCATCTTTGATAACGTGTGTTTCCTCTTTCATTACTGGGAACAGTAATAAATCATTCAAGAACAACATGCACAACAAAACATGTGTGTATGTATCAGTGTGTGTGACTGCGTACATGTGACATCAACAAAATCACACCAGATCCTGCAGCGCCGTGCTTCACTGTAGGTGTGTATTTCCTGCTTTGCAATGTCATTAGGTTGTTATCAGCTACTGGCTTACAGGTGACTCATGCACACAATGAACAATGACACCATACATCGACCCGTGTGCCTGGCAACCAGCGCGGCGCTCTGACTGACTCTGCGAAAGAGGGAGCTGATAGAAATCTTGGAAAAGACCAAACACTACGGGGAGCATCGTTTTACAAAATTTTCTTTCAGAAACTCCACAAGCCATCAAAAGTTACATGAAAGCGTAAACGAGAAACTCGACGAGTCTGCCCTTCGCCACTCCGTCCCTGATGTAGAAAATGGTACACAGACCGTGCTTGATGCAACTAATAGCAGTGTCAGCTTAACTTCATTTGAAGGGAAGAAGTTTCTGTGGCGACATTAAGCTTCTGCCAGACTACAAGATTAAATGAATTTACGTCTTCTCTGATTCCAAAAGTTTATACCCACTTCTTATAGTGACAGAACAGGTGTTGTGAGGTGTGGCAAAGCTTTCCAGTCTTAGTACTGACCATCATAGATTAAAAACTGTCATTTTTTTCACCACGTGAGTAACATAGTCTGTGCTGTTATTGTTTTGATGTACCTGCATATTCCTGTTCATTCAGCAGACAGAAGTAGAAGCCTCTGATTTGTGCCTTTGTCAGCAAACACTCCAGCACTTTCTGTAGCTGCTCCACAGCACAAACATCCAGCAGTTTAGGGGATAAAAACAATCTTTTTTTTTTGTTGTTGCTTCAATCCTGTATAAGTAAACACCATGATATTGATTCACATCATTTGGTTAACCAAATCAAACTCAAACGGGAACAAATCAAATGTATTACATTGTATGAAACTGTATGAAACATGGCGGCACTACAGTGTGGTGTAAGAAGGGAGCTATTTTGATGTCCCTGGCTGCAAGTCATGCTACAGAAAAAGCTCATTTTTTAAACCAATTCACATCCATACTGTTTACGGCAAGACAGAGAGCATTTATATTTTTTTTTTTGTTTATTTTCCATTTAATCACTAAATACCTCACCACATATGATGAATGATTGTTTTTAAGCCCTAATTCTGCTGTTTTCTTTTCTTTCTCAATAAGGTTTCAAAAAGGTGTACACAATCCATATACAGAGCCAGATTCTGAATCAGAGTCAGATAAAACAGCATGATGCAAATAATCTCAGTTTGTAATAGGACGAGGGAGACTCAATGTAGACTGTTACACCGTCTGCAGATTACTCCCCAGCTTAGACATAAATTGGACCACAATAAATCTGAAATGCATGATCTGTAATGCTGAGGTTGGGATTTGAAAAAAAAAGAAAAGACATGATATGCAACTCATATTTGCCGAATCATATTAATACATAATAAAGGTTTTATTTTCTCTTCTTTTCTTAAATCAAAATTCAGTGTATATTGCTTTTGCTTTTTTCTCAGGGCCCAACTAAAACAAATGGTTTCAGAGCTCCTCCAGAGGCTTTCCAGTGTGACCTCCCCTCCAAGTTGGATACCTGTGGTTTCCCTCGATTGTGTTGTCAAGCCAGTGTTGAACCATTTTCACACTAGAGGAGCCAAACCAAAGTCAGTTTTTTCCTGCCAACGACAACAGCTGCCATGGCAGCACGCTGGGAGGTCCGCTTTATAGGAGCGGGTCACTTCTCTTAAAAGGGCAATAAGAACGCTTCGCACCTTTTGCACAACTGTGTGCACACATGTATCTTAAGAGTGAGTGTCCCGCTGGCATGATCCTCAGCACGTAACAACAAATACAGACTTCACCACAGCAGCCACTGACTTTGCTAACCTGAAGTCAGGAAAAGCTAACTGATGGTGAATTAATTCCTTAAAAGCTGTATTCTACTGATAAAATACAAATAAATTGTGTACTGGTGTTGCGAAGGTAGCCATATGTGCATTCTTGTACCTGAGGTCTTGAGGGGATCATTGATTCAACACAGCACACCTACCAGTTCATCACCATAATCCTCAAATACCTCTACACCACTGGCACAACCTATATTAGGCTGCTAAACCAACTGCTGCCAAGCTGGCAGACACACTGATTAAGATTAAGTCTACTCTCAGGAGCTGAAAAAGCGGCACATCTTAGGTTTACATAGCAGAAGAGAGGGAGCGAGAGGGAGAGAGAGTGATCACACTCCAGTGCATTACTTCAAAGGAAACTTCAAAACCGTGATGGAGCACATGGGAGACCAAAACCTCCCGCTAGGCAACCCGAGTCCGAATACAGTACAAAGTCTGCACACATTTCAACTCTAAGGTGCTTTCATAACTACCGCTCACACAAATGTCTGAGTGATAACACTGTAGTTTGTGTGTCCAATCGTAGGTTTCACACAAGTTTATGACACATTTTGGTGATTAGTCATGCCATTCTCTAAGGCTTCTGTAGGAAAGGTCACCAAGAAGTCCAGCCATTAGTCAAATCACCAATTCATGCCTTCAATACAATCTTTTTGGACCCCACTTTATATATTTCACAATTCAACTGATCAAATGTCTCTATCAGAGAATATTTCCCAAAGCAAAAGTTCACTTTTATAATTATGGTATTTCCTTAAATTCTGAATTAGAAATAAAACTCAAACCACAAGCACTTCAGCAGTGTTTCAATCCACATATTCACTCCCACAGTCTCCCATCACAATTAACTTAACCAGGGTGGACAATCAACCAACTCAAAAAGTTTACTCTTTCCTCATATAAGTTGCTGTTCAGTCAATCATATATATGCCCGAATAAAACAGTGACATATAGTTAATCCAAAACCACTGCAGACCGTACTCTACCAGATTTACTAATTGGCTGATAAACGAAGATGTGTAAAATCGCAAGGGACTTTTGTCAAGCTTTCACTCACTCGTATTCTTCTCATCGCAGCCACGATCTCCACTCGGCTGCTCGGCCGCGTCACATCCAGGCTGCCGATGTACTGTTGTCAGGAAGGTGAAATAAAAAAACACGGAAAGCACAACGCATTAATTGAATAATGTTAGTTGGCTTTCACTCAATTTGTATTCACTGAAACAGTTTAATTGTCCACTTATGGTAAATTATTAACTAGGGCACAATTTCAATCTCTCAACTACCTATTAACTTACTTTACTTGCTAGCCAAATGTCATTAGAGTTCGGTCTCAAAAAAACTCGTTATTTCGGTTATTTCTCATACCAGTTTTGAATACGATATCTTTACACAATAGTAGAGTATTAACGTTGAAGGTCTGACACAGGCTGGCTTACAAAATATACGTTACATTTAAATTATACGTTAACTAATTCGTTTTCAAGAACAGACGTTAAGGAATTCGATTTGAATTCCGTTAACGTCTCGCGGTCCACACTTAAAAGTTGCTTGTAAACTCACCTTTGCCTCGAAGTTGATCCCATGTTGGAACGCTTCCTCGTTGTGCAACGGGATCCTCAGATCATGTCCATCATCAACGAGGTTATACTTGGTTTTTCCAGGCATATTTCAAAGTATTCACTACTTCCACACAAGCAGAGGAACCGAGAGAATGTCAACGGGGGGAAACAAACCGGGTCGGTTTAACAGGGAGTAATCCAAGAGAAAACAATTCCAAATCCGGTCAGTACATGTTCTCCATCGCAGCGAACCGTCCCAGCACCGCAAGGCTTAGCCCACTACAGCGCCCTCAACAGCGTCCAAGTGGCGGCAACTACTCCACCAGCGCTCCGGCGAAACGGCTGCCCCGTTAATGTTTACCGTAATAGCTTTAAAAACACATGCAGACCAACAGAAACAGCGACATGCTTGGAGGGGGGGCAGTTGTATTTTCCCGACTTTTCCTGTGGTGAGTGTGGAAGTTGGTTGGGTCCTGCCTCCTGTCCTGGAGTCCTCCCTCCCGCCCCGCCGCCCTCTGCATAGAAGGAGGGTGTGATTGGAGGAGTCCAGGGATCCCACCTGTTTCCATTGGAACAGAAGCTCACCGTGGCCCTGTGGAGGAGGGGCTGAAAAGTCTGGTACCTGCCCCCATCTCTCCCCCTCCCTCCCACACACACACACACACACACACACACACACACACACACACACACACACACACACACACAATATAAGAATAACCTGAATGTCACTCATGCAAACTAAGGAGTGGTGTAGGTTACTGTAGATTCAAATTACTATTCTGTCAACTTTGGTTTTGTTATTAAGAGTGCTACATTAACTTGCAATGTTTCAATATGCACACTGGAAAATTAAATCACCTGAAATTACCTGTTGTTTAGTGCAAAAGGAATGGCCTCTTTTTGCCTGAAAAAAAATACTATGTTAGAAAATGTGTGTTTTATTCATCGCTGGTGAGAACATGTGGTTGTTATTTGCACACAAGGAAGTTAACGAGAGAAAGAAATGTTATTATGGCTTTTCAGGTGGGGTGAATGTATATTAATCACAAATCTCTGCTTCTGAATAAAATAAAAAGAGCAAGGCTACCAACTAGTGGCCATATCTGCTAGTAACTACCTGGAATGCGAGTAACTCCTATAGAGATATCATAAAAGATGAAAATGTATGAAATGATGTGACCTATTTGTTGCAGTTTTTTTCTCTCTTTCTCAGGCATATACTATGTATAAAATTAACCCACTGAATTTAATCATTTGGTTTTTAAGGATTAAAGGCATTTCTTTTTAACCTTAATTTTAATATGAAAAGCTTAAGCAGCTTAGATCAAGGACTATTCATTACTGCAAAATAGCAAGAATCACCTGAGGCCATATTGGTTAAAAGAAGTATTCTCATACATCAATCACATTGCGTAATAAAAAAGATCTGTCTTCAAGTGTCTGTGGGTCCAATAATAAACAAAACACTGATTCAGAATTGCAGCAGCAGTGGTCAGAGCTACACTTTGAGATACTGAGTGTTTTCATCTTAAATATTAAAGATATGCCGACCTAAATACATTCACACAATTTAAACAAAGCGTGAGCATCTAGCATCTGGAATAAAAGCATCTCCTGTATGAGAGACCCTCCACAGACCACACTGATATGTGGTCAGGAGACACAGTGGACCTGTGCTCATGTTTAATGCAGTTGTCATGTTGTATAATGCACAGGCCATCTGCGTCACCCTGGGAGTAAAGATGCAGCGCTCCCCTCAAGGTGGTCCCAGGCGGGGAGGGAAGGGGGGAAGTGGGGCAGCAGTAATTCACATTCTCACCACCTCTTTGGAAATATATAAAGCACTGCTGCTAATGGTGACCTGAGGGCTTATAGCAGGATGATGCTGTGTATGATTCACTCTCCGTGGGTTCAAAATTGGCATCTGGCTACCAGATTTCATCATGTACCATTCAGCCCTCTTGATTTTTGCTTTGCATACAGTCAAATTAAAACATAAACATGATCATTCATCAAAATTAATTCCCCATTTAGCAACTGAAGACAGACAAAATGACTAGAAAACAATAAGAGATGGTTTCCAAGCTTCAAATGATGAATCCTTAAATTTTCAAGCACTTATATTATTGTTACATTTTATTCTATGGAGAGTATTTTCAAGGATATCTCCATATAACTGCTGTATTGCACTATTTGTCTTGCCCTCATGACAGCAAAGAAGCTAGATGGCAAACAAGACCAGCTGCTGTCTCTTGCATTAGGAATTATTGCTGAATACAACCAGTTCCCCTCTCCGGGACCCCAAGTGCTCTTAAGGGTCTTAAAAGGGATAGAGAGCAACTTAATCCCAGCCTGGTCTTCAAATACATGTGATCTTTTGATTAGGGTTTTGGATTTTAAAGCATATGCTTCCTGCATGAAGTAGGTTTTGGTGAACAGTGCACAAAAAAAGGTATGCTTTTATTTAAAAGCCGGAAGGACATACAAGGGTTTCATTGCCATAGCAAAAAAATGGGTGCAATACTGCAAGTCCTCCAACCCACTTAACCCTACCCTTGTATACATACGAACTATGCATACCACCCATAGGAGTACAACAGCAGCAGGCGTACTGGTCCTTCATTGTCATGGTAACCGTAGCAAACATGCAGTTAATGTTGTGGAGCGGTCATGGTTTGGTCGGGTTTAAATGAGCACTTCCTTAAGGTTAGACGATGCACTAAAATTGTCATTGTTTGAGTGGATTCATCCAAACACACCCATTTCATGTTTCACTTTGAAACAGAGCTAAGATTTCCTTTTGGTGCTTACTCCATTCAGTTTGAGGTCAGTGCATCAGCAGGAGCCCTGAACCTTGGGTACCCCCCACCCCCCCCGTGGCATCTATCTCAGTCACAAGCAACAGCAAACACACACTAACGACTGTGTGTGTGTGTGTGTGTGTGTGTGTGAGCTTGTGTGTGTGTGTGTGTGTGTGTGTGAGTGAGTGTGTGTGTGTGTGTGTGTGTGTGTGTGTGTACAAGACTGCCTGTGCATACATACACACACAAGGTCTTACACATCTTGAGGGCTTCTTAAAACTGAATTAGTAATGGTGATTTTTAAAGAATGTGGGACACACAACACAAGGACTAGATCGAGTTCTTATAGGAGAGCTGCAGAGAAGAGGACAGACAAGTGGGAAAAACAACAAGTCCTCCAACCTGAATACTGATATGTATGTACATAAAAGGGTTATACAACCTAGTGTTAATTAAGTAATGTGCCTGGATTGCAGCTGAATGACTGTGTTGTGTTTGTGTTGTGTTTGTGTGTTTGTTTGTCTTTAGCGTGATTGTTGAGGCACCAAATGGAAATCTGAGGGTACAGTTGAAAGGAGACTTGTTCAGTGTAATGCTCTCTTGGCAATCTAACATTTGCTAATTAGCACCAAGATAGACCAAGAGCAGCTGAGGCTGATCTGAATGTCATTAGTTGCAGGTAGGTGGGTGTAAACCAAAATGCTTGATGGAAAATCAGGGGGTCATCAGAGTTTTTACAGTTCATCCAGAGGGGGACATGAACGTCACAACCTGCATTGGCAAAAGGAAAAAATACTGGTTTGGCTTTTTCAACAGTTCAGAACAATAAAAACGGCCAGTGGTCTCCAGCTTTTTTGACTTATGATGACCATGGATTTGTGGGTTCATTTAAACAATTTCCACATTTCCTGAAGCGGCGAATGTTTCCAGTATTTCTCAAGAGAAGATAAAAAATGTAGTTAAATATAAAATGACACTATTTTCTGTAACATAAGTGTCTGATGACCCTCAATTTTAGTCCAGAGACACCTTGACGGCAAGTTCAATAGCACTGAATTAAACTACTGACTGTGTAGAAAATATATCAGGAACTGAACAAATTTTTGAAAATGTAACACAAAGCAAACTTCATGTTTATGCTTTTCATAACATAATCAGAGTTATTAATTTTGTCAATGAAAAATTCTGTTTGATATTTCTGGCAGCTCCAAGTGTATTTTTGTAATAAGAATATTAGAAGATAAAAACTCAAACTTCATCTCATTGAACACACTTTACATCTGAGTGAGCCTTAGTTGCTGATTCAGTGAAGTGAAAGCAAAAGTAAGGGTGACACCATGTGGACACATGATGAAGTTCAGAATGCTTCTTAATGAGCGTCTGTACAGTTTCCTTGAACAGCATGTAATGATGACAGAAAACTGCAAATGTCATTTTAGTACATTTTATAGTTTTAAAATTTATCCTCTTTATTGAACGTGTGTTTTATTATTTTTACAATGTAAATACTGCCTATTATACATTATTTTATAACACAGAAAACATCATTTAAGTAGAACTGATGTTATATATATATTTCACATTCAGACTTGTCTCTTTAGTAACTTGCATGATATAATTTTAGCATTTTTAAAAAAAACAATATTTGCTTGCTCATCAGAATCAGCTGGAAATGGCTTCAGCTCTGTTGCACTGCCTGTAATCGATCACATTTCTCTTCTTTTCCTTGGATCACTCTGTGTTGTGGGAAAACGACTCAGTTCGTGGCCAGAGGGCTCTTAAATAAATGAGTGAATGAAATTGTATTCAGCATGACACTGAGGTCCAATAAGATTGTTATTCTCCTGAGCTGTTTCACACCCTCTCAAAGTCCACCAAGCACATTGTGTGTTTCGGCCTTAACAGACTAATGAAACTGTCGGCACAAATCACAGCAATTCCTTGTGTTTGTTATTCTGATTGCTTGGTTGCATCAGTGTTGCTTGGATGTTGGGTGGCATCTGTTTGAGGGTTTAAAATGGGTTTGGGGTTCTGCTGATGTATCTGTGTAGATCTTAAAATATCAAAAGATTATCATTGGTGACCAGATTTCTGAATGGAAAACCAAGAACATTTCTAGTCATTATATCATTAAAATATCTAATCGGGGACACCATGGTAACTGTTGTATTGTAATAAACTTGGGTGAAGGTTGTCTTATAAAATTGGGTCACTTCGTGAGTTAGGGTTCTTCTCTTCCTTCTCTTTACCTTTTCTCTTAATTCTTCACTCGCTTTACCCTTTTTACCCCCTTCATTTTTTCCTCTCTTCTCCTTCCTGTCCAGTCTTCTTTAATACATGGTACACTATTAGATTACTATTGCTATTAGATAAAATACTTTGGTTAGCATATTCCCACTGCTTGCCTCATTGTTGTATTTTATCGTTTGGAATAATAAATTGGTTAAGTGACTCTGTAATCCTTTCTTTACCCCCCCCCCCCTACTCTCCCTACAGAGAAAAGCAAAACAAAATAAAAAATCTTATGACTGATTTCTTTTTCTTTTTTGAGGCCATGTCATATTCCCCATCTAAAACTTGTAAACCAAGTTAAAGACGAGGTCCACAAAATGTTAAATTACACCCATGTAGATTGTATGTCTAGAAATCAGCCGACTCTAACCCTGGGTTATATTTTCCCTATTGGAGCAAAAGTACGAAGTTGGACATAAAGCCAGAAGTGCACCGCTAACAGTATCTGTGTGGATGCAGCATCAGTGATTAGTATTTTGTATATTTGTGAGATCATTCTATTACTTTGTGTTTGCGACAGTTTCTGTCTGGCAATGCACAGTTGCCACGGTGACCCTCAAAATTCTGCCGTGACCCGGATTCGAACCGGGGTTGCTGCGGCCACAACGCAGAGTACTAACCTCTATACGATCACGGCGAGCTGTCCGCTGGACTGCCAGTTTCGCAAAGCAGCGTGGACCGACAAAAAAACTGAAACATTTGTCACTGACTAAGTTTTCTGTTTATTTTCTGAGGAGAGAACATTGTGGGTGAGTTTTTTTATTTATTTATTTTATTCTTACTTCTTTTTGCAATTTAGGATGATAACTGATATTAGCCTATTATATTATATGATTTTTAAAGCTAAGTGTAACCTCAATTATTATACACATTTGGATTATTTTGATAATACGTTTACCATATTAATTTCTGTTGTGTATTAAGTAATGCATCATTATTTGAGTTTATTAGGCTATTATTAGTTAATATTACTTCATGTACTTCATCAAATGTCCTGCTATCAGGGCAGAATAAAGCTGAGTGGATTGTCCTGCCGTGTTGGTGGAGATTATAGAAGACAGTAAAAAGAAAACTGTAACCCGCTTGTCACCCACAGCGCTACACTTCACTGCTTTTCACACTATCACTGTGTGCCACCCTGGCCTGCATTAACAACTTCTCCTGTGTCACGCTGGCACCAAAACCGATGCCAGTCTTCTAAAAGTTATCATACAAAGGGAGAGTTAAGTTAAGTTAATATCCCCTGTTCCACAGTGCACTATGACCCCTTGATTCATTTTGAGAAAGCCATTTCACCCTGCAGAGCAGCAGATAGCAGTTGTTTGTTTGGGGAAAGTCCACCATGAGCCTCACATGTGTACAAACCTTGTCTGGAAAAACCAGGATTACAGGTTTTACAAAGGGAGATTTACAGGCCAGGGCATGTGTTAGTCTA
Organism: Seriola lalandi dorsalis; assembly: GCF_002814215.2. Lineage (NCBI taxonomy): Eukaryota > Metazoa > Chordata > Actinopteri > Carangiformes > Carangidae > Seriola > Seriola lalandi. The sequence continues at coordinate 5,338,689 of NW_019525437.1, forward strand.
AATGTTCAATTATCTATCAGGATAGGCTTTAGCAAATCAACTGGGAGAAATTAAGGTTCTTATTGGGCTCAGAGTGTGTGTGTGTGTGTGTGTATATTCGTGTGTTTGTGTGTTAGGGGATGAGTGTGTACCTGCTGGTCCTATGTCTGGCTTTGCTGCAGCAGCAGGGAAGAGCCAGGCCGGACCCTCCGGGCTGCAACAGCACTGAGGCATTGAGAGTGGCAGAAGAGGCCCTGGAGCAGATCAACCAGGACCGGACATATGGATACATCCTGTCCCTCAATGGACTGTATGACGTCTCTCACACCCCTGAAAAGGTGAGGGCGGACACACATGCATGCACTAAAACATGAAAAGGGTCCTGCGCCATCTTGCATCCTGAAACAAGCAACAATATTTGCAGAAAGAGAGAAAACAGTGGATGCAACCGCAGCATGTTTGCAGAGCATAGATAAAAAGTAAATGTAAATGTGAGTAGAAGCATTAACATATGTGTGTGTGTGTGTGTGTGTGTGTGTGTGTGTGTGTGTGTGTGTGTGTCTGTGCTCCTCCAGGAGAAAGACAGGTCGCTCTACAAACTGACCATTGATGTCATGGAGACCATATGCCACATCACCAGCAGGAAACCATGGAAACAGTGTGCAATCAGAGATATTGGTGATACTCCAGTAAGCTCCACATGGTGGTCTCTCTTCTGAATGTTTTTTTGTGGGCCACAATAGACTTCAGCTGATCCCAAAGCCAAACTACAACATAATCTGCTTTTTGAATACCATGCAAAAATACATTTTGTTCAATGCCAATGTTTCTTGTATCAGATCATTTTACAGGTAAAAAAACAAAACAAACCCAAAGACTGTGTGTGTGTTTGTGTCCTTCAGGTGTACGGAGAGTGCGAGGTATCTGCCTACCTTGACACTCAAGTCAAACTTCAAAACTACTCCTGTGTACTTCATAGAGGTAGATACATGGAGTTGTTTCTTCTTTCTCTAAATGTGTTCTGTCCCACAAATACCTCCATGACGCAAGTAAAGAATTTGGCTAGGTGAAGGAGAGCACACCTGGATAAAGTACCCGTCACTGTGGTCGGTTCAATCTTCAACATCCACTTTGGCCTCAGCTTCATCTCATTGACCTCCACCCTGTTGATCCTTGTGTTTAGTTCCTTCAGGGGTAGTGGTGGGCCTTTGCCCGGACTGTCCCACAGTTGATGATTTGAACGATCCCGCTGTCAAGGAGACAGCGAATCTCTCTCTGCAGAAGTTCAATGAGGAGAGCCGTCTGGCCAACTACTTTACTCTGGAGAACATCACAAAAGCCAGTTCACAGGTTAAAAAAAATGCTAAATGTGTAGCATATTTATCAGATTGGTTAAATTTGGTCATAATTATCTTAGTGAGGAAGTACAAGTTTACAAATCTTGACTGAATTACACCTAAAACCTTCCAACCATTTACCATTTTTATACTTCATAATTTAAGTAGGCCATACTTGTCTATACCTTATGTCTTTGTGTACTTTGTGTCAGTGGGTAATTGGTCCGTCCTACTTTGTGGATTTCACCATTGTGGAGACAGTGTGTTCAAAGGAAACAGATGCCCGTGAGCTGAGCAGCTGCCCACCTATGGACTGTCAGTTTGCTGTGAGTAACATGCACACAGGTGTATTGAGAGTATTTTAATACATTACACTTTTTATTTATATAGCGCCAAATCACTACAGAGATTATCTCAAGGCACTTTTTTAAATATAGCTCAATATTTTGGATTTGCAGAGGTTTGGATGTATTTATGTATTTTTATGATGACCTTTGAAGGGTGTACTTTTTATGTTGCATCTTGTTGCCTTTATTTTTATATATATGTATAGCACTTTATAAAGTTTCTTAAATGTAAGTGTTTTTGGAGTGGGCCTATATGCCAAATCAAATTTTGGACCAAGGCTTTTTTACAAACTTAAGTGCCACGACTTTCCCAGGCTGTTAACTAAATATGGTGTCACCCATGTCCTCTATTGGTCATTACCTTTCTACCAGCCTGAGACAACAATTGGCTGAAAGGCACATGACTATCTTTGTAGAAGTCCCATTGGGTGATATGTATGTGTTTGCATTTGATTGTTTGTTTTAAAATTGTGTCATACTAACCCAATTTAAATGTTGCTTGTAATGTGTTTTATGATGACCCAGATGAAGGCTACAAGCTGAAACGTTTCCGGTCTTATGATAAAGTTCTTCTGTTAACTGCAAGTGTTGTTGGAGTTTTCACCTCTGTAGACTTTTTCCTTTCCCCATGCACCTTGGAAGTCAGCGAAGTTGTGCCAGAAACCTGTACAAGATGCCAACAAGTTGTAAATCCATGCTCAACTGTACTTGATTTGTTCCCGCAGCATAGAGGCTTCTGTGTGGGCTCACACATGGAGCCTGAGGATGAGTACATAGCCAGACTCAAAGATGGCTCATTACGGAAAGGGAATTATGCAAGCGTGAAGTGTGACATCTACGAACCTCAGGTACCTGCTTCGACTTCAGAGATGCCCCACACAATAGGACTTAACATATCTGATCCTCCAGATTTTAGTTAAAGTTATTCTATTAATCTATTTAACACATCTCTGACTTCCCAGTAGAAGCTGAAGTAGATAACCAGATTCTCGTTTCTCTTTCTCTCTGTAGGCTGCTGTTGCGGAGGAGCAGGCCCACGCAAAGGCAGACAGCGAGCACACTGGGCATCAGCACCACAAACACACGCACCTGCACCCCCATGAGCACGAGCACTCAGTCACACCCGGCTCAGACCCCACTGTCTCCAAGCCGCGGGGTTCCCTGGGGACTGTGGTGGAGCAACCTGAATCTCCCAGATCTGCCCCAACAGCCAGCTCTTGCCCCGGGCCAAAAAAGCACAATATGGGCATGGACCACTTCAATCTCTGAGTGGCTGGACACAGGGCTGCATCTTTCACAGAAGACAAGAAAGTGTTACCTAGAAGTAACAAGTTATACCAACATTAATCCTTCTAAATAATTAGATTACATTGATTGTTTAATAAAACATTTTCAAAGCTGGAAGTTGTATTATTTCCTCACAACATGGGAATAGTTATCTCAGTTTTGTCAGAGGGGGGTGGTGGTCCCCAGACTTTGAAAACCCCTTAATGATTACACCACTGGTTTATGTCTTTTTTTTTGAGTCCTAAATGATGGGCATTGTTAATACAAAAAAAGGGTTGGAGGAGTGATGTGAATATAGAAGGGAAGAATCAAGCTTGAACCCTCATAAATCAGTGATCCCCAAATGTATAAGAGAACAATCAAACATCTCAAACAACAGGAATAGAACAGAAAACATAACACTCGTATCATAATCCTTGTTAAGGCCTTTAGGCTTAAGTGTATCTTAAGTGTAAATCCAGTAGAGCTCCCTTTGACACATCTTTCTCTCTGTATCTCCAATGTGTTCACTGCCCTGCAATCATAGAGAGGAGATAAGGAGCAGAAATTCATTGAAATGGTGGCCGACAGGATATTTCACTTTGTTGCGTCGAATGGAGCTCTTGTGCTCACTCACAGGAAAACTTTTGTCCAATCTTGGATGTATAACAGAAGTTTTATATTGTTGTCCAATTAATGCAATTGGTCACTGCATTTTCTTTATGCAAAAAAAAATTTAATAAGCATACTCCTGTGATCTCACCTTACATAAGCTGCATTATTGTACATTATACTTAGAGTTTTTTTTTCTGGCTGACATACAGTTCTTAACTGGAAATTACAACCTGTGTCATTATTGTGAAAGTATGTTTTTTTTGTTTGTTTTTTTTTGCAACTAACCCCGTTTGCAGTTGTGTGTGGGTTGTGGCAACAGAACAGAGATAAGAGCTTTTTGCTGAGTGTATAAAGCTAATATTAGAAGAGTGGGTGAGTTCTTGTTTGCAGTGTGACAGGAACAAAAAGTTAACCATTATTTCTTCCTCGAAGGTTCTATTTGTCTAATTAGCAGGATCTCATGATATACAGCATATTCAGTTTTTTTGGTAAATATATCACATAGGGTAATTTAAAAAAAAAAATTGCCACGATATTCCAGGATTGGTTTGAACAGCCATGTTTGTAACATATTACACTATTGCAACCAAATGGAGTTGAAACTGTCTTCATACTAGTCTATGAAATGTATTGGAATTTCACCCCTTTGCAGTTGCTACAGCAACAAGATTTATGGTAATAGCTCAGTGGTCATGAGCGTAATGCGGCACTGTGAATTAAGTGTGGGGTTAAAAAAAGCTTGGTGGCAGTGACCACGCTCAGGGTTAGCGGTGAGCTGCTATGGTTCAAAAGAACTAGCTCCTCTATATTTTGGGCTGTTTATCCTCTCAAAGGTCAGCACTGTAAACACAACTTGCTATTACCAAAGCTGAACCCGAGCTGAATCCTTGGACCCTTTGGAATGAACAGAGTTTCACAGTTTTAAATACAGGCGCTGCCCTAATATTTTAGAAATTTAAATCAGCACAGTTGCCTTATACTATGGGAATCCTGATGCTGATGCGGTTAAAGACGCAGATTAAAACTATTTATACCACTAAAATAATAAGAGGCTAACGAAAGTTCAGACCTGATGACAAAGCAGACAGTATTCAATGCTCTGCATCTGTTTAAATAGAATTAGAAGAAGAAAAGATGCAGTGTTAGCTGTTGGGATGGGAAGCAAACAGCCTGTTAAAACAGATATTTTTATTTCATTTTATTTTGCTGTACTTCAGTTAGCTAACAGCCACTTCTGTAATAATGATGTATTGGCTAGAAAATCCATCTGAAGATTGTTTTCATGGCGTTTTGTTTGATAACATTAACGATAGCGAGATCAGTTAAAGGAAATACAGGGAGCCGGTTGTGGAGGTTGAAGAAAAGTACACTCAATCCACACAAAATGGATCACCTTGGTCTTGATCAACACAGATAACAAAGGGATGAGTATTTGTGGTATCATTTATTATGTTGTTCAGCCAAGCCCAGATAATATACAAACACAGAAAAGGTTTTCTGTCTTAATTGTACAGTGACAGTGACGATGTGAAGGTTGGAAGGTGGTTCCTCTGTGTGAATCGTTTTGTTATTATACAGGGAAAATGAGGAAAAAAACAGGTTGATGTTGTTTTTAATGTACTCAGCCCCTATGACATGGTCAGGTTACATGTTATGTGCTTGAATAAATCACCATTTTGCCCAAGAACGACTCTGGGAAGCAGTGTAGGTGTGTGACACTGTCTATGGATGTGTCACGTGTGAAACAGGGTTTTCTTGACTCTACTACACTACAATCTGTGTCTATGGATGAGTTTCTATTCAGTTTCTACTCCACGGGCCTCCTTATGCAGCTGGCTGGAACATGGGGTCCTCAGCGAAGAGTTTCTCCACCAGGGTCTCTCCTGCTGCTGGAGGGGGGCACTGGGCTGAGACTGAGGTGGGGAAGGGGACAACGACGGGTTCCATCTCTCCTGGGATCTGGGGGTCGGGCTTGAGGGGCAGGACGACTCCAACCTCACTGACGGGTTCATCGGGGAAGGAAGGCAGGGTCATGGGCCCGTCCATGGCGGGCAGCATCCTCACTGTGCCCTCTGGGTGGTCGTGGGAACCGTTCTCATGCTCGTGGTCGTGGTGATGGTGGTGGTGCTCGTGCTCGTGCAGGTGAGCGTGCTTGTGGTCGTGGTCTAGAGCGATCTCGTGGTCGTGGTCGTGGGTGTGCACGCCGTCGGCGTGCTTATAGTCGTGGTGGTGGTTGGGTGAGTCGCCGCTGTGGTTGTGAGCTTTGGCGTGATGAGTGTGCACGTGATCATGGCCGTGACCGTGGTCGTGGGAGTGATCGTGGGCGTGCCTTTGGGCGCTGCCCGCGTCATGGTCGTGAGTGTGGTGGTGGTCGCTGTCTTCAGCGTGCTTCATGGTTTTGTCGTGGTGAGAGTGGCTCTTGGTGTGGTCGTGGACGTGGTCGTGTGTGTGTGTCTGGTCGGTGGCGTGTGCGTGTTCATGGTCGCCGCTAAGTGTGTGTGTGTCGGTGTGGCTGTGGTCGGTCTCTCCGCCCAGCAGGTGCAGTTTCTTCTCTCTCTCAGCAGCCTGGAGAACACAGACAGGTGACATTAGTGATGAATGATAATTGGACTGAAGACATGTGTAACCTCCACCACACCCATGGTTTTCGGCAAAGTCCAAATCAAGTCATGTCTGGGGTGCCATATTTGTGGGTTTGGCCATTGTTTGTACAGAATATGATAACACTGTTATCGCAACCTGGACACCAACAAGACAACCTGTGAATGATCAACTCTTTAGCTTATCGGACGTGACTGTTTTCCCAAGTCCCAGCAATTTTTTTAACCTATAATTATTCAAGGTTTCACTGAGAGGAAGCTTCTCTTTTCCATGATCAAATTCACAGTTACACCATAAAGTGTATGTAAAGATGGACCTAGTCTCCATGACGTCACCCAGAAGAGCGGCTTTGAAGCTCAGTGAGCTGCTCTACCGTCGTCATCTTGGCAGTACCTGACTCCGCCTAACTCCCGGCTAATCCAAAAATGGGCAAAGAGGTGGGGCGTGAGTGGAGCCCAGACTTCAGTGAATGTTGGTTTGTAGCAAGCGTACAACCAGGCTCACCTACCTGTCACTCGAAGTGGCATACCCTCAATTATGCAGTCTTAATAAAATGTCAACAGGTGCGTTATATAAACAGTTGTCATGAAGGAGGAATTTAGCTCTAGAGACCAAAACTGTTTTTTAGCACCAGCCTGTAAACATGTTTATTTCTGCTGTAAAGTTGGACATTTAAACATGGGAGTCTTCGGGGACTGACTCACTGTTGGAGCCAGACTCTAGTGGTCATTTGAATAACTGCAGGTTTTAGCACTTCTGTGCTGGCCTCATTTTTCAGCTGCTGCTTGAGTTACACACATTCATACCTGGAAGCTGCACAGTACAATGACATTCTGACCTGCTGGCCACTGAGCAGCTCAACTGGTGCAGTTGGGGTTAAGGGTCTTGCTCAAGAGCACCACAGTGGTGCTGACAAAGGAGGGCCAAGGGTTTTTTTTACCCCTTTTCCCATTCAGATTTAACCCTGCTGGTCTTCTTCTCTAACCCATGGGCCACAACTGCCTTCAATTACTTTGTTGTCCTCTTTTTTTTGTTAAGACTACTGCTCTGTCTACAGCTCTGAATGAGATTTGATTATTCGATTTGATTATAATGGAAATAATTTGTGTTTGCTTTTTCCTTTTATCTCCTTTTAAGTCAGTGTGACAGTGTCGGCTCTGCGAGTCTTACCTCAGGCTCATAGATCTCACACTCTACACTGAACTCGCTGTCACCAGTGGGAGTGTGGTAATTGGATGCCTTACAGAAGCCCTTGTGCTGAGGAGAGAATGAGAAAAAAACAATAAGAAAGAAGACAGAGAGGAATGGTCACGCCAGTGGAATTACCAGAATGTAATAGTTAAGCAAACTAATTTTAAAGTAGTTCTCTGATACTTGATATAAATCCAAAACATACTGGTCTAGAGCTTCACTTAAAAGCAGAAAGTCGTACTAAAAAATGGTCTTTAAATTGGATTGTTTTACGCAGTGGATTCCCATGTCTCTTTTAAAATGATCCATTTGATCAAGATAAGAATGTGAAATAATTTGACTCACAGAGAACTCGCAATCCATGAGGGGGCACTTATCGGCCGTCACTTTTTCAGTGGTCTTGTCGCAGGTGGTCTCTTGGATGGTGAACTCTGCATTGTAATACATGCTAAAGGCCATCTGGAAGCACACAGAGAGAAAGACAGGAAACCTTTAACAAAGGAACAGGTGTAACAATATAACAATATAATATATTTGGTCAGGAGTTGCCCAGGCAGTGAGTTAGAGAGCTTCTGACCAGTGGACGATCTGATGATAATTTGATTGTGGAAACTTAAATTAAATTAAACTTAAATTAGAATCAATAACATGACATGACATGACATAAATCTAAAATGATTGCAGGAACAAACTATTTTTTGATACTTTGCCATTTAATGTGTGGACATGTTGCATTTCACCAACTCCTGTAACAAGTTCTTCAATGTTTGTGGGACACAGAGTGGAGGATACGGTATGTAATGTGATATCTTACTCCAGCGGAAGCACGGGTGATATTGAGCAGAGCGAAATGTTTGGCCAGCCCGCTCTCACTGTTGAACTTTTCCAGTGAGGAAGTCACAGTCTTCTGAACCTCAGGGTTGTCCAGGGCCATTAGAGCTGGACAGTCGGGACAGGTCTTCTGGATCCTACCTCTAGGAGCTTAGCAGAGAGAAAAGCTGTTTTGAATGTCCACATATCACAAGATTTGGAGGAAGGCAATATTTATTTAAAATAAGAGAAATCTGCTTTATATTTTCTTATTTTCAAACCATGTGTCAAACTGAGCTAAATAGATGTGAAACTTTGACTCCAGTGGCAGATTTCTTCCTGCTAGATGTCTTATTTAGACAATGCATTTCATCTGAATTAAAAAAAAACACACTAACTTCTTGTATTTGCTTTTATAATTGGTATTTGTTTTTTTTTGTTTTTTACCTGGTCTGACCACACAGCTGTATTTGTAGAGACGCACCACTCTGTTCACCTTGCTGATGTAGATGGCAGCTTTGCACTGTCCATATACCTGTAAAGAAAAAATACAATAATTGCACACACAAATTTTGTTGTCTGAAACAAAAAAAGATTTGACTTATATTTAGATTTTGAAATTGTTAGTCGACCAACATGTCTTATGGTACTAAAATTCTTTGGTTTGTTCTTCTGACTAAAGAACTGCTCTTTATGAAAAAGCAGAAAAGTTTAAAGCTTATGATGTTCATACAGAAAGACATGTTGATTTCTTTTTAATTTTTTTTAATTTTACTAGAATATTATATTTTGTATGCAAAAGTGTGTGTACGTATATTATCTAACCGGTGTGTTATGTTCAGGTCGAATCTCGCAGGACTTCCAGTCCTTCCTGCTGAGAACGCTGCAGTTGGTCTCAACAACATCCAGAGTCAAGTAGAAGACCACGCCGTTCTCTCCCTGTGACACACACACACACAGAGAGAATGTAAACGTTACACATTAATGGAGCAGTAATCACAGTCAGTAAAATCCTATAGTAAATGATATCCCACTGAGGTAAATGTGTGATAGTTCAAATGATGAAGCCATAAGTACTGACGTTTCCATGACAACCGTTACCCTTCCAGTAATCCTTAGTATCTCCTGATCTTTCACACAATCAGCATGAATCATCTGACACATTAATAACATCCATAGCTTAAATGTCTGATCAGTAATTACAATCTTAATGAACTTATAATGAATTTTGCAGCTAAGATATAACTCACACACTCTTGTCATCTGAGTCTCTCACTGTGGACTGGAGGTAATCAGACTTACTGACTCCTCTTACACTGCAGATTCACAAAACGTTTGTGGTTGGTCACTAGAAAAACCTTCAAAGTCAGAGTTTTATGTTCCTGTCATGGTGTTACAAATCCCTGTGAAACTCACCCTTTTAAGCTACCTGGATCTTTTGGCCTTCATACTTAGTTGTTATGATATATATATATATACATATTATATATTATCTGTCAGCTTAATTGGTAAATGGTAAATGTACTACACTTACATGGCGCTTTTCTAGTCTTGTCAACTATATACAAACCACATTCACCCATTCACTCACACATTCATACATCACCCGCACACAGCCATCAGGGGCTTGTTTCTGATGCTGTAGCAATAAATATAAAGTGGTTTGGCTGATGTGGGATCTTCCCCAGAATGTAAAAATCAGCAGCCTGACAACCAAACTGAACTTTTAACTTCAGTCATTCATTCTTCATTTTGTTTGAATGACAGAACAAACTGGAGATGAGGGCAGTGATTCTGGTCTGGATCTAAACTACTAAACTCTACTAAGCAGCCCTGATCTACTCCATAGGGGAAACAATATTGCATTTAAGAGCATTACATGTGTTGGTTAGTGGTCAATGTCATGGCGGTGCTCACTGGACTCACATGTTGTGCCGTGTGCACGTTGGACAGACGGTGCAGTCCGAAGATGTAGCCCTCCTGCCGGTCCTGGTTGATCTTGGTGAGAGCCTCTCCAGCAGCACCCAGAGCTGACGCGTCTTCACATGACCCCTGCTGCAAGCCGCCCTGCTCCACCGGTGCGCCGTGGACGTGCACGCACCCCAACGCCAACAACAACGACAACAGCACACAATGCTTCATGGTAAAGGACTGTCTCTCTCTCTCTCTCTCTCTCTCTCTCTCTCTCGAACACACACAGGCTGGGTGGAGGAGGATACCCCGACAGGGATGGGGTGACCTTTTATATCTTGCTACTGTTAGCACACCCACTCTCTCTCTCTCTCCTTCTCTCTCTCTTACTCGTGCACACACACACACACACACACACACACACACACACACACACACACACACACACACAGAAAATCACTACCCTCTCATGTCAGCTAAGGTAAATATAACCATTGATCCCCCACCCCCTCTCAAAACACAGGGTCCTATCCCAGAATGCTGCATCTGTTGATCTGCCAGCCAATCAGCTGCTATACAGACTTGCACAATGGAGCCTATCAGGTGGGAAATAATACAATTTGCAGTCATACTCTGTTTTTTGGGATCAATATGGACAGGGTTGGAAATCACTTGATCCACTCTTGGCATCGACATCAGGGAACCAGCTTTGCAAAAAAAAAACCCCCAAAAAACAAAAAACATGACTAATACAATAGTCACAATTTAAATTTACAATTCAATCAAACTATCAGGTATCAGGTCAATCACTGTCGTCATTAAAGTGAACTCACACCACATGATTATATCACAGTAAAGCAGAGAGGATTGTAAAAGCACTGAGCTCAGACTTTCCACTGATTCAGTGAATTTCTGTGAGTTTAAAGGTGACAGGAAACCCTTATCCCATCACTATAAATCACCCTTTATTCCATATCAAAAATAATAATAATGATAAGCTTTATTTACATAGCACCTCATGATAAAATTGAAGACGAACAATAAAAATAACTGATAAAAAAAACAGATTTAAAAACAGTTTAAAGGTTTTGCAACATTGGGAAGGAGATATAAGAGATATAAGAGTAAAACAGTCTCAAATGTTTAAATTAACTGATAGAATAAGAAACAGGACAATGACTTAGTGTAAGAATATATTTAGGAAAAGAGAAGTAAATTCAGACAAGTCCCCCAAGCCCCAAGGAAACAACCTATAAAAATGTCTTTATGAGGGATTTAAAAGAGGCTACAGAGCTCGTCAGTATAATCTCAGCAGGGATGCTGTTCCAAAGAGTGGGGGTCTGAACAGAGAAGTCCCTGTCACCTTTGGTCTTAAGCTGAGAAGACATCAACTGATAACGCAGAAGAGGTAAAGAGTAGGTTGGCTTATCAGTATTTTAAATACTTCATGAAGGTCGTCATTTCTGGATATTACTTTAGACTGTCTGTTGGTGGTGTAGAGGTGGTATATTACACTTCAGCACATTCCTGAACTTTTACCCAAATTCACTTCTTAAGTTGTTGGTCCTCCCCCATCAACATCTGTACTGAAGGGGGGAGAGATGCAATTTTTTTTTTGCAAATGGTGCTGAAAATCTAATAGTGCATCTCGTTGACCTTTGTCATAACAAAATAAACAGTCCATGGAATCACCAGGATATATCGACGTTTCTTGTGCAGCTGCTGTGTTGCACAACTATTAGGTACACTTACATAAGAATTGTTGGGACATGACTGCTTATACAGACCAATCTGAATGAAGTGAGCACAGATTCTCCAGCAGGACAAAAAGGAGTCATGATGGAGGTCGTATTGTAGTAGAAATGCAGATTATACAGTATGATGTGAACGTCTTCATCATCAACAACTGGAGGATAGCACAAACAGGACATGTTTTCTCGTGTTAGCTAATTAATAAAATGCATTTTAAAAAAAAAGCTTAAGTTAAGTTTAACCAACTAAAACAAGCAAAATGTAAGTTTTGTGCAGAAGTTTGCTCCTGAAATTCCTTCCAAACCACAGGTTAAAATGTCAGTGGGAACTTTATTGCAGTTTTTGCAGTTTTTTTTTTTCCAGAGAAAAACAAAAGCAGAATATGGTGTTGTGTATTTTTATTTGTGGGACTCTGATTCAGTGAAATTGGGCAGTTATGACTTCTTTATATATATATATATATATATATATATATATGCTGGAAGTCAACAAAAACGTCAGATTAAAGAAGAGGGCATTGTGGGAACTGGATCCAAGAGTTTAATTAAATGTTCTTGATTCAAGGAATAAGAGAATCCATATGTCTATGTGCTGTTAACATGGCACGGCTGCTCCTGATAATGCAAGCACAGAACACACAGTCACAACTTGTGCACAGACTTTGTAAAAGGAAAAGGTGAAAATGTAAAAAAGGGCCCACCACCACCCTGCACAGGTTTGGGTTGTGTGTGGGGATTTGGTCCACAGTGAAATATCTCAACCTGTAATGAAAAGCAACAAAGTACATTTACAAAAAACTTGTATTATCCTGGTTAAATATAGGTTTTAGAAAGAATAAAGAACATTTTGGGACACAGAGCAACAGGGACAGAATTGACTGCTGGTCTGTCAAAATGCTAAAAGTAAAGTAAAGATGGCTTTTTAGAAAACCTACAGCAGGCCTGGCCAACCCGCGGCTCCCGAGCCGCATGCGGCTCTTTGCCCGGTTTCATGCGGCTCTTATGTTCATGTCGAATTTTGTGTCTTTTTGCGGTACGTGCATCTGACACAAATGACCTGGCGGGGAGAACCGTTGAGTAGTGTAGGCCTACCAAGTTTGCTCTCAAAATGGCAGGGAAAAAATGCACAGCAAAAGGAAAATATGAAGATGAACACAGGACGTTTTTAACAGAGTGGGAGAGTTTATTTTTTTGACTGAACCTGACCCTGCAGGGTAAGTCAAAATACTGCCTGACCTGGTGCAAAGTGTGTTTGTGTTTGCCAACAAACTGAAGCTGTTCAAGACGCATATTCAGAAGAGAGATTTAACGCATTTTCCCACTCTGCTAAAAGCCAGCGGGCAAGTCATCGGCGCTGTCCCGAATAACCAAACAGCCAGACATGCAACAATGGTTGAAAACCTGCACCAAAGCTTCGTGACCCGGTTCCGTGATGTTCAACTGAAAAGGCCACAGATTACAGTGAGACAGTGCACACAGTGTTCATTGTTGAAAATGACTGGCCTGTGGTCTTACTTCTGTGGGAGTCAATTTTTGTCATTATCATGTGGATGTGTGACATTTACAGTAAATCTGGCTCTTTGCAGTAACACAGTAAAAATTGTGGCTCTTAACCTCTGACTGGTTGGCCACCCCTGACCTACGGCTTGGACTGTGTCTGCACATGTATGTAGAGTAAACAGAGGAATAACAGTGTATATATGATTATGAAAATCTATGACAAGAACATAAAGATAAGGTTGAACATTAGCCAGTTCCAAGAAATACAGTGTGAGTTCTCTCAGTGTACTTGGTCTTCTATTAGACACAAGGGGGTGCTACAGTATAACACAATGTCACACACTTGGTTTAACTCACATATAGAGGTACTAATATGTTGTTAACAAGTCTGAGGCAACGCTTCAGTAGATGCTGAGGATGCCTTATTGGTTTATGATAAATAAATTCTGAACAACATGTATATATACACAGATGACACATGATCACATGTAAAGGCTTCACCTCACACATCCTGAACATCCACGACAGAACAGAGGCAGATTTCTCACTTCACTGATCAGCTGATTGATCAACATTGATTCATATCAGAGGGCAGTGACCAGTGCAGGAGAAAAAGAATCAGCTGAAGGGAAGATGAGGCTCTTGAGAGTCGTGACAGAGATACAGTTTATCTGATCTCACTTTCAGGTCCCGCTGCTCACGGGGGAATATGTAAAAAAAAAAAAAAAAAAAAACACCTCACAGTGTGTGTCAGACCTGGACAGTCTCACTTCATATGGTGTATGACATAATCCATTTGGATTTCAGAGACTGCCCCCCCCCCCCCATGTGAAGAAAGACCCCATAGGTCGACAGTGCCAGCAGGAAGTCAGGTGACGTCGTATACAGAGTCTGTGTTAGGAGATGGTGGACGGGTCGACGAAACACAGGCCTGTCACGCAGGAGTCAATTCATGTTTTTGTGTTACTGTTCTGCACCCTCCTGTTTTTGATATAAAAGGACTTACAACTGTACTTAAATGTCATAATTGACTTTTGAAACATATTGGTCTTTGTCTAACAAGCACAAACTTCCCCCCTGTTAAAAATTCTTCATTTACATAGAAATGACATATTATGTAATGTACTTCACACAGCTGCAAACAGGTCTATCCTTCATCTCAGGAAATACTCATTTGTTTAATAAATCAAAGCAAACAAGCATCATAAACTGTAATTTCACGAAGAAATTATTGTATTATTCTATCACAAAAGGCAACAACATACTAGTCAACTGACAATTGGCTTAATACAGCTCTCTGTGTAAGTGATAGTACATGATGAGGTGTCCTATTTACAGCCATTATTTTCTATATCAGGCCACTGCAAAGCACATGTTACATTCATGTGATGCATTCAATGAAATAAAGTTGTGAAGTAATATTGAATTTGTCTGTAGTCATCTTATTTCACCAGTTACTTAATTAGGGCAAAGCCTCCGCGTTGTACAATTGAATATACTTATGCACTGACTTACAAGCAGCCCTATAGAGGAGTATTTCCCATGCTTATCTTCAATGTCATATTCATAATGTGAAATAAAAATTGAAGTGGATAATAAGAGCTTTAGGTGGGTTTATGTCTGATGAACTGAGTTGTACATGTGATTACAGTTGCTGAAGTTTCCCATTGCTGCTCTGTGCTGACCCTCTGGGATCAAGTGTTCACTGCACTGGTGGGCCAGTCCTCCCTCAAGGATGAACAGCACAGGTCACTGACTGCTCTATATGCTATGTCAGAACCATCCCTGATACACACACACACACACACACACACACACTCACACATGCAAATCTCTTATGGGTGTTACGTAAGATGTTGTTCTTGGGGAAAAGTTAGTATGGTAATCTACATTTAACTAGTAAAGATTAACCTTTTGCACTCAGCATAATGTATACTCAATAAAGCTGTCAATAATTAAAAAAATTTCGTTGTATCTTTAAATTTCCAACTTTTCATGAACCATAAACAACTTTCTTTTAGGTTATTGTTAGTTTTTTCTGTGTTGTTCAGTCTCATAGATATTATCAACCAGGTTTTTGGTGGCAGGCAGCTGTTAAATACGTAGCGGATAAACAGCCTGGGGCCAGGTGCACAATACACTTTAAGTTAACATTTTCCTTAAAGTCTGAGTTAAGGTTTCTTTAAAATAAAAATGGTTGCACAAAACACCATTAGGTTTTCTCCTTCATTAAAATGTTCAGTTAAGTATTTAAGGTTTTCTCATTATCTTCCCTATCTTACATTAAAAGTGATAACAGGTATCACAAGCTAATGCCGACAAACAAACTGTCCCCATGCAAACAGTAGAATTTTACCACTGTAGCATCTTGTTCACTGCTGTAAATTACTTTGTTCCTTAACTAAGGAAGCCTTTTAAGAGATTCTGTGCAACACTCTTAAGTAACCCCTCAGCTGAGGAGAAATTAAACGTAAAAAAGTGTTATACTTCAGTAGAAAACTTGAAAAAAAACGCTGATGCTGCTCTGTGTCCGCTGGATGTGTAAAAAAATAACTTTTTCCTTTCATGTAAGCTATAGTAAGTTTATAAGGTGATAATTGGTTAGAGCTGTCAGATCGATTTACAGGTTTTCTGCCCCCTAGTGGCAAAATATCAATCAATGCACCTTTAACATGATAATAATCGATTCTGACACGAACCGTGAAGTAAATTTTAAATGCATAACTTGTAATGGATTCTGGTGTTGGTACTTGTATCTGAGCTCTTCTTCCACCTCTGAAAGTTTCAACCTGTAAAGAGCATTAGCAGCAGCAGCAGGTTTCTGTCATGTGACTCTGTGTTGATTTACCTCTAAAGGACGTAGCTGCTACACCACCAGTCGGATTTTAATGAACCTTGCAAGGAGAGAACAGTACATGTTGTCACTGACCAGTCAGAGAGTTCCTCAATAATTCATGGGGGATGATCAAATTTAGATTTAAAAGCAGATAAACCAGTTTTTCCATCCTTCAATTGCCTTGTTTATACTTGGATCAGGTGTGTGCATTTTGACTCTGGAAGCCTGATCATTTGTGTTAAGTGTACTGTTTATGAATTCATGCTGATACTGAATTATTATGTAAGGAAACAGATTTTCAATAGGCTATTGCCTACAGCGCAGAGCAAGGATACTCAGTCCAGAAAAACAAACAAAAAAACAACAACAGTGGCTCAATTTTGCAAATTAGAAAAGCTTAACTTTAACTAACAAACTTTAATTTGTTTTTCAAGCACAGTGAAATTTTTTTAAAAGTGTGAACCGAAATGAATCTACACTGTTTTCTGAAATGCCCTCGTCCTTGAGTGAGGTTGAACAACAGTTTAAAGGAAAATGGCCTGAAGTAGCATTTTCCATGACAAACACATGGAGACGACATCACTGGCTGCAGCCTAATGCCCCAAATTACACACCTCATGACCGGCTAATGGAGGACCTGGTGTGACTATTTCATCGGCAGTGAAAGGACAGACGCCACACACACACACACACACACACACACACACACACACACACACACACACACACACACACACACACATTTCAAAAACAGCTTTTTGAATTCCCATAAGATAATTCACAGACATGAACTAATACTAGACAGAAATACACAATACATCATGCACACAGATGCATGGAAAACTGATGATTATAAACCATCAAAATTTACTGGTTTGTACACTTGAATTATGGGTAAGTGCAACCCAAGTAGAAGTTAAAGATGATGCCACTCACATATACATATGAGCACTTTATTAGAAACATGTATACACCTACTTATTCATACAATTTACCAATCAGCCAATCATGTGGCAGCAGTGCACAGTGTAAAATCATGCATATAGAGGTCAGGAGCTTCAGTTAATGTTGTTGTTAATGTCAGACTGGCGGAAAATTGTGATCTCATTGACTTTGTTGGTGTCAGACGGGCTGGTTTCAGTGTTTCTGCTGATCTCCTGGGATTTTAACACACAACCATCTCTAGAGTTTTTACTCAGAATGGTGTGTCTGGACAGACTGGTTGGAGCTGACTGAAAGGCTACAGTAACTCAGATACCCACTCTTTACAACTGTAATAGAACAGCAGAAGACCAGGTCAAGTTGTGTCACCTGTCACCAAGAACTGAAACCTGAGGCTGCAGTGGACACAGACTCACCAACACTGGACAGTTGAAGACTGGAAAAGTGTAGCCTGGTCTGATGGATCTGGATTTCTGCTGAGGCAGCAGATGGTAGGGTCAGAGTTTGAATCCAGCTTGAGTGTGCAGTTGAGAAACCCGCAGAAATGATGCAATGCAGTCATGTCAACATGGAGCAGAAACTCAGAGGAAAGTTTTCAACATCTTGTGGAATCAATGTCACAGAGACCTGATGCTGTTTGGAGAGCAAAGGGAAGAACTACCCGATGTTAGTAAGGTGTTCCTAATAAAGTGCTCTGTGAGTGTATGTTTTCTGTGTTTGTAGCGTGGAGATTCTACAACTGCATTTCATTGTGCAATATTGTATTTATATTGTGATATATTACATCATCATCATCATCGTCACATCCACAATGCATCATGAGTTGTTTATTTTCCCTCAGGAACCCTGGTGATATTTACCACTGATATATTGCGCTGGGAAGCAGAAATACAAGGTCTGACAGGTTGTCCACTGATATTAAAACAAGTCTGATGCGTAATAAACAACACGCGCTCTGACATTATCACTATACGCAGAGGTTCCCCTTTTTTCTCTCTGTCACAGGAGACTCTGGCGTTTTGTTATTACACAGCCACATCCTCCAGTACAAACCCTGCGGCCTGCGGCTGTGACACGGCTGTCTGCTGGTCATATTACTGCACCCGAAAACACTTACAGGCTGTCTGCAGAGCCACAGTTTTAAAGTTTGTCTCCAGAGGGGCCCATTGTCAATCTGTCTCTGATTCTAATAGTCAGTGTTTATATGATATAACCACAGATGTAAGAAAGATGGTGTGTGTGTGTGTGTGTTTACACACACCACATTATCCAGCAGCGACTGCTTTATGAACCATTAAATTGTTACCATTAGGTCAAATATGCCGACTTGCAATTATCACCAGCAGGGCTTGATTCATGCAGTGTAATAAATGCAGCAATGACCTTATCATCATGGCAGGTTTCACATCACTAACACAAATGACTTGTGCAGCAGTACATGTGTGTGTGTTATGTTGGATCAACATTCCTTCTGAAAGCACTTTTCTAACTTTAAATTGGCTTCCTCAAGTGGTAATTTTGATATTTCAATTACGGATGAAGAGAGAGACAAACACGAGGAGCCCAAAGGAGCCAATTCTGTGCTGAAGTGTGTCTTAGTTAAACACAGACAAACAGAGTTTTGGTGTTAAGTGCAGGTCAGCAAGGTGTCATTACTGAAGAGGAATTATTTCATCAAAGGTACAGGAACTCATAGTTTATTTCTTTCATTTGCAAACATTTTGTGAACATGTTGAACATTACAAAACAAGGGAAGAACTGACACAAGGCAATTCCAAGTTCTTTACAGAGGCATGGAAATACATTAAAAAAAGAAATATAAGATGACATTAAAATTACATTCAAAAACAATAAAAACAAATTGGAATAAATAGAAATAAAAATATTTAGAGACATAAGATCAGGTACACCATTTTAAAAGGGGTGCTGTATTGATTGAAGACATGAACAACAAGTAAATGCAGAAGATTATAAGATGAAAAAAGTTATGTATGTGATTTATTGGTAAACTGCAGCAAATATTGATGTTTTAAGCCCTGATTTGATCTCAGGTATTCAGGAAGCTTGTTCCACAGGTGGAGAGAAGATAAACTAAAAGCTGCTTCACCTTTCTTGGTTCTGGGAACACTGAGTAAACCTGTCCCACATGACCTGAGGGGGCTGGATGCTTCGTATTGTACGAGTAGATCAAAGATGTAATTAGGCCCAAGACCATTTAGTGCTGTATAGACAAGTAGTTGGATTTTAAAATCTATCCTTTGACGCACAAAAAGCAATATTTCCTGTGAGATTTTGCATATGTGACAAAGTGAGTTCTAAAACAGCTGTGACATGACATGAATTCACTATGAAATTTGAAATTTAAAAGCATCAAGCCGAGGTCTTGTGTACACATGTCTATCAGTGTTACGTCGTTTGTCATAGGATCAGTGAGGCTCCCATTGAGCCAGGTATTTATGACTTCAAGACAAGGAGACAAAACACTCCGCAAAGCACTTCATCTCTCCCCATGTGAAAAAGCTCCACATGCAAGCAATCCCACAGCAAACTCACTCACTCACTCACTCACTCACTCAGCACCAAACATGACCCTGATTCATGCATGCACGAACACACACAACTCAGTGACTCATCCATCATCACGCTGTCCCCACGTTTGATCAAAGCCGCAAGCGTGGCCACCCAACGACAGCGATCCTGATAGGTATCTGAACCTGCATGCTGATCCACACGTAGCCTCATCACAGCCCGTCGTGGACTGACTTAACTGTCCAGGACTATAAACAACCACCTCAGTAGCCTTCTCTCTTCCCTCTGCACCAGCACCGTTAAGTTCTGTGCCACGGGTCATTTAGCCGAAGCTGGAAAAGTTTTCCTCTTTGTTTGGGTTCGACATGCTAATGGCCACAGCTCAGAGCGTATGATAAAAGCTGTCGTTACGGTAATCCTTGAGTAACCCTTTATTATTGGAGCCAGCTGGTGTTCAATAAACTGTCATGCCAGACAAACTCCTCAAAGTTACCATATGTGATGTTTCCTTAGAAATGTTCTCGTCCTGTCCGTGTCCTCATGTGGCGCCAGAATGGTTTGAGAATGAATCTGTGTTGACTTGAAAAATTATACCTTTACTTGCAGACGTTGCACCGCTGCAGTAGTTTAATGAAAACAACTACATTTACTGCTAGTAAACAAGAAGGGATGGAACGGAGAAATAAACTGCAGTTAGCATGTAGTGATAGAGAGTCCGAAGAAACAGCATCACCTAAATTCAAACACCACAACTTTCACAGCTTGGTGACCAACCAAGTTTCAGACATTAAAGGACCTATTTGTACGTTTTGCTATTTCTACATAGCCAACATTAGCATTAACAGCTGTTTACTAACCAAGAGCTTCTGCCATTGTCGCATTTACATGATAAGAGGTAATAATCAAGTGGCAACTTCTGAGGCTGAAAAACGAAGCCTCTGAACCTTGGAAGTACCAAAAACTGCAGTTCCTCTAATGGCCACTTGAGTCTCTCCTCCAAAAGCGAGTCAATCCCCATTGACTGACTGGTACTCAAGTACAAAAAATGGTTTTCACTCTCTGTAGCTAATTTCCTCCTTCATGTCAACTGTATGAGCAGGATGAATTGTTATATAATTCACTCGTTTAAATTTTATTAAGGCTTAAAGTTCTGCATAAATGAGGGTGTGCCACTTTGAGTGACAGGGTGAGCATATGCTTCAAAACTGCTCTTCAGACATCTATGGGTGACATCACGGGGGCTAGGTCTACATCTTTATTTACACTCTTTGGTTATAATAAATCGTTAACCCTTTAATTTACAGGCCATTAATTATGTAGTAATTACATATTAATTATTAGTAATGTGAAGAAATTACCAAGAAATAACAGTCAAGTAAAGTCAGAATAATGCCAAGTTGTAGTAGTATAAAGTGGGAATTACTGTGAATATGTTAGGTAATTATGGAGTAAATTGAAGCAGAATAAAGAGGGTTGGTTGGTCATTATATGGGAATTGTTATAGTAAGTAGTATAGCCCACATACACAGTAAGACAGGAGGATCATTTCTGTACCAGCTATCGTTAATATTGAATGCATTAATATCCCTTATTACATTGTAAAGAGGCAGTTAGCAGGTGATACTAAGTCTCATATTTTAACAGTCAGCGTGTCAAAAATGTTTTGGAGCCAAAATAAACACAGCAGCCAGTGTCCTCCACGTAGCCAATGACTTTCAGTGTAATGAACCTAATATATTTGTAATTTCCACAGTTTTGCCTTTCAATAAGCGAAGACGAGTGGTAGCCACTGCAACAGCTGTGAGCGGTAGATGTGGCGACTGCTGGAAATGTCAGCGTAGATAACCCACAATGGGAAAGTGACGAGACAGTCCGACTGAGCCGGGGATAACTGGTTAGCACGCTACCTTCAGAACAAGAAAAGAAGTGATAGAAATAGAAGCTAAACAATAGGGTTGCTTTCCCCCTCTGGAGACAGTGAGTAAAGGAATGAAGTTTGATGCTGAACTCTCAACATTTCTTCTATAAACAGCTGTTAAGCTATTAGCTATGTAGCAATAGCAAAACTTACAAATAGCTCCTTTAAATGACTTTGTATAATTATCAAAAATAAAAATCCCTGAATAAATGAACAGCATTATGAGCTCTTATATTGGTAATTTATATTCCCAATATTATTAGTCCGACACAGAAGAACATTTTGTTTTAATTTTCAAGGTAACTTTCTCCTGACTCTTCATCCAGTGCCACCAAGTCAAAGTTTTCACTTATCATGCAAAACTAACAATTTACTAGTATGACACATAAAGAAGTTGCCTTTATGGGCCGGGAGAACATTTTTCTTCTCCCGTGAACACATTTTCTGTTTCTCATCCAAACAGAGGGTAAAGGTGTTGCATGGGAAAATTTATTGACCATGTTGTCATGGGAGAGGTGTCACCCTGAGGTAATGAGGGTATGGCGAAATACATTCTGCTCTGCTGCACCTATCTTGTGAGTCATGAACGGGAGGACAACTTGTGAATGGATCTTCTTGTTAATTATTCCAGTTCAGGTTAAGGATGGGATGTACGCTGCTCATATGATCATGTCCTACTCTTACGTTTGACCATAAACAGGATATTTTGATTGTTCAGGTAATGCAGACCCACATATGAACTGGGATATATGCCAGCCATTGCTTTCAGTTCTCTCAAGATTATATATTATATATTATCAGTAGTATGTGATTGTAAAAGAAGCACACGTCAAAAAGCCGTAACGATGTCCGACTGGGACTGCTGGCTCCACTGCTTTAATTTTCACATCATTCCTGACAGATTTGCCTGTCACACTCAGTGTCTCTCCAGATGACAGATGCAGCTTTTCACCACATGAGAGTTGCAATTATTCTTCGCTAGATGATGGGAGTGGAGTAGATGGCTTATGAAGGGCTCTGCTGTCCCTCATCTGAGGAGTTGTGAGCTCTGTCAGGTTGAGAGGAGGCATGAGGAGCGTAATTTATTGAGACTAAGCCACATTACCAAGGCTATTCCCTGTCACCTGACGTGGTTTATGAGGGTCCATGTCCATTGCTCTGATGCTGTCTTGGCTTCACCTGACCTTTGGAGCCGTGGATAGAATTGTAAATGTGGTGTGTCCCACATCCATTAAACACACACACACACACACACACACACACACACACACACACACACACACACACACGCACACACACACACACTGTAATGATAACTACCAACCTGTTACCTGAAATAACTCGCAACGCTGCTGTACTCATTCAGCGGATTTGTTTTGGTCAAAACTGTACCCATGTCATCTGGGATGTTTTGCTTTGGAAACACGACCTGGTGAAAAGCTCCAGTAGGAAATGGAAGAGAAAAATTTCTATTCGGAATCTGTATAAACATCAACAACACTGGGGGCTAATTCCCCTCACATGACCTACAGGACAAGGGTATTCTGAGGTAACTTATGGTCAGTACAATTATAACAGTATGATTAGTATGATTTTTTTATGGGTGGTGGTTTGGAAACATACAAGTGTATGTAGAAAGTGAAATGAATGGTCTGAGGTGCACTGTGAGCAGAAGCAAACTCGGCAAATGTTTGGGGCCCCCAAGAGGAAAAGGGGTCCCTGATGGCCCCTCGTATTGGCACATTTTGCAATAACAACTATAAAAACCCCTTAAACCTTCCGTAAAGGCACTATATATATACATCTACTGATAGCCTGAAGGTGAGGCGTTTATGGGACATCTGTAATCTGTAGCAACAGAAAATGGCAGAACATGGTGTTATTTAGTAATTTTTAAAAGAAATGACTCTGACGTAAAGTCAAGCATTTGACTCACAACATTGTTCCTTACAGATACCTACATGAAGGTTTAGCATAATCAATAGTGACCTACATTTTCCTGTACAGTGACCTCTTGTGGTGCAAATGACTGTGGGTGTATGATTTGGCAAACTGCATTCAATCTCCTGCCTACAGTCTATATTGTTTTCTTTTACTAGTTGAAGCTACTTATGGACCTGAAAAAAAATCTCAACCTGTGCTAACGTGAACCAAGTATAGTGAAGTCTATGAATCGAGTGTGGATCAGTGAAATAGGTCGTTTTGGGAGCAACTGACCTATTTTGTCTTTTAGATTTAAGGGCTTTAGGCTCAGATTGGGTTTTTTCACCTCATCGCACCAAAGACGTGTCCAACTGTGAATTTCCATTTTCCATTGATATGTCACATGGATATTCTAGCTTTCATCTAGCACCACAGTCAGGTTAACATTTCCGCTCGACCTGCACTATCCCTCATATCGATGTGTCAGTTTTTGCACACAGTGTAATCTCATAAATACAGATTAGTAAGGAATTCGCTCAGTACATTCAAGCTCTTCCAAAAGGTGCAGATGTTATTTGACCCATTTCTTTTGCTAAATTACAACAGTTTTAGAAGCGCTGCTGGTTGTTCCATCTAATAATTTACTATCATGGAATACAAAGAACATGGTAGCCTTTATGAACTGGAATCTATAGAAGATGAATTGCATTTGTCTCTGAATCAAACATTTGAAAGGAAAAAAAAGTTCCCTTGAAAATACATTGGAGATTGTGTACCATAACCATCAAAAATGTAAAATATAATGTTACTATATATAAAATATACTGTTGTACATGCTGTCTCCTTTTCTTTTGTGACATGTTTCATTTCTGTCTTTCCTCAGTGTAATTTAGACACACTTTTCTATACATTTGTTGCCGTCTATCAACAGGTATTACCTAACACCTGCACATCTTTGTGTAGCTGCTGCAGTATATGATGAGAGGCTGTTGGGGCTGAAAAAGCCTGTTGAGAGACAGGTGTGTGTGTGTGTGTGTGTGTGCCAGGATCACACAGAGCCATCATCATCATCTTGCTGATGTGTAAATTTGGCCTCTGGTGCTCTAATCACATCCTGCTGTTTGGATGAGGGCAAGTTAGCAACAGGAGATTGAAAGGCAATATTCATAATCAACCTATTGTTCACAGAAACCAAATAGAGATATTTTACCTGGCCCACAACTGTGAGGAGAAAACAAAACATTGTATTCTATCCCATGAAGTAAAAACCTGCTTATTTTGACCATGAAAAGTTTGTGAAGCTCAATTTATGCTTGGTCACAATGATAAGTTGCACGTCACAGTGGCAGTAAGATGATGGAGAAATAATTAATCAGTCACATCACACTGTTAACATTTTCCACCCTATTGGTCATGGCAATGCTGCCATCATTTCAATTGTTGATGAAGCATAGAAACAAATAAACGAAAATGTAATGATAAAAAACAAACAAACAATTAATTAACTTAATCAATAAATAAATTCCAAAAACATGGTATGTTTTTGGATAAGTTATGAAACTTAAAGTATGTTTTAAGTCCGTAAT
This sequence comes from Seriola lalandi dorsalis, assembly GCF_002814215.2. Lineage (NCBI taxonomy): Eukaryota > Metazoa > Chordata > Actinopteri > Carangiformes > Carangidae > Seriola > Seriola lalandi. Next base: position 5,363,731 of record NW_019525437.1, read on the forward strand.
AGCATTCTTGAACTTGAAAATAATTGTTTGACAAAACAATCCCAACTCAAATTTGACTTTTCTGGAGCTTTCAGCCATAGCACATGATCTTCATCAGCTGATATTGGATCGGGACTGTACCATTTACTATTTTACAATGAGTCAAGATTAAACTGTGCCGCTTAACTTTTGAGTCAAAACAGATGAGAAGTCCTAAGTCCTTAGCTAATTCTGTGCACTAATGAAGACCGCGTGATGGAGTTGAAAGCTTAGGAAAAACGTAGTAAGTGGTCCTTGAGTTTGCTTTGATTTGTTTGTTTTTTTAAAAAGTTTTTCTATAGCTTCATAGCCAAAGTAAGCATTAATGAGCTGTCTCCAGTGGTGGAAAGCAACCCTTTTGTTTTGCTTCTATTTATGTAACTTCTATTCTTGTACTGAAGTTAGCATGCTAACCAGCTAGCTCCAGCCCGGTCGGACTGCCTCGTCATTTTACGATACCGAGTCACTGTAGACTCCATTCTGCCCTAAAAATGTAGCTGCTCAGAGGACGTACTATAACCTCTTGTAAACACAACTACGAATGAAGCTGTTGGCAAAACTGGTAACTAAACAGCTGTTAATGCTAACCCTAGCTATAGCAAAACTTAGATGGTGGCATAGACGACAGGGTTTTGCATTCGCTGACTAAATTACCATCTGAACCAGTTTATTTTCCACAAATAGAAGAATTCTGTTGAAATATTGACACAGACACATATTTCATCCAAAGGTTTTGCTGAAAATATATTTTTGTTAATTCATAGCTTTTTTCTGTGATTTCCTGTGACTGTGATTCATAGTTTGGTCTTATTTCTTAAACATGAAGTTGTTAGAACTGTGTGTAAAAATAGGAAGCCAGGACATGTATCACTCAGAAGACCATTCACCTAATGTACAATCAACCATCATGACTTCCTCTCTGATAGTCAGTTTTCAAAAACTTGGCAAGAGTGTTTGAGTTCATTCTTCCTTTAAAAAGGAACCTCTGGCCGTCCTCCATGCTTTAAATGTCTACATATGTTAGCAACAAATCAGAGAGGTAGGTTTCTGCTCCATCTGCTCTTAGATCACTTTGAGAAAACAATCCAGGCTGCTTTAGGCTTCAAATCAAAAGGAAAAGTGTTCAGGGCTACGGATTTAGATATGAGGTCATGTGTAAAAGAGGCACCAGGGGACAGAGAGGGGGAAAGATGGAGGTGGTGCCGATTTTCATGCGCGCATTTCTCAGAGAGCTATTATCTTGACTTTGAACTTAAATGTGCTTGACTATAGCTAAATATAATTTATTTATTCCCTGGGAGTGAGGCTGCAGCTGTTGAATCAGTCTCTCCTCTCAGGTTGAGGTGAATGAGCAGATCAAAGCCATCTGCACAGCTTCATATCTCTGAGGCTTCACACTCCCTCAACACCTACAACTATGATGAAGATATGAAGATACAGATCAAGTGCTCAGGTGCTACCACATTTAAAACAATGATAAGTTTTAATGTTAAATTCTTATTGAAAACAAAAGCAAACAAAACAAATAATTGCGGACTCTCTCTGGCATCTGCTTCTCTGCAGGTTATTTAATGACCTGATAGCGTTGCTGTGGAAGAAGCTGCTACAGGCGCAAACTGTGGAAACTGGGCAGTGAAGGCATCACACTTAATTATGCAACTACGCAGTATATCATACACAGTGCCATGCAAGAGCTTCAAAAAAACTTTCCACAGAGATTGTGTGTCAGTCACAACAAGGCTTAAACAATAAAAGACGCATGCATTGAAACAGAAATCTTGTCTGCCTTCACAATGGCCCATGCACTTGCAAAAATGATTGTATTTTCTGATCTGCCACCAAAAAACCAGTGTTGATTGTCAGTAGGAGACACAACGCAAACAGAAATTTCTTGAGTAAACACAACACAATTTTCATGTCCAACCAGCCTCCTTAGCCTTGTCCCTGACAGGAAGTCTACATCTACCAAGCCTCTGACACTTCAGTTTGAACTTCACGCACAGAGCTGCATCCTTTTTTTCATATTTTCATTAAATCGATCTGCATTCATTTTATCTCATCTTTTAAGCAGCAACTTTTTTTTTTGCCAAATAGTATTTTCTAAGTTGGTTTAACTTATTTCTGAGTTGCTTTGTTATTATACTTTGGAAGCTTACTTTCATTAATATTAGTGTTGGGCCATACACATTCAGTCTGCAGTTCATTACTCTTAGATAAAACTAGTACAACAGTCCTGCAATAAATCCTCCATCATGAAGATTATAATGTTGAGACAGACGTGTTGATGCCACTTTATGTGGTGTGTGGTGCTGTTAATTGTATTGTATTATACAGAGAGGTGTTTCAGTTATTGTGTTAATCCCATTTATATCAATTAGGGAAGGCTACTTAACAAAAACATTGGTTTTAGCGAGGAAGACATGTAGCTGGTTTTGGATTTATGGGTGGATGGTAGTGCTCTTGAGGTGGAAACAGGTCCTGATTATTAGTCTGACAGAGGTAATCCAGATGTCCAGACAGCTGGACTTTAGATGAGTCCTCTAACTGTTGCTCAGCAGCGGGTGAAAACAGTCGGTTCTTTTTAATCTTCATTGCTTTGTTCATCTTTACTTAACCACATTAATCACAGTCCCTGTAACTTATAGTATACAGCACATATCGTATGCAATTAGTGTCTGGTATGGAACTGGGACTTACATTTCTTTGACGTGAGTGGGCTGGTGGATACTATTGTCCTCCATTGCAATACACAGAGAAAATGAAGGAGCCACACAGAGCTGCAAAACATGAAAACAAACTGGATAAAGACTGAGGTAGAAAAAAAAATACAAGTATGCTTTTTGGAAAAACTATTATAACTTTTATAATATAGCTTTATTTATGTGAGGTTTGACACGTGCTTCTATTATTTTGTCCACCCCCCTTTATATCGGTGAGGTCAGGGCTTAAAAACAGAAATACAAGACTACAAACTACATCCTCCAAAAATGATCACACAGATGAATCAGCAACAACTCTCTCCATAGGCTGCACATTATAACCTTCATGAGGGAGGATTCATTGCAGGACTGTTTTATTTGACTGAATGGTATTCCTAATAAACTTTCTCTGCTGTATGCTGAAGGAAAGTGGGCCGACCAGTGAAAACAAATGACAACACTTTCCTCCCTCCTTGAATGCACTGAGCTGAGATGGTGGATACTGGCAGCGGTGTCCCTGCCTGGATTTTATTTTTGCTCCGTTTGATGAATCTGTTTTTTCCACAGAGGGATGACTTCAGTGTCTCCTGAAACTCTTGAGTCGCCTCACTCAGAGGAAAACACCTTTTGTTTTGGTTACATATGATCTTTTCTGCTGTAAATTTCCCCCCATTTTTCTCTCCCCCTCTCCCTCCCTCACTGGGTTTTTTTTTTTTTTTCACGTTTTCTCTCTCTCTCTCTGTGTTTGGTGTGATTGGTCAGTTCACTGTCAGTGTGCAGACTGGAGGTATAAAGCCACTGCTGGGGGTGGAGACACCCGCAGCCTGCCGTCTTATACTGAAGAGCGCTGCTCTCTGCAGTCACACTGTTGTCTCCCTGTCGTCATTTACAACAACAACAACAGTCCTGACTTTGGATCTGTAACATTCCACCATGTGTAAAGGACTTGCAACACTTCCTGCAACATGCTTGAAAAGGTAAGACCCTACAGGTGGAAACTGATGTAATTTTTTACTGTAAAAGTAACTGCAGTAAAATGCAGTTGTTGACCATTTCAGGATGATCTGTGCACATGCTGATTCTTTGAAATGTGAAATAGATAGAAACACTTGCATGACCTGAAATCAACATTTAAATACAGACAAAGAGGAACCAGCTGACATCCATGCAAGCAAGCCTTTGTGCAGATGTTATTAATACAAACAAAGTGAAGTCTTAAAAAAAAATGCATTTCACTCACTGCCCTCTCTTCTGCTTCTCCACAGCGCCAAAGACATCAAGCACAAAATAAGCTTCTTACTCCAGAAGCCTGAACCCCAAACAGCGGATCAGAAGCAGATGAAAGAGAAGAACTCTACTAATGCTGCTGCTGCAAAGAGGTCAGAGGAACTCATCTCTATTAGTTCAATTTGTGTAAAGTTTAATATATTTGTTCCACTTTGTGTTTATGCTTCAGTTCTCCTCAGAAAGAGAATTTATTCACAGTCACACAGATTATAACTCTGCTTTCATGGGTCTTGAAAAAAGCAGTTTGTGTGTGTTGCATGAAAAAAAAAAGAAGGAATTAATGAAATGTATTTCAGTCTGGAAGGGCTGCACTGGGAAACATGATGAAGGTGGTTATGGTAGCAGCCTCTTAGAAGATGCACTCCCTGGTTATAAAATTATAAATGCTGTTTTACGATGAACATGTTCCATCAATTCATCTGTAATTTGAGTTACACTAAATCCAAAACTAATAACTAAAATATTTTTTTTCAAAATCAAAAGTGACTCAGCTTTGACTTTAACCCAGTAGTTACTTGTGGCTTGAATCTTAAGATTTGACAGACTGAACCGTCTCCCAAGTTTCAAAAGAGGGAAAATCTCAGATGGTGCCAGCATTCAAACTGTAGACCACCTTTGAATGAATCACTGGAACTTTATTGTGAAATTTCTTCCAGTTGTTTGGGGGGTTTTGTTTTCAGAGAGATGAAAAGGTGTAATTGTATTGCAGGTGTTGTCTTGTGTTACCATGGAGAAGGTGTAACTTTTGCTTAGGAACACATTAAGCCTCGTTTTGACCTGTCCTCGGGTCGTGTTCCCTCAGGAAGCCTCTTATTGTTCTTTATGAGCAGGTTAGCATCACCCTGACCTTTCCTTCTCAGAACCGTGGAACCCATTCAGACACGGTTACAGATAATCAGTGTTCACTTTTTGTTGAGCAGCTGTATCACTCATCTCATTCACAACACAAAGACACGCTGTAGAGCCTCTGTGACACGCACCGTTCAAGTGATTTATATGAATATAGATTATTCTTTTTCTAAACGAGTAGGAGCTATTAATTATCCTCATTATTGCCGTTGTTTCTGAGGCGATGAAATCTGCAAGGAGGCGTTATTGTATTATAGGTTTTGCTGTGTAAATGTCAGATGACGCATGACGCTGTGATTAGATTTGCTATCTGTTATCGATCAGTGAATTAATGTGGCTGGGATCACGATGAGTTGCACTCCAAATCCTCCCTGCACAGCTGTGTCATTGTGATGGAAACATGACTAAGACAATATTTCAAATGCAGGTTTTTGTATTCGTTTGAATGGGATATCAGGAGGGCGGTTTATCCACCTATTCAGTGGAGGAAGTGCTGCTGCAACAAAAACCTCATTAGAGCTTGTTAAGTAGTTTCATACAAAATCCATGCATGGGATAAACACTGAATGAAAACATATCCTGAACACTAATTGTGTGAGTCTCTGGAGTTTACATAGAAATGGTTGCACGCATTGCACCTATCTTTGGAAACTCTGTGCAACTGTATTTAAAAAAACCTTTTTATCTGTGTTTTAAGGGTGCCGACTGCAACCGAGGTGAAGAAATGGAAGGAGTCTTTCAGCCACATCATGAACAGTGACAGTAAGTGTTACATTACAGTTTCACTCCTGCAAAAGAAATATGTAACCTGAACTGGAACAAGGCTAAATGAGGCTCAATTAAATTCCAAAGAAGCCCAGAGGACTTTGTCTGATGCCATATTAATGCTGACATTAACTGTCTGGCAGATGCTTGACTCATTAGTTCTCCAGCAGCATCTCTCTCAGGATTTATTAAAGAAAAACATCCTAAACATGATCGTTCTCATGTGACATGCTGATGCTGCAGTCATGGGAATATTGTCAGACATGGCTCTGACCTTCACATTCCTTGGTAACGGTTGCTGGTAAGGTTTTTGGGGATCCCAAAAGTGAGGTTTGATCTCTTTGTGCATCCTTTATAAGGCATACACTTCAAAATAAATGATGAGCTGTTTTTTTTTTTTTTAGAATTTGCAAATTAAGCATCACCCTACACACATTAACTCTGCAATCATTATGTTAAAGAAGACTGAAGGAGACTTGGCTGGGACACACACAGACACACACACACACACACACACACACACACACACACACACACACACACACAGAAGACGCTAAGCTCTCTGGCGCATTCTCATGCTCTGGTTTTCTGCTACGTGTCTAGAGGCACCAGTCATTGGCCCCTCAGGGCTTGCTGACCAGTGCTAAGTGTGTATGTGTGTGTGTGTGTGTGTGCGTGTGTGTGTGCGTGTGTGTGCAAAAGCCTTCTGAGAATTACACTGTGTGTGTATATATGGACACAAAAGGGGAGCAATGGCCCTGCGGGAACCAGCTGAGTTCTGACCTGCTCTGTTCCATGACCTCATTCAATGACCCCCAGCATTGTCAGGTCCTTCCTTCTGCCTTCCCGACATCGTCTCCCGGCTCTCATTGGTCCGGTCTTTAGTTTATCTTATCATAGTCTCAGTGGTCTCCTCCATCTGTCTTTTTAGTCATGAAGGATCTTGGACTTGTGTGTTGTGACTTGTGTCGTAATCTTTTTTGATTACTTGAAAACACTTGAAGACAGGATGCAACCACGGATGATCGTTGCTGTAATATTTTTCTTTTAACAATTTCCTGTTCCCAGAAACTCAGACACAATTAAGCTCCAGTAGGTGCAGGTGTTGGTACCTGAAATCAGAGCGATGCAGCTTAAAGAAGTCGGGCAACCAGGCTTTGACAATGACAGTCCTCCACACCTCCACTCATGAGTCTGTAAGGTTGGATTTGATATTAAAGAGAAACTTTCTGTCTTTCTGCATTAGCGGGTCGTGCAGTCTTCACCAGCTTCCTGAGGTCAGAGTTCAGCGAAGAGAACATGGATTTCTGGGTCGCATGTGAAGACTACAAAAAGACAGCGTCTTCCAAGCTGGTGCCCAGAGCCAAGCAGATCTACCAGCAGTACGTTGAGGCTGATGCTCCTAATGAGGTAATTCATTTATCTGTAAAATATGTAATATGTAATAGTGGTGATATGAGAGCTTGCTCAGTGTGAGGAAAATGCATTCATAAATCTATAACCTGTAATCTTTAAATAAATGTTACAATGTGGGAAATGTGGGAGACAAAACACGGACTCCAAAAATGGCAAAGAAAGAAAAAGGAAAAAGGAAAAATGTCGAGACTGTTTGAAAGCTGGACACGCTTCAAAGACATTTTTGTGAATCTTATTAATGCAAATGCACATTCTTCTTCAGTGAGGTGAAAACTTGGCCTGATTGTGACCATGAAAGCTTTGAATGTGCACATGAATAATACTGTTGTACTAATGACCATCCCCTCAGCTGCCTGATTAAAAGCTTCAAACTGTTTTGCTTTTATCATTATCACAGGAGGCTGGATGCATAATATAAATAAAAGAAGAATTTGGCGCTTCACTCAGTTCAGTTCATTAGATTCACTTTTGACAAAAATTAAATAACAAAAAATGCAAAAAGGAAATAAACACACAATGATGTTTTTTCCTCCACTTATGCTCGTCCTTTGCTTTATGACGATATATGACTATGTTATATATATATATATGTCTGTGTGTGTGTGTGTGTGTGTGTGTGTGTTTGTGTGTTGTATCTACAATTGAACATAAAGAATAAAACTTTCAGTTCCAGTAATCAAACATAATGTAGATGGGGAAGGAGAGCAGAATATAAAAAGGTCATTGCCCCCTATGTGCTTGAAATCCCAACAGCTTTTGTCTTCTGTATATTAACCCTTTATTCCCCCTTCCTCTCTGTTGGTTTCAGGTAAACCTGGACGCATCGACCAGAGACCAAACGAGGCAGAACGTGGAGAACCCCTGCCCGTCTTGTTTCGACGAGGCTCAGAGGATGATCTACCTCTTGATGGAAAAAGACTCCTACAGACGCTTCCTCAACTCCAAACTGATCCAGGGTCTGTCTCAGAAACAGACCGCCGCCACCAACGCGAAGAAGGAGGAGAGGAAAGATTATGACTATGCAGAGAACAGGCAGGCGTTAACCGGTGGTGCCTAAACAGGAAGGAAGCACTAGTCATTTTCATTTGAATAACAACAACGTGATATCTCTAAAGTGAATATATCAAGTTATTTTTAAGACTTAACTGTAAGTGATGAGAACACAGACATTAAAATAAGTTGCGGTGTACTGAGTGAGAAGCAGTAACAATGACTTACCGATCAGTGTTAGATTTATTTAATTCAGGGATTTATACTTTTACAAGTAGATTTTTTTACATTTTCAAACTAAAAAAACAAACAAAAAAAACAGTTGATTGTGAACATGTTTATTTTTTGTAACAACATTAAATGAACCATCATGTGTTCACCTGCTGTGCAGTTAGTTTTGGCCGTCAGTGTTCTGTTATAGCATTTTCCACCATATTGTCTGAGGCACATTGACTTATAGTGTTACATTTGTTACAAGTTCTTCACTTCCTGCTCACTACTTATGACTAATCACGTGTTCATACAACAGCAGATGGATGATACTGATGTCTATGTTCTCATTACTTGTGGTCTGTAAGTTGATCTAAAACCTTAAAATATATCTCAAAGAAGGTCATTGTAACAACTGGCTGTGCTGTATAAGCATCTCTGCACTGTGCAAACGTTTGTCAACTCCTAATGGGAATTTGAACCATGCTTTAATATTGCAGTGTTGATTTCCTGTCACATGTCATACATTTTCTTTGTCAAATTGTGATTCATTTGATTTTTTTTACAGTTCCCCTGTAAGTCAAACTGTTATGTTCAGACATGAAGTACTGTAATTTGTGAAGGGTGTTGAATAAATAATGTATTCACTTTAATTTAATATATTTCGGTGGCCTTGCGTACTAAAAAGGTTTTATCAGAATGTACACTGTGATAGATAGTAAACTAAAGACCATATTTAGATATTTATGAAATGATGCCATTGTCCTATTTATACCTTATCTGTGACTATTCACCAATAAAAAAAAAAAAGATGTGTTATGTATATATGTTTAACGGAACTTTGTGTGTGGTTGGTCTTGTTTCAGTTGGAGACTTTAAGAGTCTCCAGCCATGCTAGCAGCTTTTGAGGCTGTACCAACTCGTTAGCCTGAGGGCGTTGCCAAAATGGCTGCCAAGTCCAGGCCCAATTGAATGACGAAAGAGCCTTAACTTCAGTTTCAATGGTCACCAGGGCATAAAAACAGCAATCACAAATCAATTACGAGCCTATAGGTCGTTTGTGCAGCAGGTTACTCTGACCCATAGTTACAGTTGCTAGGCGACATCTAGGGGCCGTAGTAATTATGACAGGAGCAAAGGGAAAAGTGCGGTGACGTAGTATGAAGAGAGACAAAGTCCACATCAGGAGGAGGTTGTGGTGGATGGATGGGTCAACGAAACACAGGACTATGACACAGGAGAGTGGTGTTTGATTACCATGTGAAACTCGTAGATTATATTGTAACCATGACAACAGAGACCATGTGATTGTAAGGAAGGACCTATTTTAACCCAATTCATGATCTTTTCCTAAACCTTACCAAGTAGTTTTAGTGCCTAAACCTAACTATTATTATTATTATTATTATTATTATTATAGTAACCATGGAGACGAAGGCCAGTACGCTGCTGTCTGTACAGTCTGTGTGTTTATTATTGTAACCATGACAATGGTTGTAACAATGACAATGGGTTGTATCAGAGGCTTGAAACAAACGACCTGTATCATCGCTCAGGTTGAAGGACTGGTTGTAAAAAATGCATAAAAAGTTTGGTGACTTTTCCCCAACTGTTACCATGCATGTGTAAGGTTCCATGACACTGACTTTCAAACCTCAAACTGTGCGCTTGGTTTGATATAGAATATAAAGCAGACAATTGTGTCATACAGCCGCCATCTTTGGTGTTACGGACTAATCTACTCAGGGTTCTTTAAGTGGTTTTCTCTCTTATAACATCTCTGACTTTACTTAGCAGTTAGGTGAAAACATGCCTGCATGCTAACATGCGCACAGTAAAAACAATAACATGTTTACCATGGTCATCATCTTAGTTTAGTTTGTTAGCATGCTAACATGCCTCTCTTACACCCACACAAACACACTGATGCTGGTGGAACTGCCATGCAAGGTACAGGAACGGCCATTGGGAGTTACTGGGATTTGGTTTCTTGCTCAAGGACCCTTTGACATGTGTAAAGCAGAGACTGGGGATCAAACCACCAACCCTGTAAAAAAAAAAAGGTTTACACCGGTGATTCAGAGTAGTTATTTGTGTGCAGTTATCTGTCCAATGATGGTATGATGATGAATTCCAAATATACTTTCATCAGGTTTTATCCAACATTACTGTTTTGTTTACAGACAGGGAGGGAATAGAAATGTAAAATCAACCTCCAAAAGCCACAATTGCACACAACACGTTTTAACTGGAAAGTGCCACAAAGTCAATTTTTGAGCCCTTGCAGCCTTTCACACTCATCACTCACCAGGTGATGTCTATTAAGTGTGTGAGGGTTCAGGCCTCAGGCCTCAGGGCTCAGGCCTTGGGATTGAGCCTTTGTCTGCTTTATTCTCTGGTGGATTTTCTTGTTGCCTGCTTTTGTTTCCTATGATGTTGCAGAGCATTTTCCATGAGTACCTGAGTACCTGAGTACCTGAGTAGTCATTAAGCCTTATATTCTATAGACCATTACTATCTGAACCAAATTTCATGGCAATCCATCCATTAATTGTTGAGATATCTCAATCCAAAACAAACGTCCACTTCATGGTTTTGCAAGACAAAATGAAATAAGATCACTAATGTCATTAGGATTAATCCTTTGGTGACCCTTGACCCGTGTGTGTCATGGTAATTCAGACAGTAGTTGACTGGATTGTCCTGACTACAGTGATGGACCACCAACCACTTGATGTTTCCACCCCTACAGCCATGTTGCTACTGCGGCTAAAGCAACACAAGTACACAGTGACAGGCAGGTGTAGCGACGTACATTTAATCAAAGAACAAGAACTGGCTTACAGGCAGACGAGTGGAAACACTGAAGTTCAGGAAGGTGAACAAAAAACAAAATTTCAGGTGATCCAAAACCAACCAGGTATAAAAACAGGAGGAAGGAAGGGGGAAGACAACGAGACACAATGAGGGAAGACAGCGAAATGCAAATACATATGGCAGGTTGACACACATCATCAGTGAAGGTCACGGTCAGTATCATTCACTGTGAGGTGCATGAAAGGAACGAGGAACCTTTTGTAGTTTTTTGGCTTCTATGTGCTGATCAAAGGTCATACTGTGTCATACTGTCGTGCAGAGAGTGTGTCTTTATTCTCCTCAAATCTTTATTTTAATTTCACGATAAAGCTTTTTCGCTTTGAGATCATGAGTCACCTATTGTGTGATTTTGAGATATTGAAGGAAAAAAAAAACTTTTTCATGATCTGTATATAACTCAGACTGTACCTTCCTAATCACATGGTAATCATCTATGATCAGCAGACATGAGGCGGGCGCCATAATCTCCGGAGGTGATTGCATAATGCCTGCAGGATAATAAATGATTACCACATTAGAGTCTAACGATATTATCCAATAATCAGCAGAAGACAAGAAAGAACACTTTTATATTAAGATTGCCACATTATTTCATAATCAAGACATGATTCAAATTAATAAAAAACTACCATCTCTGGTTGTACCTCTTTTGGTGAGCGGAACTTTTCTGTTTTTAAAATGACTTCACATCTGACTGACAGAATAAAACACTTGTAGCAGCGTACCTGTTTGCTGACTGTTAGTCCCCACCCAGATTAGTTTGAGCATCTTTTCATCTTCAGATCCTTCTCAGAAACAGTGTCAGACGCAGACGGGTGATGAATGAAAGGAAAAACCTGAAAAATGAGGAGAAACAGGAAGACAACGCCCCCATCCACAGGACATGAGGGATCACTGACTGGCTGGATGAGTATGATGATGACCAATTGCATCACAGCAGCGCAACTAGACTGTCTCATTTTGAAGGCTCCATCAAAAATCTTCTCCTGGGCAACAAAGGCCCCAACGGATGGATCCATCGTGGCCCAAACTATCCCAAGATTCATTGCGCACCAGTAATGAAAATAATAAAGGATTACATTTATAAATGTCAAGTTTTTGTAACAAAAAAAGTTAGGTGTCGTCAAGGTTGCTAGGCAACAGGATACACACTTTGTATCACCAGCTGTGCCCACCCTAACCAATGTGTTGCAAAGCCAAAACAGACCAGACCATCTCATTTCAGTTCGGCCTTCGTGGTGCACGATGATGAAGGACGACACCTTAATAGTGAGACACAGGTTTTATGTTGGTTTTTCCTTTGTCACTGGTCTGTGTGTGTGAAAGAGCTGAAAGTGAATCTTTTGCATCTCTTGCAGACATCTAAATCTAAATTTGAAACCTTCAGAATCTATTCGTGAAACTACAGTGCATTTTCAGAACGTAACCATCCAAGCTTTCAAATCCAAAATTTTACTCTCCATCCACGATGATTGGTTCTCATAGTTCAGGCCGCCTCTGCAGTTTGTTTGGATTCACCTGTTTACTGCAGCTGTTTTTACATTCACAGCCTGACTTCATGCCTATATAAGGGCAATGTGTTTGGGGCCTTGGCGCATTATACAGTAAATAAGTTGAATCTTATCTGACTTTAACAGTCAAGGAGAGGACAAACATGCCTAAATATTTACTGTCTGTTAATTCTGTCTGCCTGCTTTTCTGCTTAGTAAAGGCACAAAAATAGAATTAGATTTTTCTTTTTTTTTGTTTGGAGCCAAAATCTGTAAAAGTGCTTGGGTTAATAATTCACCAACACCCTTTTACAGACGCTCCAAAGTGGATTAGTACTCTCAGAATTCTTCCATGCAGACCTAAAATGGGTTAGTTTTTGGAAACATCCCGAGCATACTGCGCTAAAGCTGCCATTTATCACAGGCTGTTGATTAATTCATCCTACGAGGAGACGATTGTAGTGACGTCTTTTGGCTGAATTTCTCCTGAGGAACAGCAATGCATACACAAAAGGAATGAATACATACATGCTCATGTCTGCACAGACACATAGATCCTCATTTCAGTGTGATATACTGCTGTATGTCGGCCTCAGGGAGCTTGGATTCTGCAGCTAAAATGTCTACAAGAAAGTGATAAATCCTCATGGGCCGTCGTGCTTCTGTGAATTCTTATCTGCCGTCTGAAGCGAATTAGGATGGAGGAGTTTGGAGGACTGTGACTGTGTGAGGGAGCCAGCAGCGAGAATTTGGACCATTACATTCACATTTTGGACTGGAACTAACAATGGCCACTATTTTTGTGTAAGTATTCAATGCCAAACCCTTGACTGTGATGATGAAATTTCCAAAGATGAGATAAATTGGTGTTTAATCCTGTATTCAAGTATTGCAAATGCTCTGAGACAGCATCAAGGGAAGGTGACGAAGATTCTACAGGATAATAAAATTCTTGTTGGTGATGTAGCCGTGTATTAATGTGGGATGATGTGGTTTTACTTGCCAGAGTGACACAACTGAAAATTCTGAGTGAGATCTTTGTTTTATTAGCATTGGATGACTAAAATCACCAAAATTAAGTTAATACCATAGCAAGCTAAAAGGCTGAAAATAAACCTCTCTCTCAGTAATTGTCCGTCTCATCTTTTGTCCTATGTTGAAGCATTCTCTGAATACAAGCGAGGGCATCATTGTTTCTCAATTATCAAGCTTCAAAGAGCAACAGCTCCTCATTTTAAACAACAAAATTGGTTGAGCATGAAAGTAGTAAATCAATCTAGAGTATTTGTGAACAACAAAATGATCAGCTTTTCAGTGTATTCCCAGATGACCAATGAGTATGTTGGTGATTTGGTGCCCAAGATTTGTACATTATCACATTATACATGAATTTCCCCTTGGGGATAAATAAAGTATCTATCTATCTATCTATCTATCTATCTATCTATCTATCTATCTATCTATCTATCTATCTATCTATCTTATACAGTTTTCAACCGTTTCATTTTCACAGTATTGACTCTCCTTTTAGATCTGTTTCAGTCTCCAGAAACCAAACACATGAAATCTTTTACTACAAATTGCAACATGTTCCTCCAACTTAAACGACCAGAGGAAGAACATACCAGTGGCAGGCATACTGGACCTCTGTCATCATGTTAATGATAAACACATGGTTAAGGTTGTGGCACTGTCACGTTCATGGAACACGAAGTTTCATCAAGGCGTCGCTGAGATTTCGTGTCCACTAGAATGGGACAGACGGACGTCTGTACAACCCGTGAACAATATGCCTCCGGCTCTGGAGGCATAGAAATTAGTTTTTCCGACTGGGACTATTCTGTGCTACGGTGCAGGACTCTACATTTTAATTTTGGAAAAGAGAAACCAATCTACAGCATCTCATGTAGGGCTTTTGTTATACAACACTTGTTGTTTGTGAACTTTTCTTTACCTGCAGCAGTAACACCAGCTGGAGTCTGTTCAGGCTCAGACTCTCAGGCCTGAGCGGAGCTTCATTCAGCGCTAACCTGCTTATCGCTGGATGTCCTCTCCTGCTTTCCCAACGCCAAGCAGCAGCAGCAGCAGCAGCAGCAGCCGCCCGCTAATTAAAACCTGACAGGAGGATCTGGTGCCCTAATGTGATCACGCATGCGAGGAAGCACGTACACACTGACACATGCGCACGCAATGCCACTTATCTGTACCAGACAAAACACGTGCATATGCTCAGTACATACACAACATACATGCACCCCTGGATCTCTGGTTTATTGTCTAGAGAGGTTTGGATAATAAACACTGCAGGGCCGAGATTCATGTCACTGCGGCGTCTGTTTTTTGTTACTGTTCATACTGGTGCTAACCTCTGTGCAAGGTTTGAAGAGCAGGTTTGAGGCAACCTCGAGGCATGTTTTGACACCTGTGAGTAAGCTCTCCATTAAGAATTTATTTCCCTTTAATATACAACTATATTGGTTTCAGAATAAAAGTCTGTACCTGTAGTTGAAATCTACTTTTTTACCATCCGCTCTGACTTTGTTTAAAGGAGTTCTTGGGGCTTCAATCCAGAAGCATTACACACAAATACTCTACTGCAAAAATTGGATGCATGATTTAAAAAAAATGCTAAATACCTACTTCCCTTTCCTCCTCCTCCTCCTCCTCCTCCTCCTCCTCATCAAATCTGCCAGTGAAGATGAAGAATGAATGAAACAATGGAAGCTGAAACACTGCCTAAAGAAATCTGCACTTCAGGGCAACACAAACAATATACTTTTAATTATATACCAAGGCAAATCGTATACCATTGTTCAGGGCACTGTGCATGTATACTTTACATGCACAATGATAACATATACTAATGTTGTTTTACTATTTCTTGTAAGTATCAATATACCATGACACGGATACTGACTCTGAGTATTGTATTAATTATTGTTAATTAATCATGATAACAGTCATACTGTAGGTGCCAATTACATAGGTGTTCAAAAGTGTAGGAAGCCACAGGCAACTGTGAGCATTCACATGTTATGTTAGTGACCATATGAAGAAAATATGAATGTCTGATGAATGTGAGGGTAAATGCTGATTAGAGGATCGGACCATTAACCTGTGTCCACTCCTACATCTGAACGTCCTCCTAGGATTTCACTACCAACGCCATGAACCTGTGAATTACATCACATCTATCATCTACCAGACCTTTTGAAAAATGCACTTTATAGTGAATTGCGTTACTTGATTGCTTGATAGAATAGGTTAAAATTGAATTTGAGGGAGCATAAGCGTGTGCTTATGTATCTGTGGCTGCAATATGTCAGTCAATCCTGATTTATTTGAGCTATTAGTATTGATTTGTTTTGGATCAGTTGAATTGTTATGTACCAAAATACATGCAACAAGCTGGTCAAAATAACAAATTGATTAAAAAAAAAAAGTATCTTAAATGATCAATAGAATGCAACTAATACGATGTTTGACACTTTAAAAAGAGGTTTCTTCATTTGTGTAATGGTTGTAGAAATATGCATCATTTACAGGCAACGTCAGCTCAACACTGCAACATGTATCATGGTTTGGGATCAGAGATTCTTTTTTCAGCATCTTTAATCGGCATAAACATGAATATATTCAAGCTCAGAGGTGATTTATGCGTACTTATGTGACAACTTTATGACCACAGGAAAGATAAATAAGTTATATTAGATTTCAAGTGCAACTTGTGGCTTAGCCAGGCCATATCTTTTCCCTTTGGCCCTTTTTTCTTTTTTATTACAGCCACATCACTTTGGAAATCACATTATCCAACATATTGTGTAGCGACAGGGACAAAGTGTAGAGTACTTCCATCTCATACAACCTGCACTAGTGAGGTCAAACAGAAATATGCCACAAAAATATAAATCTAATGAAAAACTGACATTTCCCTCCAATTATGCTGCCATTCCCCATGTAACCTACAGCCTCAGACTCATTTGTCATTCTGTTATGTAACCTCATTACGCCACTGGATCCACTCCTCCCCTCTCTTTAATTAATTTGCTGCTTTAGTCATACATTAACTTTGCAAGCAGCTTTTTAATTGCAGCAAAGGGCAAAGGGGCTGAGACAATTCAGGAAAATGAAATGACATAATCTGTGCTACCTCTGCGAGCGCCATTTGTTCAATGGCAGGTTTAATGTGGAGGAAACGGCGAGCAGCACTTTCTCCACGAAGACAGACTATTTCCAAGGGAGTGTTGGATACTCACAATGTTGTGAGTATCCAAGATAAGCCTGCTGAGTGAGTGTTATGCATGCATGATTAGAAGACGAGGTGCAGCTGGGCGAGCAGGCTCCAGATCAGCAGACGATGAGCTGATAAGGAAAAGGTGTGAAGGCCATTGAGACAAACTGAGGGCGGCTTGCGGGACATTAAGAGATGACTGGGTCCGGAAAATAAAAGACCTTCTCTGTCCCCTCCAGTGTCTCTCAACGCTAAATCAGAACTGCAGCTGCGAGGTGAACGCCACATTACTGCTGCATTCAGGCGCTCCTCAGGTGGTCCCATTTCCTGGGTTGGGAAGTCGTTCTTCAGATTTCTGTGTGTTCATGTGCTTTTAAGTCAAAATGTGGAAATAACATCGACGCTACTAGGAAGATTTGCTGTATTTAAGTGCTCAAGGCATTAAAACAACACATATTACAAATTAAATGCTAGCAGAAATATTGATGTCCAATAATTGAAATCAAAAGATTCTCACCATCAACCAAATATTAACTTTTTTCTGCAATGTTTCTACGCATATGACGTCACAGCTCAGCAAGTGTGTGCCAAAACTTTTGTTGTTCCAACTTTAGGCAGTGTAAATGTTAACTAAATTTTCCCAGTTTGAAACTTATTTTTACACCTCAGCGCTGGTGACACTCAAGTGAGCTGAAGGCATATTATTTTTGGGTTGCACGTCCGTCCGTCCCATTCTCATGGACAAGATATCTCAGTAACGCCTTGATGGAACTTCTTCAAATTTGGCACAAACATACACAAGGACTCAAAGACGAAATGATTAGACTTTGGTGGTCAAAAGGTCAGAGGGTCAAGGTAATGGTGACCTCACAAAACATGGTTTTGGCCCTGTGAATGCAATATCTCCGTAACGCCTTGAGGAGTTTCTTTGAATTTGGCACAAATGTCCACTGGGACTGAAGGACGAACTGATTAGATTTTGCTGGTCAAAGGTCAAGCACTTTTTAGCCATAACTCAAGACTTCACACAGCAATTATGACAAAATTTCACAGGAATGGTTAATATTTTACATATGATTCTGGATAAACTGTATAATCATTCCAATTGTTTGGGCTCCACCTGAATTCACAGTAAATCAGAACTGCAGCTGTGAGGTGCAGTCCATATTAAAGGGTAAGGTGGGAATACAAAGATACGCAGGAATTATCCATCACCTTGGATGCTTGATGTTTTATTGTTATTTCCTAGTAAATTGCACAGAAACAAAAATAAATAAAAGAAAGAATGTGCTATAAAATAGATGTACACATGTTTTTATGCTCAAAAGATATTTGTGATATATTTATACTGAGATATACTTCATTTTCAAGCGGGACTGTGTCCTCCTAGCAGTACTTATTTAGATTTTGTTATGTAGGTCAACACCACTTCCCCTCCTCACCATCTGGTTTGGGTTAATATGAGGAGCCCTCTACATGACCACAGACTGATGACATCCTCACCCTGTGCAGCAGTTGAAGAGTCCATATGTCACATTAATGTCTAACACTACTATGAATGTACCATGAAAAACCCGCACAAAGACATACATCTCAGGGATTTATCTGTATATACAAGTACATACGTCTGATGACAGTCATGGCAGGCTTTGGCTTGAAGGTTGCTAAAAACATCTATAGTTGTTCTGTTTTTTTTGCTTGATAATCAGATGAAAAGTGATCACCAATATCTTCTTATCTACAGAACTGATTTCCTGATTACGTTTTGCATTTTAGTTTAAATAATTATTCACTTTAAATGCATCCTTTTGTATCTTCCCCATGTTTGCAGTATGAGCTTGTGCTGACAACTACTTTTTTTTGCAGGTTGAGGGACTAGAAGCACCAGAGATAAATTACATTACATCACTTGTGATGCAATATACAGTGACCTGACAATTGGGCTCACTGATATTATGTAAGACAGGAAATTATACCAAAAAAAACCCATTAATGACGGCCTATTTTTGTTTTATTACTTAATTGCGCACAAAGTGGCATATGGTGAGTGAAAGGAGCATTTGTGGATGCAGTCACATGTGCGGAGACCACGTTGTCCTCAGACTGGGGAGCTGTTAGAGTGCTGCTGCTCCACTGCATTCGTACACTGGATGTGTCTGTGCACAGCCGTTTCCCCTGAATAGACTCCCAGAGTTCATTGTGCTCGCAGCACTGACCCCCGCCGCTGTGCCTGGCTTGTCGTAGTACGTGTGTCCGCCTTCTCACCTGCTACTTTTGTGTACTCTCAAAATGAAAGGCACAGCTATATTTTGTTTTCATTTATATTATCAGTCTTAAAAGCCTAATAAAATCTTTATTAAATTTGCCTCTGTTTATACAGGATATGGGAGTTTTAAATCCCATCGATGACATTTTCTCGGTTTGCAAACATGGATGAAACTCACAACACATCCAGATGTGCCGCCAGATCCTCTGATGGGGTCAGAGACTTCCTGCTTATGGAACCACCCCCCCCCCCAAGCCTGACATCAAAGAACAGATTTTTGCTAGTCCACTGGTTCTCAGAGGACCAGTGAAACCCATGCTCACAACAACAACAGCAAAGAAAGAGCATATGACCCAGAGTTCCACTCTGTTGCTAGGCGACCTCTAGCTGCCTTAGTAATTGTGACGAGAAGAAAGGAGTCAAAGTCAGGTGACACAGGATGACAGCTGTTCATTTAGTGTGAGAAACATATAATCAATATTGTTGTTTTCTTTTCTTGATCCATTACTGCTCCCTAACATTAACTGTGTGTTTATTATTGTAACCATGGCAACTGTGATCCTTTAACCCTCAGGGAGTACTTATTCTAACCTAAACCATGATTTAACCAAGTTGTTTTTGTGCCGGGAAATAACCAAACCGTGACTGCTCCATAAGCTTAACTGTGTAGTAACTATGTAGTAACTATGACGACGAAGGTCCAGCATGCCTGATGCTGTATTTCAGGAGATGCTCCTCTGGGTTGTGAGGGAGGGTGTGGTCCTTCAGGTACATCAGACTAAATTTCAGCTCCTGCCTAGATGTCATGGGACTGGCAGTGTCTGATATTTTTCAAAAATTGTCAGTGAAGCAAGCATAGCAAGTTTGTTTTTATATTTGAACTATAATTAGATATTAGGCTGTTTACATAATTCTTGCTTAAAGCTGGACACCATGCACTTGCACGCCCTGTGATTTTGTTATTCAGTGTGATTCAAAGCACTGATGTTACCTTTTTAATATACCTCAGCTTTACTCTTTTGCAAGCAGTGTGTGTTGTGAATTTTGCTCAAATTGCTAAGACCTTAACCAACCTTGGGGGCGGACTGTGGACAGAAACCCTGTGGGTGTAGCTTTGTCAGCGGTGGATGTTGCTGCCAGCCGCAGATATCGCTGGGGAAATGTTAGAATATTATTTTCTCACAAATGAAGACAGATTGTGTGTGTTTTTTTTTCGTGTATAAAAAGCCCTGAAGCGATGAGAACCCTTGTGTAACGGCTGAACACAGAGAGTGGACTCAAAAGCAGAACTCGACACTCAGCAGGTAAAGAAACAGTCTTTACTTAGAAATATATTCGCAAACAAACACGTAGAGGAAATGCTGGAACTCAACTCAAATGGACAAGACGAACTGGCACAAAGTGAAGGGAACACTGAAACTAAATACACTGGGGCAAGGGAGACAATGACACACAGGTGCAAAACATTAGGGCGGGGTCAAGTAATCACACATGAGGGCAGGAAGTGCCTGAACTGAGAAGAGGTGAATATGAAAATAAAACAGGAAACACGAGACATGAGGGAAGAAGACAAGGGGGACTTGACTGACAGGTGTGACATCTTGTTGTCAGTGACTTGTTGAGCCGTGCTGTTTTTAATGAGGAACTAAGTGGGCAATCAGCTTCCTGTATGTTCACCTACACCCTCCGCCTTTAATGACATTCGAGTCAACAAACAGCGCTGTATAGTTTTATGATTTTAATCCATCAGGACAGACTCTTTTGGACTCTGAGGAGAACAAATCTGCTTTTTCTCAAGCTTCGGAGGAGCGTGTCTGTGAAATCTACCTAGATGTCTCCCTTGTAGGCTGAAGATCCCAAAAAGACATGACCACGTTAAACTTACATTCAGATATAATGTATGGTTTCCTGTCATAAGTCTGATTACTGCTTTTGCTCTGAGAGAACGCTCTGAAAATGTCGGTCTGTTTGTGCGTAGAGTACATTTTTTCTCCATTTTCTGGCACATTTGGAGTAAAATCAGTTCATGTATCAGGTGAAATAAGAAAAAAAAGCTAACTGTAAGGTTGTTATCAGAGTCCAAAACTCTTAATAAATGTATTTATTAGGGTTTTTAGCTCCTGTAATCTCTTTTGTTATTTTACCACATGGTTTCAAGTTGCTTGTTAGCATGAAAAATGACTACCTGTTCTGAGGAACATCTAAAGTATTGTCAGTAAAAGTGCTTTTACGTGTACAGTACACTGTCACTGTCATGCTCAGAGTTAAACTCAAGAAAATGTTTGTCAGAAATGTCACTAACCTCCTTTGGGGACCAAAAGCATCTGACCTTTACATCTATTTCTAGGAACTGCGCTAGTAATGGATGCATCCATGCGAGCCTCTGACAGTGTTTGTGTTGGCAGCCACTTCCTCAGCCGAATCTGTTTCCACTCTGTTTTTCACTCAACACTGACGTTTTTCCTTTCTTTCACATGCACCTTTCGTTCTTTAAAACAATTAATTTACTCTGAGGTGGAAGCGAAAGAGGGAATAGATTTATACACTAATCTGGTCTCATAGGGATTTTCTTTGAGAGTCTGAGGCGTATTTCCTATTGACTGTCCCAGTCTGTAAGTTGCAAACAACAGGTATTTTTCATTCAAATGTTGGGAAAGGTTGAGCCTTGAGCCTTCAACATATTTGGATGAGCGCCCAACAATTTCTAGTAAGTCAGTTAAGGATCCTGTTCTTCTGAATCCACCAGCAACTTGTTTGTTGGGCTGCCTCCATGGATCCTTGGGGTCATACCATTCATGCTATCACATGGAGACAACATGTGTCCAGGAGGATGTTTAGTTCATAATGTCAAAGACGGGAAACAATTGAGAAAAGAAACTGGGGTGTTGTAGCAAGGTGTTAGCTCAGGTCATATTAAATTTGGCAAGTATGGCTAGCTACTAGCTTTTGGGCTGTGCTTGTATTGGCTAGGTGTTTTGCTTTAGGTGTTATTAACAGCTAGTTAATAATAACTAATGATTAAAATATATTTTTATATTTGTATGTGTTGTTCCTGTTCTTCTATTGCAGCCTCCAAACTGAGTCAGCCCAGTGATGCTGATGAGACAGGGCTAGAAGGAGGTAGCAGGGAAAACACAGCTACAGGTGTGAACACTGACACTGCATAATGTTATGCTTGCAAAGGGTAAGATGAAGTTTCTAGAGGCAAGTTGGAATATTGCAGAATTATATTGCAGAAAATGAATTACAGGACAAATGTCATGAATGCAACATATAGAAATCTGGGACAAGATAAGTTGTAATATGTGTAGGCTTTCTTCTTATTATTGTCATCCTTTTCTTATTTATATCAATCAACTGCATAAAGCAGTATAATAATTTCCCGGTAAAATAAGTGTCTCACCCTGCCCCTGTCGGAGTATATTCTAGTTTTAAAGAATCATAAAGAATCAATTATTCTGTACACACACACAATGTAAAGATGTATCTAATGAAGAAAAACAAAGTGACAATTGAAAGTCAGATGTTTCCTCTTTTATAACAGAGAAAAGACTCTGGGCAGAGTCTTTTACCAGCTCTCCATTCAAAGAATCATGGATTCCATTGCTGTATTTAAGAATAACTTAGCAACAGTTGCTTGTAAATAGTTGATATTTACACGTAAAAATAAATACATCTTCAGGAATTGTATGCATATATATATTTTTATGAGGTTAACTCCAAAACATACATGCAAGGCTACATGGAATAATGCATACTCAGCAGTGTTAAAGCCCTTATTGATTTGTCTGTGATTTTTGTTGCGTAGGTTCAGACACCAGACTGGCCAATCTGTGTCAGAGCAAACCCTTGTCAATGTTGTTAAAATTGAATGGGAAACTTTCAGTCAGATTTTTGAGATTTGTTGTTCATTCCAATGACAGATTTTCTGAGTAATCAATAAAAAAAAAAAAAAAACATCAATTGATAAGTTGAGAAATATGTCACTCCTGACCTCCTAACCTGTCATATTTCCAGTGGTTTGATTATTTGTAATCATGGGAACAATAAGGACTTATGAAATGCTGAATATCTAATTCATATTTTTGTTTGGGTTAAGACACATATGCTTTTGTCTAATGTAAAAAGACATTAAAGAGTAAATATAATGACTTTATGGTTGCTACATCAAACTAAATGTATATATTTAGAACACTTTAACATTGCACACCAACACCAACTCCACCGTCACCGTCAGTCTGTGTCTCGTCTTAGTGTAAGTTAGGTGAATACCAGTGTTTGGATACAGTATGTAGTAGTGGATAATAACTTGTGGCTAAAAGTGGAAAGTGCTAATCTGGAAAATAACATGAAAAGTACATAAAGCATTGGATTTATCAAGTGTGACTATTATCGCAGTGCCACTATTCCCTTAATGACTCTAAACTTTGATTTTAAACTTTAAATATGATGAGTATGGTCAATATCTAGTGCTCAAAACCAACCTGCAAGTTCAGTTTCCCATGTTTTGTTTTGATTTTTTTTTTGTTTTTACCAGTAAATTACCACTTATTTATTAATAACTTTTTTTTTTAGCATGCATACATATACGGTAACTTTGGTATTATCACATGGGAAAAAGACCTCATTATATAAAACTACTGCTCTGTTCACTTCTTTTTCTGAGATTCCCTCCTACTTGATTTTCCCATCTTAGCAACTTGCAGTTAAGTGGTAGCCAAGGAGCTCGACCACTGAGCCAACTAGTCAGCACTGTTCTCAAGGATGGCTCTCACAGGATGCCTCACAACCAAGGGGGTTTTGTTGGTGAAAATCCAAACTTGCTGCCTATGTGAGTGTGAGAGAGAAGAGGCAAAAGGGAGAGTTATGCGATCATCATTATTCATGCATTGATACTGGAAGGGGGGTCCGCTATGTAACGGGTTAGGGTTCTTTTTTTAAAATGACAAAATATTTGGTCCTTGCTGGAAATGATTAAAGGGATCTATTAATTTAAGAATAACCAACTGTGTTTCCTATTGGTTTTCTCCTGTAGTCCTTTCCAAGCTCTCAGTATTCTACATCTTTTGAGTCTTCCTAAGAAAACCACAAAGCACTTAATAGGTCACTCTGACATCTCTCTGAGTAAGATGTGTATATCTACAGCAAGAGAAGGAGGGTCACAACTGTTTTAAAATGATTGAACATTTCTGCGATTTTTTTTTTTGGGTTCAGCCTATTCATTTGTCAAAACCTGCAAATTGTTTTTAGTCAGATTTTAATTTGATTAATTTTGATTGACCCCTGGTAACAGTTTACTGTCTTTTTAAAAACAATCCACCATCTGCATCAGTTTTACATTAAGGCACGGTTGTTTTTAGGTCTAAGTGAGCTAGGTGGTTGCCTCATCTGGCCAGGAAACAGCTAATTTATACAAATGTGTCAAAGTGTTGTGCTGCATGAGACCGTCTTTGTGTAAAATGCCCAGCTGTAACTGTGATGCTGCTTTTTCTTGGTCTATTTTGGATGCTTTGAATTTTCCAGACTGGTTAGTGTTTGTTGACAGTGAAGACAACATGGAGGTCAAAAGGTAAGACCAGTAATCTTCCTTCCTTTTCACCTGTAGTGAAACCAATGCCAGGTCAGGCCTCCTTTTTTTTGTTAACATTGTTACTGCTCTTTGACAGAAGTTCATCCTTGGCAGCCAGTGGGGTCAAACTTACACATAACTAGAAATCTGTGTAAGCATGTGTGTCAAAGCCACAACACCTTGACACACAAGTCGAGTCAGGTACTGTCTTCTAGGGGTAATATCACGACAATACTTTGCCTATGCTTTTAAAATTAAAGAACTGACTTTGTGGCCTAATTGATAAGATTGAGTTGTATGTTCTTTATAGACACACGGTTTGATGTGGATCTTGATGACCTGTATTTCAACCTTTTTGTGAGGTTTCAGGTTGTTGATTGATGTTAACTGCAGGTCGTCACGTAGATATAAGTTCAAGAATGTGTGTGTTTGTGTGTGTTCGGGGGGGAGGTGGGGCTGTTTCAAAAGGCAGTCCTTCCCTTTTAGCTAAATTTTGAAACATGATTTTCAAGTAATTTTTTCACACTTGATCTATTTGAATGCTTTGTAAAATAAAAGTTCTTCGGTTCTCAAGCTCCCATACACAGTGGTAGTTTATTAGAAATATTTAATTTTTAAAAAATTAGAAGTTGTGTCCTAATATATAAGTAACTGCTGTTT
>NW_019525437.1:5389077-5405904 GCF_002814215.2 Seriola lalandi dorsalis
CCCCCCCCCCTCGACTCCTCAGCTTTCCTGCTCTGGCTTAGTTGACCAGGAGCTCCTGGTACTGCTCGGACCGGAGGAAACGGCCAAAGGAGTCCTTTTCCATCAGGGCGTAGATCCTCTTCTGGGCCAGGTCAAAGGTCACAGGGGAGAGGTCCACCAGGTTTCTCAGGGTCACATCCTTGGTGGAGTGATCAATGTTCACCTGTGGTGGAAGGAAGACAAGACTTGCTGTTACAGTACATACAATTAAGAGGCAAGAGATTGAAGATGAGGATGATGATTCATCATCCTTATAATCCCATAATATTTTATATTACTATTTAATGATTCAGCCCATTGTTTGTATTTCATTTAGAATAATCATAACAAACTACATCACATCCTGTATGCAAGAGGACTGTTCCAAGAAAAAGACGTACCAGAGCCCAAATGTCTACTCACTCAGCAATTAAATGTAAATTCTGAGCTACAATAAATTTAAGTTTTTGCGAAGGGGGAAAAACACTCAAATTGTTTGCTTAAGTAATAGTAAATGGAAAAATAATGAAAGAAAACAAATATTAGCAGTAAAATGTGCACTGTTTGCCATAAATGAAACCACAACTGACTAATGTACTGGCACTTTTGGTTCTTGAGAGATGACAGAAATGAGGGGAGAATAACATGAACACAAGGTTTCCAGCCAGACTTGAACACTGCTGTCCCTGATCAGTGCCTTAAAGGAGCTGTTTGTAAGTTTGGCTATTGCTACATAGCCAACGTTAGCATTAGCATGAGTTCAGCATCAAACTTCAATCCTTTACTCGCCAAGATCTATCTCCAGCTGTGGAATGCAAGGCTCTTGTTTTACTTTTATCACTTCTTTTGTTCTTCTGAAGTTAGCATGCTAACAAACTAGCCTGGTAGGCCTGTTCTCACGTTCTGATAACGAGTCACTGTAGCATCCAATCTGTCCTGAGGAGGCAGTGTTTCTTAATCTCTTGTCTTGTCAACGCAATGATGGCTGAAGCTCTCAGCAAGACTGGTAAGTGAACAACTGTTAATGCTTATATTGATAGTGCCTTTAATCCCTAGGCTACCAGGTCATCCAAATCCAAATGGTCCTTTATGAGTGTTTGTACTTATTCATGCATAAATCTATAATATCAAGCTGTATTTTATTGCCGTAGCCGTAACATAACTGGTTGCAGGTGGTAGCTTCATAATTACCGTACAAACATGAGAGTGGTATCAATCTTCTCATCTAACTCTTGGGAAGAAAACAAATGACTGTTTCCTGCAAATGTCGAACCATTCCTTTAAATTTGCAAAACTATAATAACTGAAGCCATCAGATAACTGTGATTCAGTGACAGGAACCCTTTAGAAGTCAACTCCTGAACCCAAGATGGTATTACTTCAGTAAATGCTTTAAGCATGTGTGTGTCTGTGTGTAGGTTACCGGTGCATGTTCACTGGCGTGCAGAGTCTTAGTACATTCTCTGTGAGTAACCTCATCTGTTTACACTCAAGCACGTCTGTATTTCACTGAGGAGATAAAGACTCTTTAACAGTTTCCACCAAGCTTGTCTCCAATGACTTGTTTTTTTTATTTTGAATACACGTTGAAATGTGAAATGGGTTAAAATTCAGACTATGTTACTCTTCGTACCTTGTTGACGAAATCCCTGCTTTCATGCATTGCCAACATACTGAGGGCAATGGGCATTGTTCAATTAATATGGATTCAGCATGCAGAAGTCTACAATTTAGAAACAGATTTGACCTTAACTGATCAAAATATATTGAAAATGTATGCATCTGCATACATTGAATTGTTTTGTATCTGTGGTTAGTTGCAGCAGTTGCAGTTGCAGAATTTAGGTCATCTCTCCTTGTACTGGTCTTTAAAGTGTGAGATTGCAGCCAATTGATGGGTGAACCAGTTTCAGTGACTGTATATTAACTGAACTGAAACATTGGTATGCATCATGTAAAGCACACTACATGTGACTGACTTGGTGAACTACTGCATTCTTTGTGGATCTCAAATAATTAAAGAAAGGGGGGAAGCCAGAGGAGTCCCTGACCTCTCTGGGTCCCTCAGACTGGATGAAGTCTTCATAGATCTTCTTGGCCTTGGCGGCCATCTTCACAGGGTTCTTGGTCTTCTTGAAGTCCTCGCAGGCCATCCAGAACTCGATGTTCTCATCGCTGAACTCGGACTGCAGGAAGCTGCGGAAGGCAGACAGACCATCTGACGGAGACAGGAGGGAGGATGTCAGATAAAGAGATGAACAGATATAGAGATGAATAGATAATAGAACATAGAGGCTTATTCAGGATCATTAAAACACATGCATGAAAAGTTCTGAGTCACCTCTCCATTAAAGTCACAATGACATTTTTCATTCAACTTCAAATCTGGATAATGAGAAAACCACAATTACCGTCAGACCATCTGTCTCCCTCTCTAAATAATTGCTTTCATCCACGCCAACTGCTATGACTATTTAGCAAAACTCTTTTTATACAGCACACGAGCAAAAAGGAATTCAATGTGAGTCACAACCCATGGTGTTTTTCATTTATACTCTCTGTAATAAAAGATGAAAGTGGTAAGAAACTTCCACCATTCAGAAGATGATGTGATCCTCAAGAAAGATTTCAGTGGCAAAATATGTTTTAGAATCCATCCCTTTGTGAGAAACCTGACAGCTGCCTCTTGCAAACTTAAATGTCAAACATCACGTGAGTATTGTAGCTCTTTTCATAAGAGCCCTGTCATGTTTGAACAAAGCCATTACGGAACATTTATAACTCACACCAAACACCAAGAAGACGTTATTTCAAACACATCCATGTTTAAAAGCTTTTATTACCTGGTTCACAGAAGTGAATCGGCGGGAAAAGCATAATTAACATTATCACATGGTGACTACACCACACAGGTTTCATGTTTTTATTGCAGAGAGTGCAATGAGATAGAGGAATATGTATGCACAACATAAAGGGAATGAAAATGTCTAGAGACATCTTTAAACGGTCCCTAGTGTTTGAAGGTAGATGTCCATATGTTTTTAGATTATAAAGCTGGTCTAGGTTCTATCAATGTGCTCAGCCTTTAGGACTTCCTGTAACCAGCCATGCTCCAAGCCTGGACCCACTATCCAGCCTCTTAGGATTTGGATTTTCTGAGTGTTTACCTGAAATCTGCGATATTTCAGTTTAATCACAGCCAATCAGAAGACAGCTCAGAGACTCTTCTAATTGGCTGACTGACCTGTTGTTGCTAGAGCTCCAGAGACAAACTACGGTACATTGAGATGGTTTTTGCTACTTAAAACCACAAGTATATCCTCTTACGGATATCAGAACTTCAATAAAACACAGGAAAAGTGTAAAATATGGGACCTTTTAAAACGTCTCAAAGGATTATAGAAATAAAAATACATTTATTCAAAATATTCAAACTAAATTTCAATGGACAAAAAAACAAAACAACAACAACCTTTTGGAAATGTCAAAAGTGTGACAAACAGTAACTAAAGTTTCATTTAAAAACATCCAAAATAAGCATCCAAAATTGAAGCTCGATGAAACACCCACTCATTGTAATTTAACACAATGCCAGTGAAAAGGTCCCATTGTCTGACTGAGCATGTGCTCCAGATGATAAGCGTTCTGCTATGGCCTCAGGCTTTTTTATCTGCAATCTAAATGGCTAGTTCGGTTCAGAATAGCACTGAGTCGCAATCAAACTGCTGCTCTCTTTCTTTTTTTTTTGAAAGACCTTCAGTACAAGGACACACAAAAAGGGAAGCACACACGCACAAGCACTAATGACAAGCTGTTTGTGTATCAAGGCTGCAGCAACCAACCTTTCGATGTCAGCAGGATTCAACTAGATGTTCATGTGAGTTTAAATTAGTTTTATTTAAGTTTTAATTAACTGCACTGCCTCTAACAGGTCAGACAGTTGGTGTAATCTTTCCAATGATGAAACACCGAAGCATTCTTGTAATTAAAAGCTGTACAGACATCAACTTGAAAATTAAATTAACGTAAATTTACAAGTACAGGCTTTATGTGTGAGCATAAGCATGCATTATGTGTTTCTTGTTGCATAATGTACATTGCATAATGTACATTGCATTATGCAACTTTACTTTAAAGTGGAGGATGAGTTGGGGGTGGGAGTGGTTCTACATCTGAGAGGTAATAACTCAGTGAGACTCCCATGGGAATTAACAAGGAAGAATAATGTTAATGTAAAGTCTCATGTAGATAAATAATCACGGCGCTGCAGTTTGCAGCAACCATGCAATAAATCAGCGTTGTTGGAATCATTTAGTCTTCTCTCTGGAGATGTTAACATAACACACATAACCTCTGTGGACCGATACATATGCATTCAGGCATGCAAACACAGGAGGAGCATACATCTCTCTGTCCTAGAATTGGCTGAAGGAGCCACTTAGAAAGGTCTTTTTGCCACCCACTGAGCTCTGCAGAGAACATGTCTCTCCGCTCACATGCATCAGCCGGTCAGTAACGTCTGTACTCGGGTGTTTTCATGCGCAGGGCCAACTTAAGTGACTTATTAGCAGGATAGTTTACACGTCACACTAAATACCATTAACCATTAGAGTTAATCATCAGTCTTGCTGGCTGTCAGGCTTTCTGTGCACTTTGTCAAGTAAACAGTGGAGCCAGTGGTTGGTGTCTGGTTTACACCATGTTAATGTAGTGTCACCTTATCTCCTAAAAAAATACATAACAAAACACCTCTTACTTCATGTTTCAGACTGAATGTTGGATATTGGATATTGATTGAAGAGAGCTGAAGTTTAGTTAAGCTGTGGAATAGAGCAGCTAAAGCCACTCTAGCAGACATATTTGTTTTTTTCCTTTTTCACCATCATTATCTTTATTACGTAATTAAACATTTTAGGCACATGTATATTTAAGATATTATATGTATATATAAATAAAAAAGAGCACACAAGCCACATTGTTGTCATGGAAACCGTACCCGCAGGTGTCCTGTACCTGTTTAAACAGTCTGCTGGACAGGCACCAGAGCTCAGGGAAGGCATGTTTTCTCCTCTGGTTAAACTCAGGCTGAAGTGCCAGCTGTTACATAATGGCCACGACCACGGCTTTGGAGAGTAGGAAATAATGATGCTCTTTATATTGTTTATTTTTTTTTGTGGAAAACAGCAAAGCAGGCAGAATGCGCACAATAGCCACTTTGCACAAAATGCAACACAAAGTAGTAGTCTATTGTTGGATTTTAACAAGGAGGTGTCTCATTTATGAGGAGGTAACTGACTCTGTCAGCTATTTTTAAAAAGCTGGTGAGTATAAATGGCATCGCTGTAGAAAAAGAAGAAGATATTCAACTAGTCTAACAAAATATTTTTTATGTGAGTTGGTTTATAAGGTTTTTAGAATAATGTGAAAATGTTTACTCAAGAATATATTAAGATTAAAACTTTTAAATTGTTAACGTGCTTTAATCATGCTATATAGAAAGGAGGTGTTTTCAGTCACATTACACAAAGGACAAAATACTTTCAATCTGAAGCTGTACCTCTCTTGAAAAGTGGCTGATTAAGTCTGTGAGATAATGAGATACAATTAAAATCCAGTTACTCTGAACTTTTATTAATCATACAGGGACTCTAGTTCCCTTTTTTTTTGGTTACAGTTAGGGTAAGAGTGAAGCCCAGACAGACAGGTTGTTGTTTAGGTTAGGGTAAGTCTCCAGGGAATTCATGTAAGTCAATGTAAACCCACAGTAAGTGAAATAAATAAGTGTGCGTTTTGTGTGTGCGGTTGTGTATGTGAGAGAGTAAGTACAAGAGAGAAAGGGTAAGGGAGGTAAACCTACAGCTGTTGTTCAGGACTCGGTCCAGACTCTCACGCCACTGAGCAGCCTCCTCGGGAGCAGGCCTGCACACAAAGTACCTCAGTTCAGCAAAACCGGTTCAAAGTATCATGACAGTTGACACGTCCAAGAAGAAACAGCAGAATCCAGGGCAACTGGACTCGGGTGGTAGATATTTGAAGTTTCACCGAAGAGGCTTCAAGAAGAGGTGAAACGTCTGCAAGTATCTACAACCCAAGTCCTGGATGGCAGTTTCAAACACAAGCTAACAAAAAAAAATGCAGAATTTTACTCCGCCTGTGGGGAAATATAAGGAGTTTAATCTGTGTTTATCCTCGGATGCTATATGAAACTTGCACTTTAAACTGCCAAAAGTTTGTAGTTTTATCAGTAAGCTGCTCATACAGAACATCAGACTCATCAGCACAATGTGACGACTGACTGGTGAAAATACTCTTAAGATTTAAAATGATTTTTTTGTGTGGAAAAAAATTAAACAGTAAGAAGCGTATGATAAACGTCTTTTATTTTATTATTCATCGACACATTCTCACCCAAAACGAAAACCAACTTTCTTTGATTTAGACCATAAACGAGTCTTTAATTATATAATCTATGACATTCTTTCATTATTACCAACCATTAAGTCGAGCCGACAGAGGATGTAAGTGATCCTCTACGTCACTGTTGCTGAAAAGCTTCAAACAACAAGTGATAAATATTCAAATACACTTTTGATTCACGACTCTAGTCTCACAAAGCCGGACTGCATCCTTTTGATATCAGTTTCTGGAAAACATCCACTGAGAATAGATTGCATCTGGGGCTGTATATGTGTCAGACCAGTTGTGGGAAGCTTTTCGACACTGGGACGAAACTCTGAATAATTTAAAAGGAGGGGTTGATAAGAAGAAAGTATAATTCTGAGCCTGAGCTGCAGATTTAGAAACATTCTCCGTTTTTTAAGTTTTTTTAAGTTTGAAAGGTAGAAGGAAAGACCAATGAGTGGTGCGTAAAGGAGATAGCTGTTATCTATCATCTATTGTGCAGCCTTTTTGAGGGAGGGTAAGGTAAGAGTATATTTTAGATGAGGGTATCCATCACATGTAATCGATTTCTCTGTCTTCTGTGGCAATTTCTAATAAAATCAACATGATGTTCGCGCTCAGGGCTCTGCCCATCAGTTATCTGGCTAACACTCAGGAAAAACATCCACCACCTCCACAGACAGACATCCAGAAACACTCACTTCTGCAGCTTCTCCGGCTTCTTCTCGGTCTTCTCCGGGTAGGGGATGATGAGGTCGATGGCATTTTCCGGCTTCTGCAGTAAAACTCCCAATTTCAGCTTGATCTCCTTGGCCCTGGATGACAGAAAGCAGAAGAGGGAGGAAAGGGCTTGTGTGACAAAGTCTGCTGCGATGATATTTACCCTCCTCTTTCCAACACAACCATATTTATACAAGACACTGAGGTTAAATTCATCAGCATTTCAGATGGCTGATGAATCTAATTTAGAACTTAATAAAGAGGCAGCAGAGGGAGAAAAAAAAACCATGAAACCAAAACAAAATGGAAATATTTTTTATGACATTATCCAGCTATATAGTTGCATCAGGTAACACTTGTTACACTCACTGTTTTGTGTTTGGATCAAGAACAAAATCAAATTTTTGAACCAATGGTGAAAGTATTTTATATATTGTTGTTGTGTTTGGACCAGAGTTACCTCAGTGTAACCAGATACCTCTCTGACCTCACCTCACTCAGGTTTAAGTGCATGAGCAAAACAAGCTTTTCTGATTCTCATGAGTATGAGCTCAAGCTATTGTAAAAATATAAAGCATAAAACATCCAAGTTAACATAAACATTGCTATAACACAGAGGGAATATTGCTGTCCAGGTCAAAAAGTTTGTTAAAAGGATTTCCACAAAACACACAACTCATTTTAAAAAGTAAAAAGTTCACAAAAATGACCTCCAAGTCTTTAGGTTCACCTGTGAATGACGGCAACATGGATTTACAATTTGTGTTTTTAAATCTTTTGATCTTAAGAGGTTTGAAATATATTCAAACTTCAACATCAGGGAGGAAGACATCATGAGGATGTGACAGGAAATGTAATGTGATGATGCAGGTCTCACCTTTCCAGGCAGGACTGGGGTAAAGCAGCTAATCCTTTACACATTTTCCAGCGCTCTCAGTTGCAGCTCTTCAGATAGAAATCAGTCTTCCTGTTAACACGCTGTGAGTTTCAGAGTTCCCCTTTTGCTTTCTGACTCTGGCTTTCAGCACATGGGGAGTTTTATAGAGACACCCTTTGGGCTCTGGGCCAACAGCTAAGCCAATCAGACTGGA
Source organism: Seriola lalandi dorsalis (assembly GCF_002814215.2). Lineage (NCBI taxonomy): Eukaryota > Metazoa > Chordata > Actinopteri > Carangiformes > Carangidae > Seriola > Seriola lalandi. The sequence continues at coordinate 5,397,309 of NW_019525437.1, forward strand.
ATGTGTACAGCACGGGCAGCTGAGGAGCCTGCGCTGAGGAAGGGCGGGTTTTCAGACGTGAGTGGCTGTTTGCTTTGAGGTTTCAATTAACTGGCAGAACAGGATGCAAACATGAGTCTTTACTCATTTCAGATCACATCACATCTTGTCAGTGTTCTGAATGCAAAGTTTTCCTTAAATTTTTCTTATCAATGCATTTCCATTCTATTTATTATTTAATTTCATAATTTTTATTATATAATAATCTATTCTTCTTTATATCCTTTTTCATGCATTTTACTACTTTCTGCTACAGTTATTTCCACAGCAGTAACACACTGTCAACACATGCTGCATCTACACAGACACACACAATAATCACACATCACTTTTGAATATCAAACTCTAGCTGGAGCAGAGATTGTTACTGTCCTTTTCACCAACTTTGAAATGTGGACTCTGCCTAAACGTTTGATATTTTTAAATGCAAACATCCAGTCATTTAACAAGTTGCGTTAAAATTAATTTAGCTTTTTATCATTTTTAGACACTAGTGTCGATACGATGCCTCAGTTTTGGTGCCAATACCAAAACAGAACTTTTTCTGGCTCTGAGAAATATAAACCTGATTTTCTGCAAATCAATTTCACAAAAGCATTTTAAGTGTTAACTGTTGTCTAAACATAAACAGCTGTTAAGCATCTGCTTAAAACGGGAACTCTCTTATCAAAGTCACAAATTTTCAAATCTGACCAGATTTTTGATCCCTGCTTTCAGTATTTGACAGTTTTTCATATTCAGCGATTGGTTTCCATCTTTCTATCAAAAACGTATTGAGGTTCAATACTTTGTTCGCTATCCCATCGTGCCACATAAAGTTTGTGACAGCTTCTTCGTGATCAAATTATGTCAGTGCTGAGTGTTGATCAGAGAAGTGACACAAACAGCTGTTTCTGGTTTCTAGACTGTGTTTTACTCATCTTGTACTTTTCATTAATAAAATATGGATAATCTAGAATATGCTCTTTCACATATTCATACATCCGCTCTCACACCGATACCACACAAGGTGCAGTTCAAAGAGTCTGACATGAGGACAGGAGATGCTGTGGATTTCGGAGTGGAGGCAAAATTCAGGCTTAAATCAGGTTTAATCCACACAGTGTCTGCTAATCATCACATGCTCTGAATTCAACCCCTTCAATCTGACATTGTACCAAAGAGATTTTGTGTTGGTTAACAACATCCTGCTACATCCACCTTCAAGAGAACACAGTCAATATTCGAACCACTGAAGGCTGCTTGAGGAAAACATAAACAGAGGTTGTTGTGAGCATTTTGAACATCACTGCTGTTGTTGTTCTGCAGAGGGCAGTTTCTCTTGTATCATGGGCGTTGGAAGTTGTTAAGATGAACACTCATACAAATCATCTGAATAAGCTTTTAAATTTTCAATTTACCGTGTCCAACATTTCAGTTATCTGGTTTGACACTTTCAAGGAGAAAAACACATTTTATGTTTTGACCTCTGCTTTTACCTCTGCTTTCTTTCAGACCAACATCTCTAAATCTTTTAAATCCAGGAGAGTTTTCATCATTTTTTATTGTATGTTTGGGTGAACTGGATGAATGCAGTCTGACATGCACTCTTTATTGGTGTCAAACAAATCCATCCTGTCTAGAAAGTGTCTTTTCAGGGAGACAGTTCTTATTATGAAGCTTTATACTGAGTGAACTATCCAAAGTCCTATGAATCACATTCTGATGATGACAAAAACAAACATATCCGTTCAAGTCAAACTTTCCATTGAGAAAGTTGGTTTAATATAGTGTTAGTACTAATAGTTTTTCCAATGCTGTCTTTCAATACAGAAAATATTTTTTCATGAAATGTTTTATTCATTCAATATTTCAAGGCCTTAACCACAGTAAAACTCAACCTCCACACACACACACACACACACACACACACACACACACACACACACGTGTATTTAATTCAGACAGAAATTCATAGAATCACGTTGTTTTCATTCATTCAATCCAGTCGTACAGGAAGGAGAATCATGGTGTGGTAGATCTGCCGTTTACAATCTTTCTGAGGTGTTAGAAAGAAATCGTCAGGAAGACAAGGAGAGTTTTTCTTTTTTCGTTTTGTTATTCTGGGCTGGATGCTTTCTCGTTAATTTATTATTAGATTAGATTATCTTCACAGCTCAGTTTGCCAGCTCTCTTTGAAACATGGACTCATTTACAATATGAGTTATACGGAATTTCATCATCCAAAAACTTTATTTTAATTTGGTGACGGGCTAAGATTTACTAATGCCAAAGCACATGGGATTAATGTTATGTTGACTCATGATGTGTGATAGTTAATCAAGCTAAACAAGCAAACCAGAGTGCAGTTATTACTTTTCATTAGGATTGCTAAGTTTTTTTCATGTTCAGCCCATTGCTTGGCAGTGTAACACTGGCTGGGCGACGATCATTATACAACCATAGTCATAACAAAGATAAAAGCGAGAAATAGCAATTTCCTCCCAGTTGCTATGGCGATCAAAAATCTAATCTGTAGCAGAAAGCGGTTCTGATGTATCTAATTTTAAAATCTGTGGGGTTTGGTATGAGAAAGAAATTGAGTCAGCTCTATCAGGCTGATTGAATCTTTTGTATATGGATTCCAAAGAGCAGAATTTAATACTTTCTGGAGGGAGGAGCCACTGATGTGGCAGTTCACTGTGTGACAGTGGGATGGTTATTAGGCTGCAGGTTTGTAATCCTACCAAAGTGCCATTGAGCAAAGGGAACTGAGTACATATGCACTGACTTGCTTCAGGGAGGAAAAGGAAAGCTCAAAGTTACCGGGATCAAGACTTTATATTTCATATGATGCTCTCAACGTCTTGACGTTGAATGTGATTGTCTGTTTGTTTAAAAGGCCACATAAACTCAAGATAGCAAAATATACAAATTATACAAAACGTATGTATATCACATTTCCTAAAAACAATGACCTGTTACTGAGCTGATGTAGCTCTACCAAAACTGGTTGAGCTACATCAGATTCTGTTGCCCTGTGTGTGAGAGCTGCTGTAGCTGAACATGATCTTATGGCCCAGCTGGTTAAAAAGCAGGTTTTGTAATAGAGAAATTCTAGGTTTAAATTTCACAGTCTTAATTTATCACTGAAAATAACATTTCTAGATTTGACTCAGGTTTTATGTTCGCAGTAATGCAGTTCATATTTAACAAATGACATAAGACCAAATAAGCTCTAGTTTTATAGATAAAAGATCCACCAATGTAACGATGTAGTGATGTACGAGACGGAAATGATAAACAGCGAAATGCATAATATTTATTTTGAAGTACCATAACTTCATGATATTATCACTGATAAACATTGTGTGTAGTTTTACTAAGATAACATGTATTTGTTTTTTGTATTTGTTGTACATTTACATGTAAATATAAATATAGTATAATTACTTTATTATACATTGAGTGCTTTTTTGATATCTAACACCACCAAGAACAAATAAAAAACATAATTTCAACATATTTAAGTAAACTTATACAATACCAGGTACAACTTAGGTGGTTTCAATTCAACACAGTATTACTATATCAGTTTATAATACATGATACATGAGCAACTTGACATTTAAAGTAAACAGAATCTGCCAGTGATGAACCCCATGAGACGGATAGTCAGACCTATGAGCCAGAGCATCCCTGGAAAATTTCTGATTTCGCACGGATTGACACTACTAATAAATAAATAAATAAATACATACACTGCCCCAGTTCCACAGAACATTCAGGATACTGAAGAGGGATATGTGAGCTGCTCAAACAAGCCTGAGGCACACGTAGCTATTAAATGGCAGAGTTTGTTGGTACAGTAATGTATTCAGAAAATACAGTTTTCAGTAGTATGTTATTAACACATTGTTGCAGCCAGACAATAGAGCCCTGCCTGTTACATAAGTGCAGCACTTATTAAAAATGACTGAACTATCAGGCCATCTTGTATCAGTGTTTTTATTCCAGGGCCAATAACAAAGCCTGGTAGAGAGCTGTTTGCTTACATTTTTTTCCTTTTTTTAACCATAGTCCTTGAAAACATAACAACAAATCCTGCAGCTATGTTCTCCATAAACACTGAGAGGTGAACTAAGGAAGAAAATTAACTACTGGAATAAAAATTTCTATGGTACTTCTGACTACGTGCTGAGTTCACAAGCTTGTACTCAAGTGCAGTCTTGTGAGTCTTGAATTATGAAAGTGAACTGGATGATCTGAAAGAGTCTCTTTTACCTCACAACTTTCATCATACTTTAGCGACCGCAAATAAAACTGTTTTTCTCAGCATCTCTGAACATAGCTTTGTAGATTTGGAGCCAGCAGCGGGGTCCAGAGTTAAACGAGCTTGCACTACGTGGTGAAAGACAAAGAAAACAGTGAGGTGATGAGGTGAGGGCATATCACCTGGAGGCTTTAAACAATGCTGTATTTTTGTTTATTCGTGATGGCACGGCTCCAATAACACCTGCACGGACACGCCAAGCACACAAAGCTACATAGGAGGTTTGCTTTCATTACAGAATTTCCCAGAAGGCAAAGTTCAGTAAAGGGCAGCCCTTTGAGTGGATGTGTACTTAGGCCAACGGCAATAGCTCTACTGCTGTTCAAATATACTGGCAACAGTTGGCATCCAGGTGCTTTGTTTACCATGCTGATAGAATCTCCGCGCTCCATTTATAGATGAAAAGACCGTTTTTCAAAAGTAATGGTCACCAAATGGCACGATGAAGATATACACAGAGATAGATAATTGCAATTATAAACTCAATGAATATGGCAATGTATTTAAGTGGCTGAACTGACCTTATTCAAAAGTTTTGTTTTGTTTGTCTTGTTTTTCTACTGAATTCAGATTCACAGCCACTGAAACTGAACAATGAAATTGAAAACTTGAAAACCTGAAAACAGCTGATACCTTTTTCTAAAACTGCTTTAATATTCAAAGCCATAACAGATGGTAACTGATGTTGTGCAGCCAGAGCCAGCTGATGTTTGTTGTGCCTGTGCACAGCAAACACCTGGTTTTACTTCACTCGTATTATCAATTAATGACAACAATTAGCCCTTTGAACTGTGATGAGTGAGCACTTATCACCTGCAGCGGATGGTTGAGCGCGGCTGTTTCCACTTTGCTCATCAGGGTTGGGAGTACAGAGACGGGGAGAGGAGATGTGGACGGTGCCAGTGATGCCATTTGGCAGCGTTCAGGCTGCATGGTGCTAACTCCAGTTGTAGTGTGCTGAAATCAGTCTTACTGGTGTTTACAAGTGTTTATTTCCTGATTTGTATTTTTAGCTTAAATTAACTCTACATCTAGACAGGCTTCTCCTTCTGTTTATAGCAAGCTAGATTTCTGTTGTTTTTGTTGTAAGTACTTTTCTTTGGATCTAAATTGTTGATAAATTCCTTGTTTGTGCTTCTACTTCTGTTTTAAAAAAAATTATTTTTCCCTTTTTCTGTTCAAGTTTTATGATTACTACCCTCCAACCCTGGACTTTCAGGGACATTATACACTCCATTTTCAAAATGGGAGCACATTATTTGCATCACTACCATTATGTTTCCATTACGCTATCATCATTTATTTTTCATATGAGTGTGGTATTGCTTTCTTCCATTCCTGTCTTTTTTTTTTATTTTTATTTTTTTACCAGACATGAAGGAGAACATAATCTTTGTCTGACATTATTCCAGAAATACCAGCAAGTGCTGATCCTGGGCTAATCTGAGTTTTGTTACGACTCCTTGGCTCAGATCATAGAGATCACAGATGGTCCTCATGACATTTTGTTCAATTCCCACTGGTTAAGGGTTAACAATGGGAGCTAAACACTGCAAGCCAGGGTGCCTTGGAGAAGAACGTACATGTGTGAATCCGAGGAGTTCTGTGGTAAGTGCAGAATAAGGTCTTATTGTTACCATTTGCTTTGCTGAACCCAGATCCGTTCTGAGAACTCTAAATCCTGAGAACGCCTGATGCTTCAGCACGCTATGGTGGGAATGTCTTAAATTTAAGCTCCTGTTGGCAAAACACATCTAGTTTACAAAATCTTGCAGATAATCAGTTGCATTCATTTTTGTGTATGAGACTTCCTTCTCTGCAGTTGTTGCTATCCAAGTTTTTTTTTTTTTTTTTTAAGCTTATTCATTGTCAATGGACAGGAGCTCCAAGACTGACCCTTGAGGAACTCTGTGAAAGTTTCTATAAAGACAAATATGAATGTAATGATTAAAGAGCAGACCCTTTTAGACCCACCCAAGTTTCAAAAAGCTGTAAAAGGATGTGGTATACTGTGTCAAAGGCTGCACGCAGGGGGAGATACTAGGGCCTGTGAGTCTGACACAATCAGAGATTTAATGTTGTTAACCTTTTTAACAAAGAGTTTCAAAAAAATCCTCTTCTAATTCAGGGTAATTGGTGGAACCGCTCACAACAGCATCAATAACATTTTGAGTAATGGGCATTTCTGGAAGTTAAACTATGAAAATCTTGCCTTTTTAAATGCAGTCTGATAGTGGATCATGTGACTTTTTAGGATGTCCAGGGAAACTTACAGTTACATTCTCTCTTGAGGACCTGGGTTTTTTCATTGACACATGGAGAGGGATTCAGTGTTTTCTTTCACTATTTGAGATGAGCAATATGGTCAAGGATAGAGAGACAGATAGTGTGGAAAGAATTGACCATCAGAGCGCTGTTATTGCGTGAAAGAGCTTGAGGTTAAGGCGTTGGAGGAAGCTTCGCACAAATGACCATCAGAATAAGCAGTAAGGAGACGCGACAGGACACCTGCACAAGACTTAATGAATTAATTCAAAACAATACCTTTGTAATCTGAGACATAAAAGATTCACATTCATTCAGAGAAAACCACTAATGTGGACCAGCTCTAACAAATTATCCTACAAGTGTCAGTGTACTGGATGATGATAGTAGAGACACATCTGGGTTAATTATAGCAATGTGAAGAATGTTGGCAAACAACACACAAGAACCTCGTCCTTTCAGGTGTAAACAGTTCCTTTTAAAAAGTGTAGCTCGCTCCCAGAACAGATCAAAATTGTCAATATTGCTAATGTTGTGTACCCTGCAGTGAAGCTGGAGACAGGAGTGGAGCTGAAGGAGTCTGGACTAATTCCAGCTCTTGGCTACATGCTGAATGGGGCATTTAACCAGAGATAAAAACGTCTTTCCCATTAAGTTCAGGGAGCTAAGAAGGTCTGACGAAATATTGCCCGAGAACTTCAGATTACCACAGAGGAATGTCATTAGTGCCGAAAAAAGAAACATCTTTGCTGACCTGAGTTTGACATCTGGAGCCACCGATTATCAGCATCTTAAGTGAGGAGTAAGTGGCGAGTACTGTGCTGTGTTCATGAATGAGCTGCAACATGAAAGCTCTTAGATGAAGAAGAATACGAACAAAACCGAAAGGTGATTTATCCCTGCTTCAAGAAAAAGTTAAACATATGCTGTAAAAATAACCTCCCAAATGTGGCATTTTGGTTATCAGAGATTGTGCTTTACAGCAGAAAAAGGAAGCTACCTGTGTGTTTTCTGTCAGTCAGTGCTCAAGCAAATGGTTCAGGCGTACCTATCTTGCCTATTACATGCTTGGACAATATCCAGTCCCCCAAGACCATGAACAGCAAAAGTAAGTATAGGGAATGGTTGCATGTTTGAATTTTACCATAATGAACCTATGAGATGTCCATTTATTTTTTTCTGCTCCATACACATGCAAGGTGGGCAGAATGACACATTAACACCTTGACATATAATGCATTCAAATACAACAGCATAGCAAATATTGGCCTCAAAAATTAGTACATATTTGTGTGTAACTATTTATTGATACAATGTAAATACAATCACATCCAGCACATTCATTCCTTTTAGTATAGTCAAAGAGAAAACAGATGTTGGGGAACTGATTAACAAAAAAATAACAGTGAGCGCTTCAGTTAATTGCCCAACACACAGGATATAACATCCCTGCTGTGATAACCACGGTGCTCATTTTTGCTAAGTGCTTATAGAGCAAACATGCCTGTATGATGACAGAAAGGGAGGGAAGGAGGTCACAGAGGTCATCCCTGCACGGACTGAATTAAAGCCGTGACACATTCATGAGAGTGTTTTCTTTTATAAAAACATTATCAGCCTTGGACTTTTCCCTTCACTGCTGCCAGACTAAATCCAAATTGGGAGAAAATCTCAGTTCTGCTACAAACAACCATTCTCTCTTTGCTTAAAGCCGCCATGCTGAGCCTCAGGCATGAGGCAGGGTGACCGAGGAGGTGTCCAGCTTCTCAGTGCTCCGTCCGTCGGCCCGCGAGAGGAAATTAAATCGCTTTTCCCACAGCACCATTAATTGTTTTCGCTAAGTTGTTTATTTGCAAAGGCTTTTCCGGTGAACCTGGCGATTACAAGGGTTGCAGAGAAGAGCTACAATGACTGTTTTCTCTTGAATTATGGCGGATTTGTCCGTTACAGAATTGTGGCCTGAATGCTGGTGGGGGTGGG
>NW_019525437.1:5405924-5415634 GCF_002814215.2 Seriola lalandi dorsalis
GGTGGGGGGGTTTCCAAGGATAAACAATGATGTATTCGTTATCATTCCTACCTTAGAGAAATAAATTGCATTCTTGGTTTAGATGGATTTTCCATTGGAGAGGTCAGTGCAAAATGTTAACAATGGATCTATTGCTGGGCTGCTTTTTATGTAACACGGATTGCCCAAGCTACATGCATAGAAAATATGATTTATTACATTGTGGTAGACCTAATGCTTTAACTGTACGAGGTGTGCTTTCATAAATTTACAGTTTGGATTTCATTCCTGATTTCATTCAGTGGCAGCTCAGGTTTTGTTTAAGAATTACAGCAACATAAGAACACATGAAAATACATGTGCAGGAAGAGAAATGTATGAGAAACACTGTGTCCAACCGCACAAGTTATGCCTGTGTATTTTGACAGTTAAGAGACCTCCACATCAATATCAGATCAGATAAACCCAACTTTAAAACAACATTGATTATCACAAGCCATTTAAGTTGAAGCCTGTAGTCTGAGTGTGTTTGGTTTTCAGAGATGTGGACTCAAATCAGATCAAATAGCCTTAAAATTGGCAATATAACAACAAGCCAAACCAAACATGAAAGCGAAAACCAAGCCAGGATGTGGAAAATAGCAACAGTTTGAGGTGACCGCTTGGCTGGTGCTGTCCTGTGTGCAGCCAGTGAGCAGAGAAGTGTTTAGTCACATGGTGGGAAGCCTTAACAGCCTGTTGCCTCTGGAGCTCACGTACATTGTGTTTGTCATGTTCACACTGACGAAGGGTTAATGCACTGAGGAGCACTTCAAGAGGAGGTTTGATCTGGCCCTCCCAGCTCTCCGAGTTACATGATGTAGGCCTAAGTTGTGTATCTTGCTGTATGTGCTGCTAATGGACTCGAAGATGGGAACTCAAACAATGATGCAGTCTCAGACAGTGACGGCGGGAGGGGCTTTTGTCTCTGGCTAAGGAGCAGACTTTCCACTCAAGTCTCAAAGTCGTCTGTCCCCTGAAATATTTTGCAATATTACCAATGTACTTGAATTTCCTGAGGTCTTCTTTCAAAGTTTCACTTAAATAAGATTCTTCACCATCTCATTCAGCCTCCGCAGACCATTGGAACCCGGCTGCATTAATTTTGGATGATCACACCTGGTTGCAGTTGGTCTTTCAGTTCAAGCTGCAACTTCCAGGGCTGAAAAATGAAGCCAACACAGAAGTACTTAAAACTGCAGTTCCTCTAATGAACGCTAGAGTCTGGCTCCAAAAGTGTGTCAATCCCCATAGACTCCCATGTTAAAATGTCCAACTTTACAGCAGAAATAAACATGTTTACCGCCTGGTACAAAAAAAAACAAGCTTTGGTCTATAGCTTAATCTGTACAGAGGGTGAATTTTTATACAACTCACCCATTTCAATTTTATCAAGGCTTAAAGTTCTGCATAATTGAGCGTGCGGCTGCTTTGAGTGACAAGTGGGTGAGCGTATGCCTGCCACAAACCGGCACGAACTGAAGTTCACTCCACACACGCCCCCTCCTCTCTGCCCTTTTTTGGATTTGGGAGTAAGGGGCAGAGTCAGTCACTACCAAGATGGCAATGGTAGAGCAGCTCACTGTGAGCTTCAAAACCGCTGTTCATAAACCTTTGGGTGACATCAGAGAGGCTACGTCCATCTTTATTTATGGTTCATCCCAAAGTTGTCGGATGGGGTCCAAATCCAAACTGTGGCCACAAAGTTGGAAAACTGTCATTATGTTCAAAACTTCTCATCTTCTATAGTTCCTACACATGGTGACCACAATTCATTTAGGGAAAGATCTGTTAAGGGCTGAATGTGGAATGTTTGGACCCAAATGCAGACTCTGAAATGGTAATGAAATAAAAGTTTTATTTTTCCCCCTATTGTAGCACAAGGGAGATGAAGGGGAAAGGGAGGCTGGATGTATGAGCGTGGCTGAAGATGGCAGGTGAGTGGCAGCAGGTGAGTGGCGTGGCTAGAGAGACTGGCAGACTCAGGTAGACAGGCGTGGTGTGGCAGTGATTCCTTGACAGGAGCTGGTTACACAGGGCACAGACAGGACAAGACAAAAGGGCAATAAGCAAAACGATAACTAGACTAAGCAAAAAAAAAAAATCACACACTAGAATATTAGTCGTAGTAAAGTTTGGCCGATCACTATACCGTGTGAGAGACCGAACAAACTTGGGAGGAGTGGAGGAAAGCCAGGGGTTCTTGTAGTGACTGTGATGAGATGATTAGTTGCAGGTGTGCCAAGGTGTCCTGGAGACCATGTGGAGCCACGCCCCCCCCCGACGGGGACATATGCAAACAAACCAGATGGGGGAGACAGAGACAAGGGAAAGGGAAACACCAAGGAAAAAGAACACACACAAGCAAAACACAGAGGGAAAAGAAAATCCCAACCCTAACCCCTAACCCTGACAAGATCATGGATATGCCAAATAAAGTAAGGTAGGGTTGAGTTGTGGTTAGACAACTAAAACACTTTAAGAGATTAGGGGAGGTTGGGGAAAGATTGTGGTTACGGTTGAAATAAACTCTAATGTTTATTGCCGGTCTGTGACAAGACATTAACTCTGGTTTCCTTCATGAATTCCAGATGTGCTACTTGCCCATCCACCCAACCAACCTCTAGATCCTTCCCTTTTGCCTTGATACATAAAAGGGCATTCTACATTTGCACTGAACACTGGCATTTGACATAAATTATTCAGTGTGGAATAGTCCGATATGTATTTAATTCCTAGGAATACTGGGCTGAGCTGGAGGATCACTAAGTGTTAGCATTAAGAGTGGAACAGAGGCTTAACCCAAATCATGAAAAACAGCCTCAGACCAAAAGTACACAATAATCTGGGGACAGTCGTATCCACATACATACCATGAGTATATTCTCCATTCAGTGACTTCCTGTGAAGTTGTGTCACCTTGTTGTTGTTGCATGTAGTTTATAACGTGACAGATCCATTCAGCTAATGTGAACAAAACTTTTTTCTATAAACACAAAAGATACATACACAGACTATACCGTGACGAGATGCTGAGGTGAACATTCGTGCCATTCATCTGCTTCTATTGCCCCAAATCCCGGACGCTTGAAACATCCCACTTCTTGCATGGCCTGCGTCGCCACCAGACATGTCACCCAGCGAGCAGGTTGTGCACAGCCATTGATGAAGAGGAGTGGTCCAATATTTCACAATTAACAAACTGATCAACTCTTTACAACCCCCCCCCCAAACAAAAAGCACATCTGTAGCCCAAGTCACATAGTTCAGTATTTAATACATGTCTTTTCCCAAAATAAAACTACACATCTTAAAGTGGCCTCTTATTGTGACCAGCCCAAGGCGCACTTGGGCAATAATCATGCTGTGTAATCAGCATCTTGATATGACGCACCTGTCAGGTGGACGGATAATTGGCGAAGGAGAAATGTTCACTAACACACTTTTAAACACATTTACGAAGAGGATTTGAGAGAGAGACGTCTGTTGTGTGCTTAGAAAAAGTCTTAGATCTTTCATTTCAACTCAGGTAAAATGGGAGCAAAACCAAAAATGTTGTGTTTATACTTTTGTTCAGTGTATATAATATTCACACATAGAAGAGATGAAATTAGTGGTATTGGCATTGGTAAGCTACAACCTGCCAAACCTGATAAATTCTCTATGAAAGAGAAGCGAGCAGCTCCAACCCTGCTTTATTTATTTACAGGGAGCAGTGATAGATGATTGACATCATTATCATACAAATATGGGGCCAGATGGTGAGTTTTTATCTGAAGTAAAGGAAGGTAGACCTATGAAAGTAAACATTAAAAAAAATAAAAGATAAAACGAAATCCACTTTACAACACCACACCAGAATGAACTGGTTTAAGCTGCAGTTTAACATTTTTTCTGCTGACGTGTCCTCATCAGTGAGCTTTGGACCCTGTTCCTCTTCCGATACAGATTATGTGTTATATCCCATCATGATTTTCCAGACTTTTGACCTTTGTCACATTACATAACTTTGCTTTTTTTTTTTTGGGGGGGGGGGCTAACAAAAGATAAATTCATCATACATTTCATTAACATTTTGGCCTTGTCTGAACTCAAAGTCTGATCCCGCTTCGAAAAAAATGGGGCGACTTTCCAACCTGGTTCAAATTTTAATGATGAAACTTGGCTTTTGAGCCAGAGAGAACAAAGCAATGGAGAAGCGGAGTAGTAAATCCTGAAAATATGAGCAAACACGTCACAGTTTATTGTGAGTGAATGAAACATCTCTGAATCCGGAGATGATGTGTTGCGAGCCGGGCTTTTGTTATTGTGTAAACATCTGGTCCTGATTATTGAAGCGTCTGCAAAAGAAATATGTCAACATTGGCATTCTGGTAAAACACATGCGATTAGATCTGGCAGATGTGCGTTCAAGAGCTTAGAAGAGTGATGAGAGAAAAACACTTGAAAAAAATAAGATGAATAAATTCCCAGTGAAATAAGTGCAGAGCTGGAACACAGTGTGACGGTCGGCCCCGGGTGAGAAATACAGTATATAAAAACAATAGCTGACATGAACAAGTCATCTAAACCTCTATGTGGATTTATATGCAGCAACACTGAACTGCTCTTCCATCCAAAGTCAGCTGAGTTACCTCATGTTGATACAGTGGATATCTCTGTCTGAGGACATTTTTAAACAAGAGTGTGTGTGACAGATGTTTTAGTGTGTTTTAATGTTGGCATATTCTTTCGTTTCCCTCTTTAATCACTTCTCCCTCTACTAATCTTAATTTAATTACCTAAATATTTGTTCTTTGTCTACTGCTAATTTGTCTAATTGTGTATAGTTGGAGTTAATAGAACTGCGCAGGCGTCGCCTTGTTATGAGCAAAATGTGCAGCCGCATGGACAGGACTTACTGTTTACTCGGTTATTCCATTACAAGGAAAAGTTTGGCATTCAAATACTATTATCAGCAGAATTTACTTTAGGTTTCAAAACTACAAGTGCATATTCTTGGTCCTTTTGATATTAAATATAACATTATTCAAGTGTTTCTGATGCATCATTGCATAGGCAGCATTTCAGTGTTGCTTTAGATAGTGTGGTAGTTTGGTCCAGCGGTTTCCAGGGGTCTCAGGATAAAGCTGAGGTGTAATGAGATGAGTGATAAAAGAGAAAACTAACTTTTGCTACATACTTTTGTATTTACATTTGAAATATTGGATGAGTTCACCTCATTTAATCTTGGGTTATTAAATTGAAACCATCTGAGAAGTTTAGAGGCTCAATTACCCTCAGCAGACGTCTGAAACACGATAAGGGGCAAAGTGTAGATGTTGGGAATCACTGTTTTAAGTAATTCCCTTAAGTATCAAAACTCTTTCTTACTTATTGTACCTACTTATAGTACAACCAATGCTGTTCACCATAGTCTAAGGAAGTTGGAAAATTTTTCAAATAAAACATCTACGTGTGATTCTTAATCCACTCACAGTGTTGATGACACTTTCTAGAGCCATCGCTATATGAATATTTCAATCATACAGTATCTAACAAAATATAACACTCACTGTGATGCTTGACTTTAAATGGTGCTTTGATAATGAAAATGAAAGACGAAACAAGCACTCAGCATGTGAAGCTGTGTGTTTTTTGTTTTTTTTCTTCTCCCGGGCCTGAGTGTGATCCTGAGCGGACGGACAGAGGATGTGAACCTTGAGGAACTCAGAGTCACTAGATAGCACAGTTTTCCCTTTTCACTGGGGACCCACACCAGGAGATTTCCCACGCTTGGAGTGTAATGTGCTGTTGCCGTTTCGTTCCCTCCTCTTGTCTCCCTCTGTTCTCGCCCACTCGTCTAATATGTTTATCGCGAATCCTCTCCTTCTTCCATCTCCTCTCCTACTGCCCTTCTTCTCTTCCCTTCCTGTCCTGCTCCTTGATGTCTGCCCTGACACAACAACATGAAGAATGGCACCAAAAATACTGATTTTGCTCAGTAGGCTCACATGAGGGGATGTGAGGGAGCCCTGAGGCCACACTGAGGTGCGTCTGCATTGGGGAGATGCACAGCCAGTCCTGGGGGAGAGATGGAGGAATGTGCACATTGGGTCATCCACTCCATATCTGATCTGGTCTTAATGACCACCAAGGGGGGGTCGCGCCTCATCCTTTAAGATGCACGCAGAACACTGTGTGTTCTCTGCACCTATTTTAAACTCAGGGTCACTGGGTTCAGCACAGCCATATGTGATAAATACCATCATGGCCGACGACATGATGAACATACAGTCTGTCCTTCTCAGTGCACTGGCTCCGTTAACATCAGGGATGTAACTGACATTTAGGAGATGCAGCACATCTTTCTTTTTTCATGTTCGTTTCTACTTCAAATAAACTTCACTCTCCAAATCTTAACTCTAAAATAAACATCATAGGGTCAGAAATGAATGAACATCTCCTTTAATTTAAGTCTAGTTTAAGATGAGATAAGATGAATTGAGATATTACTTTATTAGTCCCACACTGGGGAAATTTGCAGTGTCACAGCAGCAAAGTGGACAGTAAAAGAAATAAAAACTATAAAATGCCTGTAGGAAATATTTAAAAAGATGGGTAATAGATAATAATATAATAAATACAATAGGTATTTACAAAGGTTTACAAAATAGCAGCATATGAGGTATATTGCATGGATGGTGTGTGTTACTTATTGCTCATTATTGCACATGGTGAGTCTGTCAGTTCCTGGTGTGTGTGATCTACTGAGTAGAGTGTTTGTTGTACAGTCTGACGGCAGCAGGAAGGAAAGACCTGCGGTGCAGCAGCCTGTTACTGAATGAGCTGCTCAGTGCTGTTAGTGTGTCCTGCATGGAGTGGGTGGGAGATGTTTTCCAAAAGGGATGATAGCTGAGCCTGTCGCCTGCTACCTCCACTGGGTCAAGGGCCTGTCCTAACAGAACCTGCCATCCTGATCAGCTTCTTCACTCTCTTCCTGTCAGCAGCCGAGATGCTGCTGCCCCAGCCGACCACACCGTAGAAGACGGCTGATGCCACCACAGAGTCATAAAAAGGTCCTCAGGAGTGTCCCCTCTATTCCAAAAGACCTGAGTGTCTGTAGCAGATACGTCCTGCTCTGTCCTTTTTTATCAAATGCTTTGGTGTTGTGAGTCCAGTCCAGTTTGTTGTTCAGAATTATGTTTCATTTCCCCACTTAATTATATTGATTATATTTTTATATTGAAGTCTTATATGACCATATATCTAGAGTGATGTTGCCATATATATGTCACCTATATGAAACACCCATAGTAAAATTTGTATATGTACATGTATTAAAAATATCTATGATGAATTTTTATATGGCATAGCATCTTGTCAACATATATGTTAACAATATATATTTTATATGCAAGTTTAAACAACGTGCACATAAATTCAATATGCTTAGATATATGTAATATGTCATTCATTTCTTATTAATTTTAACATCAAAGTGGTCTCAGACTTTTGGAGCCTGCTGTATATAATATCAACATATATTGACAGGCTTTGGGATGAATATATATATATTTACATAACATATGTCAACAATATAAGCATACTTTCATATTTGTATGGGCAAGACATACAATTTCTAATAGGTTTCATGTATGATTTTTTGTATGATGATCTTTTTTATTTCATATGTACATAACTTCATGTATGGAAATTCAATATATGTACATATGTTCATAACTTCAAAAGCATCATTGCTTTTTAAAAGTGAATAGAGAAGAACATCCCAAACCTCCATCCTCACCTCGTCAACCTCCTCCCATGACCTTGGTGATTTTTAAGTCTGTGCTACTCACTTGGCTCAACATGTGATTTAGGTTTTCTAGTTTGAGGTGAGGGACGAGAGAAAAACAAGGGACTGTGCCCAAGTTTATTCACAACCTGTCACTGCCCCCTAGTGCTGAGAGGGAAGCCGACACCCTGCACTCAGGCGGGACAGTGCATCCTCGTCAACAAATCACTTCAACCATTTTAAGCAGTTTGCCTGATTAAATAAAGACACTTAATAACAAAGAGCGCCTGATGGGAGTTTCTTGAATATCTACTTGTGACCACTCATCACATGTTTTGGTTTGTGAGCAACAGAGGACAAAGTTTGTCTTTCTTGGGTTGTTTCATTTGAAATCAAAGAGGCAAATGTTTTTATTATTTTACAAAATGTCAGTTTTTGGTTTGATTACTTTCATCTTTGTTCCCAAACTCCAGGTTCGAAAACAAAAACGTGATGTTTGACTGACCATATTTCCAGTTAAAGGCAAATGTAGTTATTACTAAATCAAACCACTAGATGTCACAGACGTACAGCACACAGCACAATAGGATGGTTGTTAGATAAATCATCTTCATAAGAACCAAGAACCCCCCACCCCCACCCCACACACACACACACACACACACACACACACACACACGCACTTTGAATCTGTTGACTTCTAGCACAGAACACGTAGTTGTTGAAAACATAACTGTCATGTCTAAAGTTGGAAACACAACGTGAAACTAGTTCAGTTCTGTGTCCTGGAACAACATTTGTGTTTTGGAACATCCTACCCTGAGGAGTGAGGGGTCAGCTGAGTGTTAGCTTGGAGCAGACCCAGCGCCACTCATGAGCATAATTGTGGCTAAAAATGGTACAAGTGTGTTATTTGTCCTTTGCGCTCCTTTTGGCATTAACAGCATGTGGCTAAAACTGTAGTGACTTTTCATAATGTCTGCCTTGTTGGAGGACATCAGTGTACCACTCATACAGCATTTGTGTGTTTGTGTATTTACTAAGAAACAGTCACCAAGAAGGACAGACAATAAATGAACAGACAAACACATAGTTGTAGACAGTTAGAGCAATGTGTGGGATGTTCAATTCAAGTTTCTCAGGACATAGACCTGCATAAATGCACTTGTTAGACACGGATCCACATAGGGTCCCCAAATCTTTGCGAACTTAAAGGCGAAGTTAGACATACAGTACCTTATCTCTTCAGAGTATAAACAGGAAATCATATCATTGAGCCATTTTTATAACAAGGAGGAGATGAAGATTTCCATTCCCTCAAAATAAGCCTTTTGGCTTCAGCCATGCTGAACATGAGACCCAGTTGACTCTCATATGGTGGCTGAAAAGCTGTATTCAGAACAGCCCAGTATTCAAACTTTCAGTCAGGGGCTACTTGCTTTCCAAGTAATACACTGTTCCGCTGTAATATCTCCCCCCAGATATTATGCACTTATGAGTTCAAGTCCCTTCCTCGAACTCACATCGGTCACATTTGGGGGAAACAGATGGGTGAATCTTATTCAGCTTGACCTTTAGTTTAGATGCTGCGTAGTTTTAAATTGTATGAGCAATGCTTAATTCAGCTTAGCCCTTTCCCCCAAAGCTCAAGAGGCATTTGCCTTACCAGTACATCATTGAGATATTCAGAGGAGATGTTCCTCTCACAGGGAGTTACAAAAACGTGATATTAAGTGTTTGGAAGTGGGAGCCAGAGTCATGCGCTGCCTGGGTAAGATGTCAGGGTGGGCTACACACTGTCTTATAAAGTTTCTCAAATTGTAGGTAGTGGAAAAAGTGACTATGCGAGAGACTGAATCTCATACAGCAAGTGTTTAAATTACATTTCAATATTGATTAGACTGTTAATCAGACTGAA
>NW_019525437.1:5415866-5458159 GCF_002814215.2 Seriola lalandi dorsalis
ACACACACACAGACACACACACTGTGAAATGCAGCACAACAGCAGTTTAATGCCTTTGATTCAAGATACTCATATGTGATATAGGCGCACACACACATTCACACATAAAGTTGAAAAATGAAATACGTGATCTTAACTAACATTCCAAGTGTGTTTCTTCTTCTCTTCCAAACAAGTGGTTGAGATGATTGGGTTTAAATATTTTCCCAGTCTTAAAAACTGAATGAACGCCTGTCGCATGTCCCCTGCAACACTATTCTCTATATAGTAAAACTTCAACTGGTCATCGTCATGACTGTCTGTAATCTAGATAAAAATGTCCGTGGGGTTACTATGGAGAGTGAGCCAGCATTATGAGACGTTCATATGCACCAGGCCTGTGGAACAGCTGTTGACACTGGCTCCGCTCTTCACTGATGACATCTGAATACACAAAGCAGACGTTCAGCCACAGTTTGTTCTCAACCTGCTGCAGAAATGCACTTTACCAAATCTTTAACTACAATATTTAGCATTTTAATGAGGGCAAATCAGATAACCAGCATTATCACTGTAATCGATGGCGTTATTACGTAACTACAGGCTTTGGACGGGGTCTGTATCATCCCTGTGTTATGCGTTATGTCCACACGCTCGCTCTGCAGACAGCAGCAGTGGACGCACTCCAGCTATGGTAGCAGCTTCGCTGTCATTTATTACCTGAAGTTGATGGCCAGCGCAAACAGTCACTGAGGCAATAATGAAGTTTTATTGCTCTTCCTATTACGTTAATGCTGTCACAACCTCTCTCCGCGCTTCCTGTTTGCTAGAAAGCTCTTTCTCATTCACACGATATGGGACAAAAGCTCTGAGCGGGCGGATGCTGTGATAGTCCCGAGTCCTTTATGACACAGTTTCCTTGGTGAATAACAGATGAACACAACACCGGCTGCAGAATGCCTCTCATAACGGAGAGCAAATATGTCATTGTCATTTTTTATATGAGGTAATGTGAGTATTTAAACATGCACGGTCTGGGCAAGCTTCACCTGAATCTGTTGACATTTGATGTTGCTAGGGTTACTAGGGTAAAGATACCCACGGTCTAGACTGTGAAATGTTTAGTGGTCCTGTGTTTCACATAAGAATATGGCTCTCCTCAGAAACTCATCTTATATCCCTGAAATTGAAATCAATTTTAAACCACGATTTTATTCAATGAAGACGACACTTTTTCACACCTTATTTCTCAAATAATTTAGTTTATTTGCTGGTACGTAAAAAAAGACAACAGTGATATAAATATGATAATATTATAAATTAAATTGCACATTGTTTTCAGTTTTGTTTGGTAAAAATTCAACAAAAATATTACAGACAAATAAATACAAATAAATACAAATTCGTGAAGTACATGCCTGTTCACAAACAGTGTACAAGTTTGACAGAAGGACATTGTACATCACAACCACAACAACATTTGCCTAATGGCAAAGAAAAGTGCCTCTCCCAGTTCTCCTGCTTGATTGTCACTCAATCTTTTACTTTCTCTCTTGACTTTGTCCGAACTGTATTCACACAACAGTCCACTTTAAGGCATCGACCTCCAGCTTTTGCTCCAGCTTCCATCCTTCCTCATCTTGAGAGAGACGGCGTCTGCAGAACCCAACCCGCACGCTCTCATCTCATGACGACCTCTGCGTCTGCTCTGCATCAGCATCATCAGCGTCCCGGCTCCGCGATGCAGCAGCCGCAACGCCACAACATCTCTCTCTCTTGCCTTCTCTACCTTTTAAGGCGACCGCGAAACAATCCTTCATCGGCTCATGGAGAGATTCGACCTCACGCCTTCTTCTCCTGCTGGGGCTGCTTGGTGGCCTTGGCGCCTGGTTTGGCTTGGCACACTAGATCCCTGTAGGCTGGAGAGCGGAGGAAGCGGGGGTAGCAGTCTTTGGCCATGAGCATGTAGATTTTGTGCTGGGCCATATCGAAGCAAGATGTTGAGGGGGCCAGCATGTTGGCTTTGGTGATGTCACGGGTTTCGTGGTCGATGTTAATCTAGAAAGAGGAACAAAGCGACAGAACATATTAGTCTTTAGTTTATTTTTGTCTATTTTGAGGAGGAATGTTAAGGATTCAGACTTATATCTTTTTTTTTTTTTTTTTTGATATATCTTACCTCTCTTGGAGCTTCACTGCCGATGAATTCGTTGTAGATCTTCTGGGCTTTAGCGGGTAGTTTTTCAGGACACTTTGTAGTCCTGTAATCCTCGCAGGCAAAGTAGAACGCGACGTTCTCCTCGCTGAACTCAGATACCAGG
The DNA here is from genome assembly GCF_002814215.2 of Seriola lalandi dorsalis. Lineage (NCBI taxonomy): Eukaryota > Metazoa > Chordata > Actinopteri > Carangiformes > Carangidae > Seriola > Seriola lalandi. The sequence continues at coordinate 5,418,167 of NW_019525437.1, forward strand.
AAGGCTGTGAAGGCACACAGTCCATCTGAGGAGAGAGGGCAAATTTGATTAGTTATGGTCCATTACAGTCCTGCAGGGCTGCACGTGTCCTCGAGTGTGTGTATAATGCACGTTTACTGGCATTTGCAGGCACATTTTTAAATTTTTTTTTTTCTTTTATGTGTGTCAAAAAAAGAAATGCAAGAAATCTAAATGTTTACTTACATTTGCTGGACAGGAGTTTTTCAAAGGACTCCTTCCACTTAAGGCATTCCTCCAGTGTTGGCCTGAGAAAAGATGAAGTGTGATTAGATTCAACATAGACTTTCAATCACGCACACAGTGACAATAAATGTAGAATATGTTGGTTGCTAAGTAAAGCACAGTGTGTGTTGATGCTTACTTATTTTTCCCTATTTTGCAGCAGGATAGATTCCAGTTGGGTTTTTGCAAAATGCTTCCCAGCCTTGCTTTCAGCTCCTTGGCCCTGTCAGAAAAAGAAGAACAGGTTAGATAAAAGATTAAACACTGAAGCACAGATTAAGTTCAGGCTGAAGGCAAAGTTTCAATTTACTAATCTAAAGCTGAAATCCTCCTCTAGCTTTTCAAACGCTCACACACACACACACACATGTACAGAGTCACAAAATTAAAAGCAGCTGTGCTTTCACATCCTGTAAATCCATCCGACATGTGAGTGTTGTTTGCATGAAGCTTCATGTACCTCTCCAAGCAGCAGGTAGGAAGTGATGCTAGTCCTTTACACATAGCAGCAGCAGGTTGGAGCTGGTGGGGATGGTGGTGGTGGTGGTCTCGGTCGGGTGGCAGTTAATATCCGTTTAGTGGAGCTCGGCTGTGAGCGAGATTGTCTGTGAGTTTAAGCAGAGCCAGAGCAGAGGTTTTATAGCCCTACCTCCCCTGCCTCTGATGTGTCATCAGCCTGCTCAGCCAATCACAGAGGGGTGGAGAGTGAGGGAGAGAGAGAGAGAGAGAGAGAGAGAGAGAAAGGGACAAGGAGAAAGTGAGGGAGAGAGAGAGAGAGGATGAAGTCAGAAAAAAAGGGGGGCTGTGTGTGTGCGTGTGTGTGTGTGTGTGTGTGTGTGCGCGCGTGTGAGTGTGTGTGCAAGGACGAGGCTGGGAAATTACTGTCAAATGATAAAAGCCGCTGACATTCTCTGCCATGTTTTTTTTTTTGCATGCCCCTGAAAACACAGTGAATCGTTCAGTGTCTTGTTTTGATCCTTCTCTTTCAAAAACAACTCACTTACACACATGCAAGCTGAAAATGAACCTCCACCCACTGTCTATCTGTGTATATATTTAGTATTGTGGATTGGGGCTCAGGGACGTCTGCTTTTAGATCATTTGCACTCGGTTCACAGCTTTCCTTCATCAAAACATCAACACCAGTTGAATGTGACTCTTTTGTGATATTTATTTTTGTCATATTGTCAATTGTCATATTTAGTCTTTTATTACCTTAGATTTTGTTCTATCATGTCACCACGTGTTGCTAAACAGAGCAGGCCCTTTGTAAGTTTTCCTGTATAAATAAAGATTTGAATCAGTCAGTGTGTGTCTGATATAATGTAATGATCTTGCTAATAACATCATGTGTCGTCAAATTGCTTCTTAGCCTCTGTTCCTTTGTGAAAAGCAGGACCATGGACCAGGGACAAAGACATAATTGAAGAAATAGGCAGGCTGAAGAAGCACCTCTCTGGTGGCAAACACGATCACCCTCAGCCTCTTTATGGTTGTGATAAAAGGTGCCCACTCCAGGGAATGATGGGAAGGAAATGCGGTCTTCACTTTGTTTAATTATATTACTGTAAGCAGGCTGGATGTACAGCCAGCTGCTCGACACAATAAAGCTGAAGCGGGACCGTTTCCCATATGGCTGAGCTGCAGGTTGCTTATCTAGGATTTGTTTGTCATATAATACAGATTAAATGGACATTAGATAATCAAAGGAAACACGTGACTGAAGAATGGTAACGACGCTAACGCATGACTTGCACCGCTTCACAGCTCTCAGAATATCCAAAATAGAGAAGTTTAGCTGATTAAAGCTGAGATAAAAACAGGAATCATTCATAATAATATCTGTTTTTGTGAGTATGATGCTCAACAAGACACTGAGCCACCGGAACCAATACAGGAATTAGAGCATTAAAGCACCTCCAGCACTCCACCCAAATGACAGTGGAGACATTGTATTGCACCCATTTCATAAGTCTATAGCCATGGGGGTTTCGAAGAAGTGAGACCAAATGGGGAGGGGGGGCTGTGTGACGGATAAAAATCAGCTCTGTTAATGGCAAATTTACTCCCCTCTAATAATAATAAAAAGGTTTGTCGTCAAATGTTATTTGGGGTTTTTAAGAAATGTAAGATAGAATGTGACTTGAATAACAAATCTTAGAAGCGGTTAGATTCACCAAAGAAGCCACTTCAAACATGACTGATGACGCACAGATGGATATTCAGAGAGAGAGAGAGCGAGAGAGACTGAAATGCTGAGAAAATGTTTTGGTATCTAACCAGAAATAATTACTTACTCTGATTGACCCATTATAGAGGATTCAAGTGCAATTTTTATTCAATATTAGTTTAAGATTAGTAAAGTAAAAAGAATTAGGACACGGCATTTAATTCTAATGGATTCTTGACCTGTTCATCTTAAATCAGCACAGAAGCAATCATCAGTGACCTCTATTCTTCAACTACATTTACAGTATCACATTTAGAGCGGCTAAGACTGATATTCTTCAATAACCCAAAGCTCAGTGCACTACAGCTCATTACAACACATTATACGGGCAAGCAGTGACATTCATGTCAGCATTCCTTTCCTCATGATCAAACTGGCTAATTCACTATTTTAAATTATTCTTGACAGAGGGAACTGGTAAGAAAATGCTTGAAGAGGCTATCATCATTTTCACTATAACAACGTATCAAGTGACTGAAAACAATGTGACAATGGGAAACCCACAAGTTTAATATTCTGATCTCCTACTGTAACTACCTGCTATGCACCGAGCGGCAGACAGACAAAGTTGGTAACTAGCTGGTTAACCGCTAGCTAACATGCACATGACTCCGATTGAATAATAACATGGCTCCATAACTGCTGTGCACTAATGGATATTTACAGTGGCAAGATGGTGTATGTGGGATTGAGCACTGAAACTACAGCGCCCATGTTCATTGTAGAAAAGGAACGTGTCACCCAATGCAATAGTGCGGCCCACTGATGTGGTAGAGTTTTATAGCAATGGAGCTCTATGGCAGGGGATAGAGGGATACATTATAACAGGCTTTGAGTACACAGGAAATACTTGTTGGTAAGATCGATTCGTTGTTGATGTTGGTTTGGTCATTTGTCTAAATGCTTAGAAGCAACCTCAGAAACTGTTACTCTGTCGCTACATCAACATCAAAGTCAACCATATGTCAATGGTGTGTTGTTTCTGTTGCCCCCAAGTGGCCAAAGTCAAATACATTATTCCACGAGTTAACCAAAAAGGATAAGATTAGCAACATTTTATATTTTGTTACTGTCCAAAAAATCCCATGAAAAGACCAAAACCAGCAGTGTGTTAGTCCATCTGTCAATACTTCCCTGCTTTCTCAGCCTGCCGATGACTCTCAGCCTCAAGTTTAATGGTCACTACTGAAGACGTCTATCAGTAGATACAGTATATGTAAAGACATTAAATTAGTTGCTAAAACAACTTGACGCTGTAGCTTTAAGCAGGAGTAAATACTGTTCGTGTTGGGGACTGTTTTCAGTAGCAGATATGGTGCACTAATGGATATTTACAGGGGCAAAATGGTGTATGTGGGATTGAGCGACGCAAACCACAGAGCCCATGTTCATCGAAAAAAAGGGAACATGTCACCCAGCGTAATAGTGCGGCCCACTGATGTGTTTTTATAGTTTTATAGCATTGGAGCTCCACAGCACAGAGGGATAAATCATAACAGGCTTTGGATACACAGGAAATACTTGTTAGCAGGATCGATTCGATTTAGTTTCTGACAATAAGAAAAATATAGAATATCGTCAGACTGATCTTTTGAAGAAAAAGTGGAGTTAAATTAGATTTCCAGAAAAATGATGGTTTCAGTCATTTGGTTAAATTTTTAAAAACAACCTGCATGTTTTCCTGACAAGCGACCTTTTGCTGTTGTGTGAGTGATGATTGTGTCTCAGATGCAAAAGTTATAGAGATGTGGTTAGGTGATTGGAAATAGACACCTACTACCAACAGTCAATATTTTTTTTGTCTTTATTAATTATAATGACTTTTTCCTCACCTTCAATCAAGATGTTTAGTTGCCAAAGCTTATACTGACCGTAACTATAGAGTTGGAAGATGAGAAAACACCGATACTAATGACAGTCACATGGGGTGTTTTGGAAGGCATTGACAAAATAACAAATTAGCCATGAAGTGAATTTTCTGCCACTAGGGCTCTCTCAACCAAAACAATAAGAAAAGACGAAACTGGATGACGTCACAAAGTAGCGTGGAATCACAGGAGTTTATGTCTTCACCACAATTGCCGTCATTGTCAGTTAGTCAGCTTCTCGCAGTTAGGATTCCTTCATCGTCACTTGTTCAGGGGGTTTTTATCAGGAGCCGAATTATCCTCAGAGGTCTTCTTCAATAGCAAACAAATGGAGCAGGTGATTAAATCCAATAAAACCACTGACTAAAGCAGTTTCACATTAAAAATCAGTGTTTCTCTGATGCTGTTTGGCAGACAAAGGAAGTCTCAGAGGGGCTGGGAGCCAAATTGCTGCTAACATTAGCTTGTCTCGCTAATAAGTTTGACGGCTAAAATCCTTAATCCAGTTCAAATATACAGTTAAAAAACGACCAAGACCTAAAAAGTGTATCTTAAAAAAGTGGCTTGAGACCGGATAAAGTCTATTTTGATGCTTCTGGCAGACAAAGAGGAAAAGGGGATATGACACCACTGAAGTACACAACTCAACAAAATATATAACATAGGTCTAGTCGTTTTAGAGATTTTAATGCATAAAAGTTACATATCACACCTTTAGTCCAAACTAATAATATCCCTGGGCTAAAAAGGCAGCAGTGCAAAGGCCACTGCCTGGGATACGCAAGCATTTAGCAAGAGAGCTCACAGTGTACCAAGGCAGCACTGATTAGGTTGAGTCAGCTAATGCAGGGTGGATGGCTCCGGCTGGGAAGAAAGACAACTGCACATGGATTACCTAACCTGTCTAGATTCATTGTGCTGGGGAGGATTTAATTACCATTTGTTGCCAGGAAAGAACAAAAGGTTTGCCTGAGAAGCCTGGGGGAACCTGGCCACCCACTCGCCAACTCTTACTTTACGCTCATACTGTGATGTCAGCCCACATCTGGGTTTCTATCAGTCTCGTTGACAAAGGACAAAAATAACAGATTGAAGGTGAAAGAAAAAAAGAAACATTTTGTATAATGCTGTTGAGCAAAGGGTTTTTCCGGAAACTGGGGATTCACTGTCCTTGAAGCTGCCTGATGCAACACACACACGCACACACACACACACACACACACACACACACACACACACACACACACAAAAAGAAAGATATTTGCACTGCTAGCACTATAACCAGTGTTAGAATAAAAGCACAGCTCTGATAGGTGAGATAAAACTGTGAGAAAGTGCTCTTACATCTTATTTCTTAGAAATACTGCTGAATTTTAATCCTTATCTGAGGTGTAAGCAACAGAGGATCCCATTGATTGGTCAGCTATCGTCTAGTGTCACTATTTGTTGCCCTTAGATGGTCATGCATTCTTTTGCACCGATGTGCTCTACCATATATTGAGTGTATGGAGTGGTTACCTAAAGGATGAAAGGTCATGCAAAGAGACGCACAGTCTGATGAACTGTGATGCTCTCTGTATTGAGATATGTACTGAGGCTTTTCTTGGAATGTCCTTAAGTATCTCTGCCCAGATTTCAGTCTTAGACAGAGACCTAGTTTGGGAGCAATTTCTATCTGTCTATGCATTTTCAGCTTGTTGCATGTCATTTAATGTCATAATGTCATTTAACTCAGTTTTTGTCAGGGTTAGGGGTTAGTCATGCGGACAGTGAAAAAGCTGTAGTCATAACACTTGAAATAGACGTGTTGTTTATCTCACCATTTGGTGATACCAGGCTTCATTGTGTCCCGGGTTTTCCATAGAACTGCTGGCTTTGGCTACTGTATGGCCATGGTCCCCAAAGGTTCAAAAACAGGGGAGTACTGGCATTATATATATGTTATTAATAAAACTGAGCTGCTCAGTTGGTGCATGAGAACAGCGGCGTCTCGTGTTCATATTTTTAACCTGGTTGTGATCTAATGGGGCTCTTAGGCATCCCCCCCAGACCTCATCCAAAAATTGCTTCTAAGATGTGGCCGTCTGTCATAGAAATGTGTCAAAAACCATAGATGACTCAAATTCAGGGAAACTGTGGCCTAAAATCAGAAGATACACATATAAATCAGAGAGAAAAATTAGTTTTCAAACTCATCTTCATCACCGAGACTACCTGGGGTTTTCTACGAATGATGACTACGAAGAGTTTCAACTAGATGCTTTTATTGTGAAACTTAATTTGTGGTATTAACGCTGCATGTACCATCGTATTGTATTTGCCCTGATGAAATGTCTTTTATCAAGTTAGAAAATTGAATAGTGGCAAGGAAGCACAACGTCGGGGAAACCAGATAAACCAGAGATGACATTTACCTGTACGAGGGAGTTTCAAATGAAAGGTCGCAGCTTTGCTTTATCACCTCTGGGACAGAATAGAGGCCAAGGCCAGTTTAGGACACCTACGTCTCAGAGGCCTTACTTTACCTCAAATCACAGTCTTATTCATATTATTTGCATTTGGACTATAAGCCCCTTTACCTCACACTACCTGAAATTGGAAGTCGTTTTTTCATCTCAGGCTGTCCATCTTGAGCCGTGGTGAAGACCTTTCAGTTTCATTTGGGCTCAGCTGTGATGGAGAGGAAGCTCATCTTCAACTCAGCGTGCTCCTTTCAGTTCACCTCCTCCTGGGTTCTGCCGCGGAGATGACAGAGCGGGATTCAGATCATCCTCTCTTCGGGGGATGCTGTTATGCCACCCTCCTTGAAGTATTGTTGCCAAAGAGAAAATGACAAATAAATCAGATGAGGTCTTTGATACCTCACTTTCACCCCTGCCTTTAGAAAACGGAGCAGCCTGGGACAAAAAAAGACCACCAACAGGCAATAATAGTATGTTATTTGATAGTAAATTACACCCTGATGGTAATCTGTTATTAGCCTTTTCCTTCTGAGGCTGAGAACTTCCCATTAGCATAGAAAGTAGGGCAAGGAACTGAGGAAATTCCTCTCATCAGTATTAAAGGGTACTAAAACAGGTATTAAAAAACAGAGCAGTGTTGAAACCAGAATTAAAAAGTATCCCCATTAGCACCATACCTGTATCAGATGGGAAATTGTTCGTTTTTGTTTTTGCACTGAGCTAAATTGAATATGGCTGTAAAAGACTAATTACTGTTATCTATTTGTCAGCTCTCTCTCACTCTCTCTTTAATGCCCTCGTGGTATGTGCCCGAACTACCTTGGCTATCGGGTCGCCCCCGTTTGTCCTCTCTTGAACCTCCTCAGACTTGATGCCTACATGTCCAGCTCCGGCCTCAGGCCCAGGAAACACAGACCCAGGCAGACACTCAAAGTAGTAGCCTAAGGCGGAGTATCCTTCACCTCATACGAACCTTCTTTGCCAAAAGAGCACAGGGAGTTGTCATTATTGAGTAACAGAAAAAAAAATAAATTAAAGAAAAAGATTATTTTTCTGTTAGTGTTCGGACCATTCAAAAGCATGTACAAAACAGCGAACAGCTTCTGTTTGATGCTAGCCAGGTTAGCTGTTTAAGCCAATGGTGCCAGCTCAAAACAGAAGTTGTTCTTTTAGACACATCTTGGCATTAATATGTTAAGACACTGAGCAAAACATAGACAGCAAGTGCTTTTAGATTTGTCTAGCCTGGAGGTTTTTGATGCTTTTCTCACAGAAAAATTGGGTCAAAGCTCCAAACTATTCATACAAGTCTACAGGCAGTGACCGTTCCAGATTGTACTATCGAGATCCCACTGGTTTTAGCTTGGTGTACAAACCGCATGTACCAATGTCATACCATTTATATCAATGACCTCGTTATAACACAATACAATCCCAAAATCACCGCAAACTACATCCTCAAAAATAAACATACAGCTCTCTGAAGACCTGAACAGTATAACCTTCATGAAGGTTGGGTTTGTTGATAGGCTGTTGTATCAGAGAATTACAGTTTAAACTTTCAAAGCAAAAAGTGTGAAACTCTTGCAATAAAGTGTGTTATTCAATCTTCCCTTGATAGATATAATCCGAACATTGAGTCAGAATCAGCTTTGTTGTTGAGCTACTGTTGTTCCAGACAGTATGAACATCTTGCTCCTTGTGTTTCTCTTGATGATGAACATGCAGATAAAAAGCTATAGTGCACTGAAGAACAATGCAGCTCTCCACATGCTCCAACAAGGAGGGCGCGCTCCTTTGTTTCCCCCTTGCGAAGCATTAACCAGCTGTTAAATTTGCTGTGCTTTGTGATGCCGATCGCAAATCACCTCCACAATACAGAACGTACACATTAGGCTCCAGAACAAACATGTCGAGCAGCTGTTCAGATGACACACACGTTAATAGAGCAAGTCTCAATGTGTGAACTTCCAGTGTCCTGCCAAGGCTACTGATGCATGTGTGCAACATCGCTGTGCAGTCAATAAAAAAAACAAGAAAAAGCTAAATGGAGACAAATGGGGACGAGTTTCCCTGCAGCCTTGGTGTGACTTTATGGCTGACGAAGTGATGAAAACACAGCAGAAGCAATCATAGTCGAGCGACAGCGCCCAGTGTTTCCTGTCTACCTTGTGTGTGTTCATGGCCCATATGTGGTGGAGAGGAGAACATCCTAGACTCAGGCCAATGCCACAGGAAGTGTCTGTAATGGTTCTCGGCATTACATCGGGCTTGTTTGTTTTGTTTTGTTTTCTGAAGGTCCCTCAGAGCAGTGACTCAGTGAAGAGAGGAGAAAGAATGAGTGAAAGGGAACATTGACAGACACTGCCAACGGATCTGCCCATATAAAGGGATGGATAATGATTGAGCTTCTTTTGGTTCTGATGTTTGCTTTTAGTCATTTAGTTGGTGAGTATTAAGAGTGAAGTATATCATGAGCTAATGCCGGATATTCCCCCATTTACTTTGGAATAACACACATTGGCCCAGGCTTGATTAATGAATGGTTTTAGTCTACGGGAGTATTTTGGATGTATACTATCACACTTTATCACATGACTGTATCAATCTGGAATAACATGGTTAGAACTCTTATCAAATTTAAACTTTAGTTTAGTTATCTACATGTTTATGACCTTGAGCGTTACAAGTATAGGATCAGGGGATTGGTCTTTACTTTTGATTTTAGATGGGACTCAAATGTGGAATAAGTTTTTTCATTTCACTTTGGCGAAATATTGCTTCGTCGAATAGTCAATCAATAAATAGCCAATACATTTGTTTGCTCCAATTGAGAGTGTTTTCGAGATTCACGTTTCCATAACTCATTTATTTAATTCACAATTTCAAACTGTGGTTAATGGAAACACGGCTTGTGACATGTGGTAGTACAGCAACATCTTTACATAAGTCCCAGTCCTGGATTTCTTCAATGGAATCAAAATCTTTAGACGTGTGTTTCCAGTCGATATATTTGCACCATGAAGGTAAACTGACTGCAGGGCTCTGTCCTGTTAAAGATGTTTTCATAATAATGTATTCAGAATTATACTGTAATTATCTAACTTCAGCTTAAGTGTAGAAAAGACTCAAATATTTGCTGAAATCTCATATTAGAAGATGAGCTCCCGACATGTTGTCAGCTGGCGTGAGGGGAGGAGGAAAAAATGTTTATCAGAGTTGAACAGAACTTTAAAAACATGAAAAAATATAAAGATTCATGGCATTTTGGGTTGGGATGCCTAAAATGAGAATATTTTAGATCCACCCAGACATACCCTCATATTCATAATTAGAACAAAAAGTGCTAGAATTCGTGCTTGGACAGATTTTTTTTTCCCCCAAGCCTCTCAACATTTGTGAAGTGGTAGTGTTTGGTCTCTGTGGGAGTGCGTCTGGCAGTGTTCATGTAGGAGCCTCAGGTTGCTCATCTGTCTGATCATCCTCAGGGGAGGAGAGGAGCAGCCTGCTGCAGGCCTGGCCAGATGCTCACTGTGGCTGTTAAACAATAACCACTGGAGTGTGCTCCCCCTTCAGCAACACTATGATCCGTAACTACCCCCAGGGGGCTGTTTAGACAGAGGTCAGCCCAGCCTACAATATGCAAACTGTCCTGAGATCCACAGTGATAATCTGTGAAGTAATTTCTCTCTTTTTCCATTGCTGGTGTTAATTGCTTTGCACTATTTAATATCAGAGATTACTGTTCAAAAACTGAGATTTCCTGTTTGAACTTTATTCTTTCTATGTTAAGTTGTTCTGTTATGTAAGCTGTTTACAGTCATATCACCTACTTTATTACCCTTGTCTTTCTTCGAGGCGTTTGAATTCTCAGGTTTCATTAATAGAAACTGCGACAGGGGGTTGTGTAGCATCCACCAGCGATCAGTGCAGTCTGCAGTTTTACCTCAGGCTGCGAAACGGAAGTCACACAGGCATTAGTCAGCTGGACGCTGCACTTGAAGTACCAGGTGGTTTTATAACAAGACTTAGAATCTACAGCCACTGAGCTTTGAACTAAATGCTGACATTAGCATGCTAACATGCTCACATTTAAAATGTTAACATACTGATGTTATGCAAGTGATGTTTATCATTTTGGATTTAGCTGTTAGCATGCTAAAATTAACTAAACAGCACTAAAGACAGAGTACAGTTGAGACTGATGAGAATGTCAGGTTGTGATCAGGTTTGGCCACAAACCAAATATTGGTAAACTGAGACTTGAAACTGATAACGGTGCTAGATGAAAATGGAGATGAAGATCACCAAGTTGATTAAAATTCATGATTCACTGTCAGGGAACCATGTTTTTCTTCCAATCCATCAAGGTGATGTTAAGATGTTTTACCATATAAATGCCATTTTGACCTGCTGGTATCACTAGATTTTAAGTAATTATGTGGGAACCTGAATGTCCCAAATGTCATGGCAGTCCATTTAATGGTAAATAATGAGATATTTTATTAAAATCGAAAATCGTATCCTCCCGGAGGTACTGGTCAGAGTATCAACAAATCCTCATGGGACCGAAACTGTGTCCTAAATCCACATATTTGTCCAAGATTTTGTCAGCAGGAAATCACTTGGATTGGATGAGCCGGCTGTCTGTAACTTCAACCCATCAGACCAGTTGGTAAATTGCTGAAGCCAGTTGGAAGAAGAGTGAAGATATCTGTCCCATCGAGAACAGAAAATGACCATATCATGCAATAATGGTACTTATTACAGTGTATGCTTTTGTGCATCAGTCATATATTATGTCTTTAAAACATGCAGCGGCAAAAATAAAATCAATTACATAGTGATGGCTCCAGAAATATCTTGGAAAACAAACAAAAGAAAGTATTGAATCATTACAGACCGTTCACTCTCTGTTTCTGGAGTGTATAATTTTTGCCAGTATAGATGTGTTGATGTGTAGTCACTGAGAAACACACAGGATACACTACACAGATTAGCATGTAGTATGGACTTGGAGCACAACACTCAAGTGTCCGGAACAAACATCATAGAATAACATACAACAGCTGCTGAACAGCTGACTCACCAAGTTGTAGACCTATACAGTTAACATGGCCAAAAAATAAAAATACAATTATATACAATGCACTTCACTGCCAAACATTCAGCTGGTTTTACATCCAATCAAGTGATATAAGCCTGTGATAGAAAGCATGTTAGTATCTTGTTTCCTCTCAGCAATATGCTACTGTCTCATCTATGAGCTGGCTATCACCACCTCATAATGACGTGTGCGTATTTATCATTTCCTGTGTGTTCATGTACATATTTACTAACAGTATTTGATGGAGCCACAGCAACGTGTCCTGTCCGTTAATGCTGCATGCCTTTCTGGTGTTTCGGTTGTCATTAGGGGAAGCACCTGGTGCCATTTTTTAAAATTTATTTAATTCAACCAGTTGATTTTCTTCTTCAGTGCTGTCTTTTATTCTAGAGAAGAAGAAGTTGCCTGTCACACTGCATTGGAAATCATTTAATTAATTTGTTTTGAGAGTGTCTGTGCCGTCACTTTATTCTCAGACATCCTTGAACCCCTTTAGATTCATTATTGTACCGATTGTGATGGAATAATAAACCTTTTAAATGTGTGTGTGTTTGTCTTGGAGGTGTTTATTGGAGAGAGGTGACTGTAATGAGAGAGGAGCAGGGTTATGTCGCAGAGCTAAATCAGATTCAACGGCCATGAATAAAATATAACCGTGATGCTCTCTCCGACAAAAGCACCTCCAGCAGATGAATGACGGGGACTTGTGGGTGGTCCTTTACCAGAAGAGCGTGCCCCGGAGAAATCACTGATAATGATTAACTTTTTTTTTTCTTTTTTTCTTCTTCTGCTGCTGTACCCCAGTGTCAGGGTTGCGAAACATCAGGCCCAGACAACAACAGGACTGATATTTGACTCTCGTCAACATGACATACACACAGTTTGAATGTACCTGCTGCCTTGGAGACCATAACAAACAATCAGTAATGTCAATAGGCTATCAGGGACGGACAGGTACTGTTATTCCCAGTGACTGTTGTTTGTGACTAAAAATAAGACGTAACACAAGTGGACGATCCAGTCCTATGGGACCTGAGGGTACAGTATGAAGAGAGATATGTTGAGATATTATGTTAATATGATGATTATATCCAAATGCTGCTCTTTACATTTTGCCAATGACAATAAAGCCCCTTGAAACAGCCTGAATTAATACATTCTATCACTGGATTGCAAGTGTTTTTCCCTATTTGGAATTGAACTAAACAATGGCTGCTGAATGTTAAATAACAGGCAATTGTGTTTTTTCAGGCATTAAATTACACAGGGGAATGTGAACTCTGCAAACTTTGGTCTTTAGTAATATCACGAAGAGCAAACTACAGCGGCACTGTAGTGCTTCATTTACATTATCATTCTTATTAGGCCATGATTTTCTAAAACCATGTTTAAACTATACTGAACAGAATATGAATATCAAAATACTATCAAACTGCTTTTTTCCCCATGTGTGTCAAGGGATTGACACACAGGCTGCAATCAACAATTATTTGCATTATCAATACACCGATTGTTTAGTGTATAAAATATGAGGAAATATATGAAATATGAAAAAAACTCAAATTAGGGCCCAAGTTAAAGATTAGTTTTTTGCTTATTTGCCTTTATTTTATTTATTTGTTAGTTGTGCTTGTTTTCCTATTTGGCTATGAATATTCACATTTGAGAGGCTCAAACAAGTGAATTTTTGGCATTTTTCCTTTAAAAAGAAAAAAGAATCTAATATTAAATGTGTTGCCAATTAATGCCTCGATCAACTTATCAAATTAAACTAATCATTTCTGCTCTTGAGTACTGGTTTTGGCCACATATAGTGGTGTTGAAATCGGGGCCCATAGCTTCTCAGGAGGTTAATCCAGACTTGAAGAACCATTAAGATCCTTTACAAGTTGTGTTTTGGGCCATCTGAGAAATGCAAGTCCAATATTCACTCATGTTTAGCTTTAGTTTGGTCTTCTAAGAAAAATATCTTAGTCTTCACATGCTAGATTTTGAATGCCATTTTGATAAGTAATGTTAGCTAGCTGCTAGCTTTGTCTACCATTTGTTGCAGGGAATGTAGCCTACAGTGCCAAACTATATGTTGCAAAATCAAAACAATGAACAAAACACCCAATAAAGCTGTTTTGTGTATTTATTACTGCAAACAAGCCCTTGTGCACACACTGCATTAGGTCATCAGATTCGGTGTGGAACATATTGAGCTTTAGATTTACATCTTACATCATCACAGTCATGTGAGACCGGTGCATCATCTAACAAAAAATAAATAAATTTAAATTCAGGTTGTTGTAACAGAGACAATCCAATTTGTTCTGTTGTTTTTCCTGGACTGCTTCTGTTGTTTGTCTCAGAGCCAAACAGGTGGAGTAATCAACTGCCTCTCTCATCCTCCGCATGATCCATAGTCATGGCAGCGCTGCACCATGGGTATTATGTTTACTATTGATTAAGAGAGGAGAGAGATACAGAGAGAAGGAGAGAGAGAGTTACAGAGAGAAAATAGAAATGGATAGAGGTTGAGCACCGAGTGCTGTCAATGAGGAACCTCATGAATCCAGCTTTTTTCTTTGTTATAGTCAGTTGAAGGGAGAATGAGGTTAAACTCAACAGCTGCTTTGTGGTCAAGCAGAAAATAAGGGTTTACTGATAAAATTCCTTGTCGAAATTCAGGGTTAGCACAGAAAAGCAGTGCTGTATGTAAAGCAGTTCATGAGTTTTCTTTTCAGTGTTGATCCATAAGAAGATATATTTGTGGTTTTAAGAACCAAATGAAGTTTTACATCTCCTCTCTCAGGCTTCTCTTTGGAGCTCTAGTAACAACAGGTCGATGAACCAGAGCCTCGCTTCTGATTGGCTGACTTGGTTTTCATTGGAAAAAAAAATAGCATATTTTAGGTAAAGCACGAAGAGACACGAAATCCTAGTTCAAGCTGGGCAGGGCTTGGGGCATGGCTGAGGGCAGTGACTGCTTTGTTGTGACATCACAAAGTTCCAGAAGTCCTGATGGCTGGTTTTAAGGCTCATTTTTTCTGAATACAGGCTGTGTGCATTTCTCTGTGGACTGAGCGCTTTGATACTTTCACAGTATTAATATAGAACCTAGACCTGCTTTGTAAATCAAAAAAAGACATGGAAATCTCACATATGTGACCTTTAACCTATTATGTGAGAGACTGTATTTACAACTGCAGAGCACCAAGGCAGCATCATCATTGATAACTGATCTTATCAAAAAAGGAAACTGTGCAATTACATTACTGTAGTTTACACTTTCATAACCACAGATTAAGTTATACCATCACCATCACATCCTGATCTGACGCTCACTTTGTAATCACTTCCTCCGTGAGATGTGTGTTGGCTGTGCTTGTTGTCTACTGGCCCAGATAGGCTTGTGTTTTGTCTACTGAGCACGGCGCTGTCCCACATTCACTTTGCTCTTCATTCCCTGAGTGACTAACACGTTGACAACAGCAGCGAAAGTCAAGTCAGTGGATGTGTAATGTCACGGTGGGTGACTTCATCGCACTGTTACCCCAGATACTTCAAGAGAGTGCTGCTTTTTTAGCACTGCTGCAGCTAAATAAAATGAATTGTGGCATGAATATTTGATCATTTGTCTGTTTTTTCCTCATTCTAAAAGTAGAAAGAGGAGTAAAATAGGACTCCTTTGCACAGCTAGTTATAAATTTATTGTGTGTGACTCATCGCTGATAAACCAGCTGCAACATCCGACCTAGGATGCGTCAAGATGTAAAGTTTTAGAAGTACTCTGGAGAACAACAAAGTAAGTTAATTGCTTTTGCAAATGCCAGTCATTTTAATTTTAGTTTTCATTCTTGCTGGCTAGATTCCCAACAGAATGGTGAATGGACATTAAAATCCTAACATCTCTTTTTGAAACAGAGTGGGGAATCGCCACAGATTGGAGGACTGGGTTTTCAAGTTATTAGATATTTTTAATGTCTCGTTTCGTCGCTCTTGTAAAACGGGAGTGGAATCAAGGCCAATCCGTCTGATCAGTGGATAAATGCATTTTCATGGCTCTAATACGCTTTTGGTATTATGAGAGTGAAGTCACGCAGTGCACAAAATATAGATGCAGATTTCATTTTAATCACAAAATATAGGGGGTGAGGTTACATTCATGTGGAACACAGTAACATACCATACAGGGTGATATGTTGTTCAGCCAGTTTTTGCTGTATTTCAAATAGTTTGGCCTATACAGTACACATGCACTATACAGAAAACATTTGCCCCCCCCCCCCAAACAGACTATAGGAAATCTTTTTCAATCAGCTTATTTAAAAGGAGTGCAAATGCCGCGGGAACACTTTTGTCATGTCACTGACATATTCTAGACTTAAGGTTTTTTTTGCAGTAATTTTCATCACATACTGTACATGTCAAGGAATATCTAGTTATTCTGAGTATTGCATCATGCTGAAAATAAAAAATTTGCACAACATTTTTCAACTCAGAGCAGATTCTATGAGGGGGTTGGGCTGTTGCTTTCAATTCACTTTAAACAGGATTGGGAGGAAAATATTTTATATTTAGCTTAATGGGAAGCACTGAGGATTTAATATACTATTAAATTACTATTTAGTCAGCACTTTATGCAAATAATGAGTCATTTTGTAAAACATTTTTAAAACCAATGTTGAGCAGTGGTTTAAAAAAGGAAAAAAAGATGATTGCATTTAATTATGGTACTTTAGTTCTTAAATCAAACATAACTTAAAAGATATGATATAATCATGGCCGCTTGTCCAATAGGATGTTCTGCATAAACCATATACAACAGCTTCTATTTTCATTTCCTGAACTGAGTGAATTGAAAGCAAAAAAATGAACCCAACCCTGCCTTTATACTCCACATTTAAATATCACGTAGAATACCTGCAAGAGTTTACAATACACAGGATTATGTAGCTATAATCAATATCTAAGTGCAATCTAGTTTGGCACAGTTTCAGATATTAAGTGTTCACTCACTTCATTTTTCAGTGTAAACACGAACTACCACAACAGGTCTAAGTCACCTGCGTACGACAGCGTCTATTCCACAAAGAACTGAAGATAAGTACGAGGTAGTGCTGGGCAATAAAGTGACAACGATAATTATCTCAATTTACTTATTTATATAATCAATCAAGTATAATCAAGTCAATACTGGGTCAGTGGAACACAACACAAGTCAATCCACCCGGCTATAAATCTCGCTCCACCAGCCAATTTTACATTAATATGTCAATGGAAAGAGGCCTACCCTCTTCCAAAGTACAAATATAAGGGACATGTGAGGAGAACAAATGTCAAATGATTGCAAGTTCAACTGAACATGGTCAAATTGTTCATAAAAGAACATTTTCTTATGTCAGTCATTGACATTTCTTTTCCAATTATTTCATAGTCTGAACATTTTACCATATATGTCATTAAAACAGCTAAATTTATTTTAGCATCTAAATATAATGAGCCACAACCAGAGGCTCCACGAAAAATTAGTACTTTCTGTTGTTATTGTTCCATATTGAAATGTTCATTAATTGCTTCATACTTTTTGGATAAGCAGTTAATTTATGCCAATGACAGTGCCTAAAACAAACAATGTAAGTTACACACACACGAACATATATATATCGCTTTACTATCAAGATCTATTTATGGCATTTTTGGTCTAAACTCAAACCATTTCATTAATTAACTGTTGGATTTCATTTTAAGAAAGTTTTAAAAAGACATGGTATATGACTGATGGAAAAAGAAAAGCACAAGATTATACTGTAATAAATATCGTTATCGCAGAATATGGTCATTTTTATCATGATAATATTTTCTATCACCCAGCACCAAGTAGAGGTAAAATAATTAGCTTATCCTCCTCCAGTCTCTCTCTCTCTCGCTCTCTCTCTCTGTACAGTGCAGTCCACTGAGACACATCTTATCTAGAGGGATTGCATGCATGGAGCTGGTGTAGACAAAAGGAAACAGTCAAGCATGTCGCCCCATCCTTGCAGATTCACAGTATATTCAGAGATGTGAAAGGGGTAATGAATGATTTACAGTATAGGTCCACTTTTGTGTCCACTGTCGTCTTCATCAGATTCAGTCAAACAGACCGCCGCTGGCCTTGTGCGTGCGCCCTGTTCACTATGTCCTGGTACATCTTGGACCTGAGGAATCGTGGGTAGGAGTCTTTCTCCATGAGGCTGTAGATTTTAGCCTGGACTTCGTTGAGGCTGGTCGGGGACGGATCCTCCAGGCTCTGCTTGGTCTTTTCCCTGGTGCGGTAGTCAATGTTGACCTGCCAGGAGAAGGAGAGCAAATAACTCGGGCCGCTCATAATAAATGATATCATGACAGTGACACATAGCAACAGTGTGTGTGAGCGTAACTAACGCCTATGTTTTTATTATCAGGTCTGTTTTGACCAAACACTTCAGAACCAGCTCTATGGGTTACCTGCTCCCTGGAGATTTTTTTTCTGCATGATCTACAGCAGCTGAACAGTAAGATCTTTAAAAGTGATTTTCCACAAGCAGGTGTGTGCACGTTTGAGTGCCTGTCTACTTATTTTCTATGCTCTGTTCTACAGTAACTCGCTCATTGACTGCTTGATGCTGCAGCAGCTTCTAAACTATAGACAGCGGAGCACAGCTCATTTGAAGTTTGTTTGAAGAAAAAATTACCACATCGTTTGCTTGTTTGAAATCAAGCGGCAACCTCAGACGGAAAAATGAAATGCTAAAAACTGCAGTTCCTTTAATGACCACCTGAGGCTGGCTCCAAAAGTGAGTCAGTCTCCATCGACTCACATATGCCTGTCATTAACCAGAGTCTCAGCTCCACATGTGCTCCACCTCTTTGCCCATTTATGGATTAGCTGGGAGTAATGCGGAGTCAGGCACTGCCAAGATGGTGATGGCAAAGCAGCTCACTCTGAGCTTCAAAAGCACTCATCAGAAACGTCACATCTTTATTTACAGCCTATGGTTCAAATACATTTTTCTGGTGGGGACTTCTAGGAATTATGGCCGCTGTCTGTCAGAAACTAAAAAAGGTAGAGGTAGTGTGATGTTGGTATAGCACCACAGAATCTCATAGGTTGGTGATTGGAGTGGATTGATAAGAAAACACTATGCAACTTGGACTTGGACCTTAATTCCAATGTTTACATCACCTCAACAACTTTTTTCTTTTAACTGTAACCTTAAGAAAGTGGTTTTGGATCATTAAACATCACCATAGCAACCGTAACCATAGCAATGACTGATCCAAAAAAAGAAAAGGTTAAAACATTGAGAAAATACTTAAACCTAATGAGCTTACGTTCCATAAATTAAGTATATTTTTGGTAAACCACCAGTGAGTGGATGATAGAGAAAATTCTATAATGTGTACCACACACACACACACACACACACACACACACACACACACACACACACACACACCTCTCTTGGTGCCTGAACATCAATGAACTCCTGAAAGATCCTGTTTGCTTTTGACACCATCTTGGTGGAGCTCTTGATTTTTTTGTACTCCTCGCAGGCCATCCAAAATTCGATATTCTCGTCACTGAACTCCGTCTTGAGAAATGTCCGGAAGGCAGCCAGGCCATCTGGAGAGACGAAAATGAATCAAATGGTAAATAAAAAAAAAAGAAAAAAGAAGGAGGTAACGAAAAACACACACAACAAAATCATGATTGATATCCCAACGTAGCACCTATTTCCCGGCAGCAGCTGAGAACTGCCTCCTCTATGGATGTGCTATTTTTTCAGCATAGAGTAGCTTAAGTCATGTGATATGTGATAATACCCTTCGTCCTATGTTGATATTTTTCCAGTGGGTACACACTGTTGTTCCCAGAAGCGGGAAAAAGGGCTCTTATATTATCTTAAGAACACAAAACAACTCAGAACAAAAGTACTCCCACAAAGATCCTTTTTCTGTCTTCAGTCATGATAAGTGATCAATTAATGTACTCCCCACTGATAACACAGACGAAGGCCATGTTTTTCTACCGGCCCTTGTCACGTTGACATGTTATTTCCACTGTTCTCGTTTCTGCTGTTTACCTAACAAAAGCTGGGCAGAGCAGAGGGGCTGGTCTATCTGTGCATATGCAACAACATTGCTCATACAGAAAACACACACTTTCTCACGAGTGTACACACACAACAACATGCAGGTTGCACAATATGCACAAGGCTATATACACAAACAGGGGTAGAAGAAATCCCTAAATAACACAGGCGGAGAGCAGATGTTACAGCATTGGGAAATCTAGAGCTTTTAAAATGTTCCTTCTTGGATACTTGAATCAATTTGCAACAAATACACTTTGAAGGAAATGTAATAAAAATGAGGAAATGTTGTTTATTTGCCAGGTTGATGTTCACTGCTAACTTTTTCCGCCACCAAAAATATCTGATCTTGCACAACAGTATCCGATTGTTGTGACTTCAGCATTATTTAAAACTATTAAAAACGGAGTCTCACAGCACTTAGTTTAATACGAAAAAGGTTCATTGACTGTAGACACGTTTATTTACATTTAACCTAAACCACGACTCCTCCCTATCTTTAACCAAGGTGCTTTTGTTGCCTAAACCAGAGATGGAATCTGGATGTGAATCCCAGTCTTTGGTGTGAACATCACATGCTTTGTACACCCACCAGCCAGCCCAACCATGTCCTGGTGGCTCCTGGACTGTAAATCAATCCATCCATTAAAATAAAGAAAAAACCATACATGATACCTCTCGAAATAATCCAGCCATTGATTACATTTGCCATCACAATGCAACTGCGAAATGTAGTTTCTATGGCACAGTGTTGGTTATTCAGTGGTTTTAGTCTCTAGGATCATTGATTGTTTGGGATAAAACAATCAACTCTTTTAGCCTCTGCACTTAAAAGTCAGTTTATCATGAAATGTGGTCCACAATAAATAAAATACATTCATGGTCATTCATTCATTTAGCTAATTTCTGACACATCACTGCTCCAATACTCATTTCCAGTATTTTAGTAGCATCTCTGTAGCCATAGGACAGGTTAGGTGTCCTGTGCACTTCTCCTTCTCCTTCTTCATTACTGCCTCTGTTGTTGCATTGCCACCCTGTGTGGTGCACAGTGCTGCCAACTGCTAATCAGTGGAGATGCACGGAACAGCCACATGCTCATGCCACAAACAAAATTGGGACAGATTCATCAAAACATTACCCCATCAAGCTAGTGGTAAAAGAAAATATCCATGTGGTAGTCTATTTGGTGTGATTATGTAGCTTTCATTTACATATATTATAGTTTATTTGTAAAGGAGAGGGGCTAAAGGTCTGTAGCTTGGAAAAGCAAGGAGTAGTTTGGGGAGGGCTGAGCGACAGCGGGAATGGCCGATGGAAGGCAGGGAAGGGGCATAAATAACGCAGGCAGGCTGATGGCTGAAGAATCGAGGGCAGGTTACAGGTAGTTCAAGATGAATTTAGCAGGGCCTCTAGCTGAGGAAACTCAAGTCAGTGCTGCTGGGGAACTTAATGAACTGACAGGAGACTGTCCACAGAGGCAAGCTTAAACACATCAGAGCAATTAGGAGCAGCTGGGAGTGACGAGGACAATGCAGGGCAGCTGGAGACTCAGGCGTTATCTTGTGGCACACTTGGTACCAGCCATGATATTACTTTATTAACATTATTAAGCTTAAAAACAAAGAGACTGCATGTGCTAGGTTCCGGAAACGCTGGCACTTTGGTTTGTTTTCACATCACTCCGG
Organism: Seriola lalandi dorsalis; assembly: GCF_002814215.2. NCBI lineage: Eukaryota > Metazoa > Chordata > Actinopteri > Carangiformes > Carangidae > Seriola > Seriola lalandi. The sequence continues at coordinate 5,439,867 of NW_019525437.1, forward strand.
ATAACGACCTTGGCCAAAATACAAACTTGTTGCCCTGATACAATATGCTCGTAAAGCAGCACAGCAGTGGCGCTTGTCAACCTCACATAATGTTCTCGTACTAACAAGATATGTCACGGCTGACTGTGCACAGGTCAGGCCCCCAGCAAGCACACAATCAGCTTTACACACTGAAGGATGATACTAGAATGCAGTCAGATCTAAGTGTGATACACTATCCCTCCTTTTAAATCAAATTAAGGCCAATGTGAATGCAATATCCTATCAAGGGAACATTCAGTACTGTGTTCTATTGCCTTGACATTACTTATGTAATGTATGTGTGTGTGTGTGTGTGTATATTGATGTACATGTTGTAGTTCACCTATCTAATGCTTGGTCAATTGAAACAGGATACGCAGGTGTATCTCCGCCAGGGGAAAGCTCTATTCTTGGCTCTCTACCAAACTTCATGTTTCCCGTGGGCGACATTAGCTTTTCTTTCTTATATGTCAAACCAATGCGTTATGTCACAACATCGACCCCAAGCAAAACAGATAATGTCCATGAGGATGCACACAGGGTTTCTTTCAGTAAAGGCTAGCTGCCTCAAAACCCTTTGTTAGTGGTTCATTTCCCAGTTTGGTACAAAGCTTTGAAATGTAACCTCTGTTAATGACAAAGCAGACACTATGAGTTTTTTTTTTTTTTGTCTTGTTTGCTTGAGTTGGATACAGATCGAAGGACTATTTAAAAAGTGTTGGCAGTCAGAACAGCACACTGAATATCTGTGATTAGAGTTTAGTCTCTAAACCCCTCAAGTCTCACATGAAGAACTCTCGCGCAGGACAGTACCAAAACAGAAATCCCAGAGGCGTCCATCTAAAGCAATCTGCTTCAAATATTTGCACAAAAACATGGAAAAAAAAGTATGAAAAATGGATTGGTTGCGGATCAAGACAATTAGGCAACAAGCACTGTAAAATCTGCAAAGGGGGTTGGAAGTGGGTGGAGATGAAATGGATAATAAACTATCATATGTGGCACTTTTTTAAAAAATCTGCATTTACTCTTTGTTTTGAGGCAGATTCTCATAATTTCTCCTGTTGACATTGGACTCGATTCCAGGTGTAAAGATCAAACTTGTTGTTTTATTGACAGAAACTGGATCAGAAGGTAAATCCAGAAAGGAGCACTGTGGAGTTTTCTTGTTAATTAACGACTATTTTGATAATGCAGCATCTATTTCGATAATCGATTTATCATTTCAAGTATTCGTCAAACAAATACACCAAACATCCACTGGTTCCAGCTTCTCTAATGTGAACGTTATAAACTGCTTTTCTCTATTATTCCAAATTTAATATACATGGAAGTTGGTCCGACAAAGCAAGACATTTGAGGACATAACATTATCATCTAGGAAACTACTGCACATTTCACTATTTTCTGAAATTTTATGGACCATATAATTATGTCAATTAATTGAGGAAATAATACAAGTGCCATTTGCATTCAGCAGGAAGGTGCATAGTGTCAACTATGTGCTTGATGCACGTACATGTGCACATACTGACTGAGTAAAAGATATTGAGGAGAGGTTGTGGTGGATGGATGGATCAACACAGGAATATGACACAGGAGAGCGGTGTTCGAATCCAATGTGAAATCAGCAGTTTATATTGTAACTATGACAACAAAGATTGTTTAATCTTGAGGAAGCACTTATTTTAACCCAAATCACAATCTTTTCCTAAACCTAACCAAGCCATGACCGTTATTATAGTAACCATGGTGAGGTAGGTAGGTACATCATTGTCGGTGCAGTCCATGTGCCTATTGTAACCATGACAACCAAGGTCTGGTACACCTGCCGCCGTAGGGGCGCTATCTCAGGAGACACTGCAATGGGTCATATAAGATAATTGAAAAAAAAAAACAACAACCTATACGGTTGTTCAGGTTGGAGGAGTTGTTGACATAGTCTGATCATAAATCAACCCAAGTCGTAACTATAATCAGTCCAGTAATCAAAGCTATAAATGTACAGCAGGACCTCATGTTGTCTCCATCTTTGGTTCTAACTTTGCTTGTGAGTGACTGTATCTGCTGCTGTGACGTTCATTTCCTTGGATTCTGCTTGTGCTCACATGGTTTCTAGATGTAAATGGCTATCAGAGATTATATATCAACAGTTTACCAATAAAGTTTTAAAGCCATAAGCACAGTTTAGGAATCTGAGCACACAGGTTGCTGGTTTCCATATGAATTTTTGTTTTAAATGTGACTTTCCAGGGCTCAGAAAAACACAAACATCTTGAACACCAAAAAGTGGTTTTCATAGCAGGCCAATGTTGACTTTAATCAACAAGAGTGTGCTCAGTGTTTGTGAGATTTATTAATTGAAATCATTTATTTATTGGAATAATCATAAAGTGGATGTGCTCTGAATCAACTTGTGTTTTTTTTTTCTTTAATCTGTCAGTTCAGTGTGTTTGGTGTCACTGCTGCCACGTCGCATATCTATAGCAGGTAGAAAATAAATGTGCGACCTGTTTGTGTACATGCACAAACAGTGCATGTAAGTGAGTCTGTGCTGTGCGTTTGGTCCAAGGGGAAGGTCAAAGACAAGTATGTGACTCATTATGTGGTAAGGAGTTCTTACAACACAGAAATGAGAGCCTTACATAAGATGGGCTTGGAGGAGGAAAATGGACTTTACTTGCGCCGAGTGGAAAATAGAAGCTATTAAAGAAACAGGAAATGGACTATTTCACGGCTACATTTAGGTGGCTTTAATTTTCTTGCTGCTGGCTGTGTGTGACTTGTGCTGTAGGGATGTGAAAAATAGAAACTGTCCACTTACATTTGTGAGAGAGAAGGTGATCGAACGACTCAGACCATCGAACCACCTCATCCGTTGATAGTCTGATGGAGAGAGAGCAGGAGGAAATTGCCTGAGTGAGATGCTAACCAACCACTGTGCTTTCATGCATTTTTAACACAAGATGGTACTGTATGTATTATTGAAGGGCAGCTGAGTTTAATGTATGATTTATCTCCTGCTCGCAGCGCTTCTTTTGCTCAAGGGCTGTAAAAGTAATTGTAATATTTTAGTCATATTTACATAGTGATGACAAGAGGGAAGGGAGGAGAACAATGGCTGACCTTTGTCTACATTTTAATGTTCTTTACGAAGAGGTGAAAACACGGTGAGATAACACACCATCTTGGAGATTAAAGGGATACATTAACATTATTGTACCCCTGCGCTTTTCGTAGATTCGGTATAGAACATCAGACTATTTGTGAAAAGCACTGATGCTGATCAGAAAAGCCCAATAATCATGCATCTTAAAAATGACAGACCTTTGCCACAGGTTTCCCCAGTAAAGCTGATGTGATGATGCGTTAGAGCACATAGCTGGGAAGTGTTTGCACTGATTGAGATGGGGAGGGAAAATGCATTTTTCTTGGAATCATCATGAGGCTTTAATTTATCACCTATATGTTTTTTGTTTTTTTTTCAAATTAAAGACATTAATAAGCTCAATCACTGACCTCAATTGCACAAATGGTTGTGTTTAATATATCACACTGATTATGGCAGAACAATAGGCAGCTAAAGTTAAACCAATTTAATCACACTGAGAAAAATATTTTTTCTGTGGTTGTATATTAAAAATGGCTATAATAAGTGTCAAGGCTGTTTCCAGAGAGTAAAAAACAGCTCTAAAAACTACAACATAGTAATACTGTGTCATGTAAGTGTTTTGTATGATGAGCAGCAGAAGGTTGAATTGAATAATCTATGTTGCTGGCATGCTGGCTGACAAAATATCTTAAACAAGGAGACAGCTCCATAACATGTAAGGAAACTTGGAAGGCCAATCGAGAGTGTCATTTCACACAACAGAAGCTTGAGTTTAAAAATTCGTTCAAAATGTGCAGTCCCACAGAAGCGGACACAGGACGTTTTTGGCAGACTCACTTCAGACATCTGGCTGTAGTTTCGTGGGCAGGAGGAAGGAACTCGGAGAAGTCGCTGTAGGAGTCGGATTTGTTGGACAGGCAGCCTAGTCTGGTCTTCATGGTGCAGATCCTGCTGGAAACAAAACAACAAAAAAAACACACAATTCTTAATATTATCTTGCTACAATTCCCTGCATATGACAAAGAAAAGATACAGCCCATCTACAGTATGCAGTCTTTTGTTTTCCGCTGCACTGAGAAGCAAGGTTGTGCTCAGTAGGTTGAAAGCGGTTATTTGTAAGTTTTCTCTGCCGCTGAACATGGTTTCTTGTTGGGAGCAGGTGGTGGTGACTGTCGCTTGACAAAAGCTTTAGCCATCGTTGTGTTTGCAAGAGAAGAGATTACAACACACCCTCTGAACAGTGCTTCGTCTTTGGGGCAGATTAAAAGGCTATAGTAAGTCGGTATCGTGAAGTGAGGAGATGGGCCGGGGCTAGCTGGTTAGCATGCTAACTTCAGTAGAAGAAAAAAACATATAAAGGAGAGTTAAAAGAGTTATGTTGCTTTCCTTTTTCTTGGATGGTTTCAGTAAAGGAATGAAGTTTGATGCTTCACTTGCAACATTTCTTCTCGATTGGAAAGTAAGAGAGTAAGAGTAAGAGTAAGAACCAGCTCCAAACATATAGATGTAGAAAGTGCAACCGAAACTGTTTCAGCAGATTTGGAGCCATAAGCAAGACACAGTTGTTTTGAATGTGAACCCCCATTAAGGGTTTTTAGTGACTTGCAGTTGAAGACAAATCATGTTCAAATTAAAAATGCATTTCAGCTGTAAGCTCAGCACCATCAAGAGCACGGCTGTCATATTTTAGCTGTTGCTACGGTGGCTAATCATATGCTTTGGCTTCATGTAGTCGGGCTGCCCCTTTTACATGTTTAGACTATGTATTAGTTCTTAAATGTAGGAAGACCTGCTGAATAAACTGATAAAAAAAAAAAAAAAAAAAATTCTGCAGAGAGATAAGGCCGGCTGACTGGACAGGCCTGGGCTGGATGTAGACGACAGGTGCAACTTCATATGCAAAAAAGCTGATTCAGTATGGTTCTGCCTCATTCAGGAGGGAGCTTCAAACATCCCTGATGCCCAACCTCACATCCTGATAAGCTTTCTTGTTTGAGCATAGTTTGCAGAGTGTGAGAAAACCTCCTACGCAGTTTTGCATGACTGTAACCGAATTCTACGGAGGCTGAAAAATGGAGGCAGCAGTATCTTTTAGAATCTCACTATTATAGACATTATCCAGCTTGTATTAGCTCACAATATACTGCATAGCTCTGTGTGGATACCCAGCTTATGGACTAAATACATATATGTGGTTGTTTGTCTGTACGTTTGTTTATTTGCTGGTTATGGAAAATGGGTTATTCTTTTTATAAATAGACTTTTACGTGGTGATTAATTGTGAATGTGTTTAAAAAAACATTTCCTCTCTCAAGTGGATATTTGAACTCATTGAAATGAACCATATCCCCATCTTTCATCACAATCTGTCCCATCTTATTTGTACACTGATGCTGTCATGTACTATTTGTCAGTGTTCTGCCTCCGGGACACATGAGTCACTCCAGATGGGGCATAGTCGTAAAGATGCTCCATCAAATGCCAAACATTTCTGTAAAAATAGGTCTATTGCAAAGGAAAAATGACTGGAAACCATTAGACTGACAAAAATAACATCTTAACACATTCATGTTAATTCCTCCAAACTTCACTTTTGGATGTAAATGGCCATGACAAAGGAAATCCAGGGATATATAACAAATGCATGAATACATGAATTCTGCATCTAAATCTCCTTTATTTGCCATTAATGCTAAATCTAGGCTCCTTACCCTTTACACAAGAAAGTATTTTAGTGATCCTGTATGAATGAATATTTAAAATGGAATATACATGTTGTTGCCCTCTAACAAGAACATTTCAAACTTAAAAAAAAAAAAAGTCTGTCAGGATTGTACTTTTCTTTTTGGCCTAGGTTTGAGAATAAGCCTATTTGCTCTGTGGCAGTTAAATGAGAAGATCAATACTATTCTCATCCCTTTCTGTTTAATGGCGAAAAAGCCAATTAGCATAGCTTTGTTTGCACAACAACTGGAAGCGGGTAAACAGCTAGCCTGGTTCCGTCCAAAAGTTACAAAATCTGTCTAATGGCACATCTACTAACTAAATAACACTATACAGAATATTGTTTATTCCGTACAAATAACAATATGTAAAAACGGTAATTCACCATTTGTTTCCAGTGTTTATGCTAAGCTATGCGAACTGGCTTCTGGCTTTAGCTTCATACTTACACCAGACGGACATAAGAGTGATACCAATTTATTTATCTAAAGCTCCTCCACTAAGCAAATAAGTGTTTTTCCGAAAAATGTCAAAGTAAGAGTTAAACAGATCTGTTATGTAAAAATAATCTTATCAACATTGAGAAGTTTAAGAAATGACTCAGACGATGTACAGCCTGTTTGTCCATCTTTCAATTCACAGAATCTGCCCATTCACCTTAGAAAGCCTTCACCTCTAAGTATTCCTTTCTCTTGGATGGTGTCAATGCAGAAACAGAGTCAGAGCAGCGGATTGTTTTGATGGTTGGACCTTGAATTGGGAACATTGCATGAAATGTAGCGTTCATTATTTGCCATCCAAAAGCGATTTGCGAGGATGAATGTGCTTTACCACAACATGAATTTCACTTTATGTCCTCCATCGACCTCTGACAGGTTGTTTTGAGGTATTACATGTGTGTATGAATGTGTGTGTGTGAGAAAGAGAGAGAGAACACTTTTGGTCCCACTAATATATATATATATAGTTTCTGATTGTGTCTTTAAATGAGTTTAAAAAAGCCTGAAACCTGCCACACTCCAGAGCGAGGAGTTTGGGTTTCAGTGGAGCGTTAATGGTCTACATGCTCTTTCAGAAGCTTTTCCATAAATTTCAGAAAGCAAAACACTGAAGCTTGCTTCAGATGCGCTGTAGATATGACTCAGTCTGTTCCAGAAACACCCATATTATGTATCGGATGTTATGTATAAAACAGATGCGCTGGACTGGAAGAGCTGTTTGAGTTTCATTTATGTGAGTCATAATCTCAAGATGCACTTCAGTTGTTAATGAATAGTTATTTTCAGCGTAGGTTTGCAAAAATAATGGGCAGAGATATTTTTAAGTATAGGAGAATATGAATACGTTATGCATTTACTGAGGTTCATGAGTGAGAGTCAAGTTTTACGTCAGGTTCCGCCATAAACTTGTGGAAGGTTATAAAAGAGCATTGTTAGAATGACTTTCTCACACTGTGACAGCAGTTATGTCAGTACCACTAATACTAATACAGGGTACGTTGCTATTTTTAAAGCCCTGCTGCGAAAGAAGGCTAAAAATGTACAGACTTTCCAAACTTTTGCCACAATTTCAAATTTATGAAATAGAAACTAACAGGTATTAAAAGCTAGGCTTGTTTTCAAATGTGAACGCACTGTTTGCAGCAGGGGTTGCACTTACTTATATTCACTGAGGAAAATAGAGAATATGTAATATGCCCAGGGGTGCCAAAACTTTTTTATACAACTGTATCTTGTCTTGATCTTTATCTTGTCTTATGTTCAAGCGCTGTGAATCGTCTTGTTGTTGAAAAATGCTATATAAATACACTTGCTTTGTCTCAGTCTTACTGATCTTGTCTTTACTTTAACTTTGTCTTTATTAAAGTGACAGTTTGGGTTATTTAACGTTGGGTTGTGTAAAGTAGTTATACTGTCAGTGTATTACTTGCAGAAGACACGGATCGGCACCCTACCAGTTTATAGAAGCACTATAGAAGCACGGTACCACACAGCACAGAAGCTGGGTGATGTACTGCTGCGAAAACAGGTTTTAAATCATTTTTTTTTGTATGCCAATATCAGCTGAAGTGTGCGCTTTATTCTGAAAATCAGCTACGCTTAGCTTTGTTAGCTTAGCGCAGGCCAGGAACACACTGGATGTGTGAGGTGTGAGTGGCGTCTGCAGAACTTTTCATTTTGGCGCAAACGTTAACAGGTTAGCACAGACACACTTCCTGTGCGACACCTCGCAGCTGCATCGTATAATGTAGAGATACATGTGCCTATTTATCACGCGTGACGCTCGCTTTTCCCAGAAAAAACAGACAGAGAAAAGATCTGTTGATAGTCATATTGAGAGTCACCACCATACACACAATGCAGGCAGTGTGTTCCCAGCGTAACACACTGCATGCTGTACTTGCTCTTGTGTGTAGTAATACAGTAGTAGTACCTTCAGCCGTTACTGTGTGTAACCACATTCATGGTCTGCATATTTAGATAGCGTAATAATAAAAATACATAAATAATAGTGGTTATTTGACACAGAGTGCATATGCATCAACAAACCTCCGTCAGACTGCAGCTGATGCTTTGAATTTAACATATACACAGATGGTCTTGATTCATCTTTGGCATGAATATATAAAAATTGTAATATTAAATATTGGGACATGGGACGGCAGTTTTACTCCAAAAATTAGTACCCGAAGCCAGCCTTCAATAATTTATTACGGTTGAATACGTATATGTGTCAGCGTGTGCCTTTTTTTTAGCAGGCAAAGGTCATCACATGAAGTTGATGAGGGAAGACGTGGACATATTGATAAGTCTGTTTGGTGTGTGCCAAGCTGTCAATAACGAGATAACAGAGCTCTCCCTCCTCCTGTTGTGTCTTCTCTCCCCGTGTCTCCTCCTCTGTTTTGACAAATCTGTATCTCCCAGGCTGTTGTGAGCTGCATTCTTTGTCTGCAGTATGGTGCAAACACGTGCTGCCGCTGAGCTATTTATAAAAATCCCTGACAAATCCATGTAGTCAGGAGGAAGCAGTGCATGTTCTATTCAGCCATGCAGCAAGGCTGGCTCCTGGAGGAAAGAGGCTAAAAACAGCAACAGCACTCTAATGTCTCAGATACACACAAGTACGCCTCATGAATCTAAAAGTACAGGAAACATCAGCTAGACCTCTAGTATCTGAGATGCCCGGGAGGGTTGGCGGATTAAGAACTAAGAATCTAGATCATGGAAGTTGGAAGTGTCTTTGTGTGTGTGTGTCTGTGTATGAACATCTTCTTTGATGTTACCTAACTTGGTGCAATGCAGGTTTTCAGATTTCCCTCCATGTCCTCATTTCTGGATGCTGACAGGAGACACCCTGCAGTTCTATAGCTACGTGTTGTATTAGCTGACATGCTGCAAAGTGATTATGAAACAGGTTTTGTATAATAATGAATAGATTAAATTCATGTACACAAAGCAAATTCAAATGCAAATGCTCTGCAGAAAAAAACTAATTTTGTTCGGTGCCAATTCTGTAGGTGAACAGAATTGATCAATAGATTTATACTGTACTAAACTACTCATAGTGGGATTATATATGCTTGGATGCTAGGGTGCACATATCTGCAGTGACGTTGGCGTTGACGTTAAAGGCTAAAAAGACAGGGGGCACGTGTGTGTGTGTCTGTCAGGTCATCTCTCAAGTTAAAACAAGAACCACTTAAGCACAGGTCACTTCCTTGCTCTGGTTCTGGCTGAGTGCAAGTAAAAAATAGAAACATCTCAAGTCACATTTCTGGACATTCTGGGTTGTGCCTAAATATAGCAGATCACGTTTTTATCCTAAATCTAGGACAGTCCCCCAAACATACGTCATGCTGTTTTTATATAGCACTGCACTGTGTGCATATAATATCATTGTATTCCAGGCAAAATCATTGACAATTTCCAAACTTAGTCCTAGAGATTAGAATTTTACATTTGTAATACAGTACAGAGAATAGCTGCAACTACAACTACTGTTGCTACTACTGTTGCACTAACTAAATGTCCACTGAATTACATATAGTCAATAAAAAAAAATCTAATAGCAGCAATGCTTAAAGGTATAATTCAACACTTAGAGAAATATGCTTACTCAGTTCAAGAAAAGAACAAAATGTTCAATATGCAGCTGGAGCCAGGAGACGGTTAGCTTAGCTTAGCATTACCCAGGTAACAGGGTGGTGCCCTGCAATTATTAATTGTATTAATAATTTTGTGAATATTAATAATTATCCTTATCTTTATCCTATACTAAGCAAGCGTTCTCCTAGCTCCAGCTCCATATTTACTGTAAAGACATGAAAGCGGTGTTATCTTCTCATCCTCATCTATTCGTTTATGTTTAATTGAAAAAATGTTCCGATTTTTGCAAATGTTCTAATATGTACACTCCAGCCCTTTACACTATCACTGGACCCGTCTTGGTTCCCTCCAGCCTCATATCCACGGAGCAACCGTGCTTCGCATATCCATTAATTCATTTTAATTCATGAACACGTTAATTCATTCACTCATTCACTGTCACAGTCTCTCTGTGCCTGCCACTTTGTCACACACAGTCACATAGACTAAAAGAAGGTCATTGTTTGTCTTATCTCTGCAGAACCACTGAGCTGCGTTGGATGCTTCACTTGTATGATGCTGCGCACCCGCGTTGTGCTGCATTTTTCTTTTGTAAGAGAACACAGGGTTAAAAATACTAAAGAATAGGAATCACCAGGTTCCTCAGGACTAAGGAGAAGCATTTTCAAACAGAAATAGATAGAGATTTCCTCCAGTATCTTTGAGTAGGTCAATGCCACAGGAAATAAAAGGAAAGGTTGGGTTGCATTCATAAGAGAGACACGCACAGCAGAGACAGGAACAAAAGAAAAGCATTGCCTCATTAAATGCCTAAGTTTATTACAGCTGAGGTAAATGGTGAACAAGCGACAGACAGGGATGCTTAAATCCCAAAGAACTGGAAATATCTCAGAATGTGGTGTAATCTGTGCCAAATGTTTCAAAAAGTAATTAAATTCGTTGTCTTGCTGTCACTCTGAGAGACAGTTTTAGCTGTTTTCAGGCTAATTAAGATGCTCTGTGACTCAGATGGCAATTCAGTTTTTTTTTGGCAAGCCCAAGCATGTTCCTTGCCTTTCTACAGCCAGCTTGTCAGATTTGGGACTTGAGTCACAGGTGCACAACTGCGGTCTTGCACTTGTGTGTTTGCATGTGTGCAGCCTAGCCCCCAGAGCGGAAGCCCGACTGCCCACAGAAGAATGTGTCAGACCATCTGAAATGTTGCCACCATAAGCAACAACAGACGGGGGAATCATGGCTGGTTTTGGGGTGGGGGGGGTGTATTTCTGTCCTGGCTCAGGTAGGGTTCAGGACTGGACTCTGCCATTAGGAGCAGCTGCTACTCTGATCCAGAAACCCCCTGCAGCTACAAACACCTCTCTGACTTGTCTCCTTGTGTTCATGTGTTGTTGTCTTGCAAGAAAAAGAAAAAGTAATACAGAGAAATATTAAAAAAAAAAAGATATGTCTTTTCTAACACATTAACATCTTTATAAAAGGGATTGGATTGATTTAAAGGGATTTAATGTTCACACATCGGTGCCAAAGGACTGGTTATTGCTGTTTACAGTAAACAGAGTCTTGCCGTGTCAAGGGCAGGTCAGAAAAGGCTTCAGGAAATATACAGTGTAGGGGAAATGATGAGAAAATGCTCATGAGAAACTGGCCTGGGGCCAGATGTATAAAGATGTGTATGCACATGCATCAGCCGTTTTCCACAGATATATTATTAGATTTATTAATTATATATTATTATAATATTAATCAAAACATTTTTTTTTTTACAGTAATCTGTAAAATATCAGTCAAAGGCTCATTTATAAACTTAAATTTGATGAATTACTTGTGTATGGTCATTTTTCTTATTTTTCTCTTTATTTACATTGGAAGCATCATTTTATTTCATTGAATCTTTTTTCCATTTTATCATCTTTTGTAATGCAGTTTGTAAAGTCTGATTGAATGACAGTGCTACCAATTGAATGACTGATTATCTGTTTGACATTTAGTAATAATGAATGAGCTATCACCACCGTTAATGGCTGACAGGTACTTGTGATGAATTAATAAATAATACAGGTGCTAAATATAGCCACAGCTGTGAGTAATAGTCACATGTACAGCTGTTCTGACGTTGTTGGAGAAACATTGCTGATGTGGCACAATGAGGGAAACTGCACTTCTCCTCTGCTCTCGTCATTGACAGGAGGAACATGAGCTGGAGCAGAGCAAAGATGAATAAGAGTGAGTCTAAATACATTTATATGACTAATGAGGTTTATGCACCCACTTCTACAATAATTGAGATTCATGAAATAGAACATAATTTAATGGAAAGAATGCACATGCTTCCCATATGCATGTACATACATTGAATTTCCATATATGTAATTATAAAAACAAATGGAAAAATTATATACGAAACATATAAAAAATTAGGACAACTTTCATATATTGACATATTTTGTATTATTATGATGTAGGTATATGTTACATACATACATGTATATCCATCCCACAGCCTGTCAATAAATGCTGATAGAGAGACCATTTTACCAGAATGGGAAGAGACATGTTTAAAATTAATGAGAAATTAATAAGAAAAATATATAAGCATATAGAATTTTTTATACAGTATGTATGTTGTTTTAATAAACATGCATATATATATATATATAAATTAAATGTATATCATTAACATGCATGGTCACAACATGTTATACCATACCGTCATCATAAAGATATTTAGAATTTTTATTATTATTTATTATTAGTATTATTATTATTATTATTATTATCTTTTACTATGGGTATTTCATATGTTGTAAATGTATATCTTCATATATCCAAAATATGTACTTATATATGTGATAATGATATATCTCCTTATAGGTGACATATATGTGCTAAGAAACTTGATATAGGAACATATATGTCATAAATTACATTACTGTATGGGATTATTTCTGTCTCCGTCTTTGGCTGCAGAATCACGATTAAAGAAGGTTGTGTTCATTTATTTATTTGGGGGTTTTTTTTGTTTGTTTTTTTACAGTACATCTGGTCCAGTTAGAAAAAGGTTTATGTCATTTACTAGTTTTGTGGCTCAAAATAATTATGTCTCATTAAAAAATATATTTTTTTAGAAATAAAATCTAAGATTGATAAACTCTTGTCATGCACAAAACCGTTATGTCCACCACCATACACAGTGCCCACCATGGGGACAGATTATTAGAAAACAACTCATAAAACTTCTGTCTAGTGAATCATGTTCTTTACTATGAATCATGTTCCACTCCGCTGTCCCTCGCTCCTCTGAGGCCTCCTGTGCCGACACCTGAGCTCAACGCTCACTTCAACAGTCTGATAGGTCAGTCTGGGATAAAGCTTCCCAGGGGCTTTTCAGCACATAACGCCCTGGATACTATTTTCATCTACTTTCTACTCAGAAAAGGTACACTCATGTACGGTTGGATTAATGTCACCCCCCCACCACGCAGGCTCTCATCTATCTATTTATTTTGTATCAACTTAATCTGTGTGTCCAGTTCACAAGCTCCAGCATCTTAATATTTAATCTCCAAAAGAATAGAAATGCACTGCGCAGGCCTTACAGGGACACGGCATATTATTTGTCATTGTAACTTGTTTGGCAGCTGAATGTTGACATTTTTATCCCCTTTTCACTGATGTATGCTCGTGCTCATTTGGATTTATGCTACTCTCCTGCCAGCAGGCGCTCAGCTGTTGCCATTTCTTTTGTTCCAGAGTTGTTACAGATTATAAACTTATATACTATAAAACACTCACACGTTGTATACGCAATAAAAAGGTGCTTGTTAAATTAGTATAACTTGGATTTAGGTGACATTAAAGTAGTCTATTAGAGAAAGTAATATATGATATGTAGTAACACGCAAAAAGAGAAAAGGGAAGTTTCTGTAAAAATATACGATAAATGCTTTTTTTTAATCCACAGTCATCTGTCTTTCCTCCTTTTACATTCATTTTCTCTTTGCCTATTTACGCTCAGTGGGTGTTAGAGCATGTCCCAGCATGCATCGGGTGAAAGCCAAGGTACATCCTGTGCAGGTCACTAGTCCACTTTACTTTACAGGGATGTTTTTTTTTTATGATAATATCAGATAGAATGAAAACCACACCTGAAAGTATCAGCACTGATTATAGTGAACACAAAGAATGGAAATAATACCTGAAATTATTTGAAAGCTAAAACTGACATTTAGGCTACATGACTGTTTTAGATCATGTACAAAATGGGGAAATGTAGTTTTCTGGGACTGAGACTGTTCTTAGGTGCATATGGTTCAGTTACAGTGGGGAAAGGCTTTTAAAAGCAACTTGGGATGCATTATTAATTAATGATTGTTGATAAAGAAATAGCATCTTTCTGCTAATGAAGACTAGATGAGATTTTGCTAATGATGGGGAGGGAATTGTTGTTTTCCTAATGCCGCAGGAGGGTGAGTATAAATATTTTACACTCCCTTTAAATCGTTTAAAATCTGTAAATATAAATGAATTGCCTGATGAGGTAGATTATGTCTTTAGCATTAGCTTCTTAGGAACCATGCAGCTAAGTTAAACACATAGCCTTGCTAACCTGGGAACAGTGATGCAGTAAATGTACTGTCAGACCAAAACAATGAGCTGGAAAACAATAAATCACTCCATAGAGCTGAGGTTGACTACAGAGTCAGGTGATAATTCTCTGTGGGTTTGTCACTATGAGCAGCATCTTTCACATTAAACACACTGATTGGAGCAGCAGCAACTCTCAAGAGAGTTAATTAACTAAAATCAACCACAATCAATGGCAAAATAATCAACTTTCATTCTGCACAGTATGTTTAGAAACCCGATCAGCTTTTCACAGCTGCTGTCACAATAAAGCGTGCCTCTTGAAATCTTTATATTCTGTGTGAAGAAAACTCTAATGCATCTTCGTTTTCACCTCAGACAAAATGTCAAAACTTACTGTGCTTGAAGCCCTTATCACTCTCACTCAGCTCAGGGGTAAAGGGAGGGCAAACAAGGCTTCCCAATCTTTTGGCCAAGTATTTGACTCACAGCTATGTCAGATTACACTCAAGTAAATCTGCCTGTCACTGGCTGGACTGGACTATTAAAAGCACAAGCGTGCCAGGGGTGCTCAGGATGATAAGGGCACGCCACTGACTTGCATTTGCTTCTGGAGAACATTTTGCTTGGTGGTAAAATTAGAGCTTGTCATCTACCGTAGGCTATATCCAAAGTTGATGAGATATGACTGGACTGAATGGGCTTTTGTATGGACCTACTGAACTTCTTGTTTGGGGCAGTGCCAGGCTTAGGACAGTAAGAATTCACCAGCGCAGTCTGGAAGAGAAACATTCCCAGTTCATGCAAACCTCATTTTTCATATCTGTGATGGAGTTCTGCTCAGGTGGAGGCAGCCTGGAGGTAATCTGTCTTTTCTGTGGCTGACTGAAGAAAAAGCAAAATGGCTGTCATGTCACATTCAACCAGTCACCCTCACCACCTCTTGTAACAAACCCTGTGATGTAGGTGTACAGTGCTCTAGTAGATTTTTTTTTTTTGGTAGTAATCTGGGCCTGTTGGCCAGGATGCCAAAGCTCTGTGTTCCTTTCAGCTTTAACTGCTCCGTGCTACACACTGAGCGCATGTCTCTTATCGCTCATCCCGCCTTTAGCCATTTATGTAATCAGTTTGTTCCAGGGATTTATTTTGCATTGCAGAAAGCGGCTCCACTCTTGGGCCTGTCGTTCTGTCTACTAAAAGCATTTCTCTTGAGTGGGATTTGCAAGTGTGTTGTCATATGCATGCAGCAAGCACACAATGACTTGTGCTGTTGAGCTACAGTGGTGCGCTTGCTTGAATCACCACGTGGTGACAATGCTGCTGCACATCGTGAGAGCAGACCTAGAACGGATTATCTCTTAAATGGTTTATAACATAATTAGTATGCTCTGGTATTGACCACATACCTTGTTTATCAGTTTAAAATGAATATCATCACAAACCTCTAGTGGTATCTTACCATGCAAATAGTTATGGTGTTTAGATATAGATAGCTTCCTGCTCCCACCTGAATACAAAGGATTTGAACAGAAATTTCTTTGTGGTGCTCAAATCATTGAAAAAATACATAAAAAAAAAACAAAACCCTAACAGTACTTAGTACTAAGAGTCAGTGTTCTGGTTACATGCTATGAAAACTGGTTACAGCCTGGTCTGTGGATTATCCAAACAAAACATCCCAATGAACACAGAACTGATAGCGGAATTTCACGGATTAACAAAATTCCATTACCTCCATTGTAGTTGTGTGTAGGTGATATCTCGAAACCTGGGCCAACCAGGTCTTCTAAGAATTACATTCATATATATATATATATATATATATATATTACATACATATAGCTATGTGCACAAGCAAATACATTTATGCAAATGTAATGCTGACTGGATTGTTTTCAGTTACTCTTCCTGTCATTTTGCCTGACAGTTAACCATACATATGGGCATGAAACATCTGGGACAGAGTGTAGGGATAGCATGCAACAAGGGTCCCTCGCTGGAACTGAACATTGTGAACATGGACATTGTGATTAATTGTTATTAACGTCTGTACACTATGTGTAGGACGTCCCTGGATTTTGCTTTTAGGAACTAAACAAGGCAGCAGTAATAAACATATAATAAACTGCTCTTTGCCTTCACAAACACTCATATTAACAGTAAATCGAACATGGGTAAGTTTTTATACTGACGTTTAGGGACATCCAACAAGTTTACCAACCTAGACGACCATAAAGGTTGTTCGTCACTACCTTCTGAAACGGCCCACAGGAGGGTTTCCTGTGTTGACAGGAGATATGCCAAGTGTTATTATCAACATGTTATTGTTGATAATGTGTCATGATTTGACAATGCTATGGGATAGGTTTAGGCACAAAAACAACTTGGTTAGGTTTAAGGAAAGATCATGGGTTGCTACTTGCATAAGATCCTTCATTGTCATGGTTACAATAAGGACAAGGTGATGGAAAGTTCATGGTTAAAAGTAAGAATATGACTGTTGGTTTGAAAACAGGATCCAATGGAAGTCCAGTGTTTCGCTGACCCATCCATCCACCTCAACCTCCGCTATGTATCACGTTACCTAACTTCCTCCTTGGCTCCTGTTGTTATTACTACAGCCGTTAAACAACTTTGACGCTTGAAGGAAAACATCTTGTTTTGGGTAATCAATATTTAACCAAAACCGCCATGTTTTTCAAACCTTAACAATTCAGGATGAGAATCCTGGTCTCTGGTGTCCACATCCTGTATCTGTATCTGCATGGCTATACTCTACAAAAGGTAAGTGATAAAAAAAAAACAAAAAGTAAGAAAAGTTTTATGTAATTGGGGTGAACTGACCCTTTAAGTATCATGGTCAGTGACAGACAAGGAGAGAACAAGAGGGGGTAGGAAGGGTCAAAAGTGGAGCATCTGAGTGTTATGGAAGGGTTTGGATACACCTCACCTGGAGGTGGCACTTGTGTGGGCTTCAAAGCCCTACTCCATCTTTGATAGCTCTGAGTGACATTTACTGGACCGTACGCCCTGAGAGCCATCAGCATCAAGGAAGGGAAGGTGGGAGGGTGTGAACTGAATTTCAGTAGTGCTCACAGGAAATGGCACTGAGAGCATGCATGAATAAGCAATCACTTTCAACATGAAGCCGCACAAAGTGTACACAAACACCCATGAAAAACACCCATAAAATTAGCTGGATAATAGGTAGTAGGAGAGCACTCTTGTGTTTCTCTCCTGCAATAGTTTCATTGCTGTTTTCATTATTAGCCACACAGACGTCAAATCACTTCATCAACAATGCTTTCCCTAATTTAACAGTAATCCTCCATTCAAAGCTGCAGATAATAATCAGCCCCATGAACCATAAAGAATGACAAAGACCCACATAATGCCCGGAGCTTTGTGTCCACAGCCGAATTACATAATACTCTGTCATCCAATAAATGAATATGGATCCTTTACCTTGAGTCCGGTGTGTGCGAGAGCTGCTGGACTCTTTGTCCCCTTCTTTTTTATGACTGCCTATCCCCAGCGTGTGTTTGGCAGAATGCAGCCTCTGTCTGGCCAATGCTGGTGTGTATTTGTATGAATCTGTACAGCTCGGGACTGAAGATATCTAGTGTTTCTGATGCCAGCGAGTGGGAGCTACACGCGGCATGCTCATTGGTGTGAAATCGTGGGGGGAGAGAGAGCTGCCGAGATGGATGGAGGGAGAGGCAGAGGGGGTGGAATCAGAAAGAGAT